>NC_091336.1:22105198-22115198 GCF_038502225.1 Cherax quadricarinatus | reverse complement strand
ATATATATATATATATATATATATATATATGTTTGTTTGTGTGTGTGTGTGTGTGTTTGTGTTTCCCTGTCAAAAACTACATTAGAAATCAGTCTAAATAAGTCTTGAAATATCCATAGATGAGTTAAATTCACGTTGCTGTAAATGTTGGATTTTTTTTAAACAAATCTGGACATACAGAATCCAAAAAATACCTTTACCAAACATGATTTCTGGGTGGTTAACCCTTTCATTACCATTTAAAAATGCGCTCGATAATTTAACTTGGCACTAATTAAAAAATCTTTTTTTTTTAGGACGAGATATTTACAAAAATATTTTGTTGTTGAGGTGCCATGTTTTGTTCTGGAGGTTAACATTATGTAAATTTAGAGTTGATTGGATTTTAGGGTGTGTCAATCTTGTCTTCGTCACCTCTGTACGAGACAATAAAATATCATATTTATAATATACATAAGACAAAATTATTAAAATACTCTGGATATCGAATCAAGTAAGAACCAGAAATAGGTGATTTAAGGCGGGAGGTGACTTGGACCTGCCTCGCATGAGCCAGTAGGCTTCCTGCAGTGTTCCTTCTATCTTATGTTCTTATTACCTTACTCGGAAATTTTGTTCCACTTATCGAAAGCTCTGTTTGAAAGCCAATATTTACCTACGACCTTTCCAAATCTAAATTTATCTAACTTAAACCAATGACCCACCTAATGAGGTCAGGTCAGGTCACATTCACTTAAGGAAGGAGCACGGCGTCAGACCTATTAGCACAAGCTAGTCAGGTCCATCTCACACCCCACACCCCACACCCGCACCAGCCTATTATTAAAACTACACAACGTTTTAGCTTCATCCACAACTCTGTTACCAAACCAGTGCTTTCCTATATCCTTCCTGAATCTGAATTTTTCCAAGATATTTTTAGTACGCTATTATCATTCTCTTTATTTATCCCTGATCTTTATTTATAGACCTCAGTCATATCCCCCTAATTCTACGCCTTTCTAGAGAGTGCAGATTCAAGGCTCTCAGTCTGTCCTCATAGGGAAGATTTCTGATACATAGGATCAACTTTGTTATCCTCCTATGTACGTTTTCCAGTGCATTTATATCCAATTTGTAATACGGTGACCAGAACTGTGTAGCATAATCTAAATGAGACCTAACCAAAGATATATAGAGTTGAAGAACAACCTGAGGACTTCTGTTATTTATGATCCTTGTTATGAAGCCAAGGATTCTATTCGCTTTATTGTGAACACTAATGCACTGTTGTCTTGGTTTCAGATTACTGCTAACCAGAACTGCCAAATCTTTTTCGCAACCAGTAATATTAAGATCAACATTATTTAGTTTATATGTGGCATGGTTATTTTCTTGTGCAATGTTTCGAGCTTTGTATTTGTCTATATTAAACTGTATCTGTCTCTTTTCCGACCACTGCATCAGTCTATTCAAATCTTTAGAATGAATTAAGCGACCTATTTTGGTGTCATCAGCAAGCTTGCTTATGTCGCTGTTTATTCCCCCATCAGTGTCGTTTACATAAATTGTGAACAACAAAGAGCCCAATACTTTTTAACTCTCTGTCTCTGTCTGTCTGTCTCTCTCTCTCTCTCTCTCTCTCTCTCTCTCTCTCTCTCTCTCTCTCGACATATGCCATTTTATGTGCTCTTGGCCACCTCTTGTAATTAAACAGTCACTTATGTACATCACACGCACACAATTTACTCCTGATATTACCTACTTGACTCAGATCATAGTCTCGCTGGAACCATATTACCAAAAACTATTTTTTTTCCCCTCTGTCTTCTTCCATTGGAAATTTGTAGGTATTTTTGCCTTTTTCGTCTCCTTATTCTGATTCCCTTTCTTACCCTATCTCTCTCTTGGTTTTCTACCCTTGACTTATGCAACTAAATCAGTCATGGTAGAAGTAGATAAATTTACTTAGCAGTTAGTGTTGGTATGGACTTTCACTGTTTTTAATCTTTCCCGAGTGCTCTCTCTCTCTCTCTCTCTCTCTCTCTCTCTCTCTCTCTCTCTCTCTCTCTCTCTCTCTCTCTCTCTCTCTCTCTCTCTCTCTCTCTCTCTCTCTCTCTCTCTCTCTCTCTCTCTCTCTCTCTCTCTCCTCTTCACTACAAAAAAATTTCGATAAAAATAAAAATACGGATAGTGTAACTCGACATATACTCTGGGATACATATTCGATAATGACTGTGTCCTGTAAAGCCAGATGAGGACCAGTTAACCGTGCTCTATATGTGTTCCAATTAAGCATCATTCGGATGAGCACCCGTGAAACTTAATCAAGGTGAGTGCCAATTACGCTGATTTATGTCAGTGCCAATTAATCATAATTGAACTGAGCACTAATTCAAGATGGCACAGGTAAGTGGCCTTTTATATACATTTTTTTGGGCAGATCAATGAAAATTACGTAATTTTTCATTGATGGTCAAAGGGATTTAAAATATGTATTAATTAGGACACAAATGAATTTCAGGGGAAGGTAGTTCAGGTAAATGCTAATTAACTGATTCAGGTGAGTGGCCAAATGTATGTAGATATTTTTGGAATTATAGGTAAATAACTTTACATTATAAACGGAATGCTGGTAATTGCCGATTAACATTCCATCAGGAGAACGCCAATTAAACATGCCTCAGGTGAGGGGGTAATTAAATTTGATTTTGGTGAGAGAGAATTTAAAGTCTATATAAGTCTATTTGTGTGCCTACTTAAAGTACTGTTAAGTTCCAATTAAATTTGAATAGGGTGAGCCCTATTTAAAGAAGGATACAAGAGGTCAAAGAAAACTTATGTACTTCCAAAAAAATTTGAGGGAACTTTCAGATTTGATTAGAAAGACTGAATTTCGAGATTCCTTATGAATGAAGTGTGTATCTCAGTGTATACACGCTGAAAGTTTACTTTAATCCATTTGTTAAGGATTGCAATATCCTCGACTGGTGTACAAATAATCTGCTGTCCTAATGATCTTCCAGTAATTGACTGTTTTCAATCTCATTCAATTAATCGACATTCTGTCGCCTCTGTTTTCCAGCCTTATTCCAGTCTTATTACTTGTAAATTCTCGTTAAGTTTGCAATACTAAAAATATTTAGTATTTTGTATACACAGACGTAAGTATCCAAAGCAAATCTATGTTTATGTGGAACTTTTCCACGTCGTACAGATATTTAAAAAGTATATATACTCCAGGCAAAGAAGGTGGAAGTGGATATGTGAGCCATGAAGAATGAAAGTGTTGGGGGATGACACATGCAATGTTGATGTTATGGGTCATGCTTCTTGTCATGGAAGGACACCAAACTCATCATAAAAGAAGAGAACAGAACCACTGGGAAATCTCTAAGAGGCAACGGCCATTTGTACCCGGGACACTTAACAAAAGCATAGCAGATACCATTTTGCATGGACTGTAACAGGTTCCATAACCAGATTGCAGCCTAACTTGCGTCCAGAAGCTTGAGCTTTATTAACGATCCATTGACCTGATTCATATTTCAAGCTTCATTTTTTTTCACACCACTGAAATTTTGATCAACTAACAACTATGCTTAACTTTATTAAAATGACTTTCACCCCTACAAGGATATGATTCCCCACTCAGCTCTACTTTCCTTCAAGGAGAATTAATACACGCTGAGTATAATCTTTTGGATGAATTGATGAAGTTCAGCTTACTCCAGGTAGACAGGTATAACGAAACTTGTTCACATAAAGTCTTGTCCAGCATGCAGTTAGCTCTCTTATTAAGTTCCTCTATTTTGTACAGTTTTACTCAATTGAGAACAAAAACGTACATCCAGAATAGAATAGATCTTGGAGAGAACTTTATATTACCTGCTCTTCAATTTTAGACACTTTCAATTTCATTTACACAAAATTCTACTGTGGCTTTGACTATATATCTGTCAACTTTATGCCTTTCAAATCATTTACTATTTTATAGTGTTATGCACACAACTTTTGATCAAGTAAGAGAAAAAATGAAAAACAATTGTCGACGGGATTTGACTTTGTTGGTCAAAGATATTTTACCTAAGGTCCGGGAGGACTCAAGAAAAAAAATCAAGGAATTTTGTAACGTGCTCTCTGTAGCGGCCTTGTTAAAAGTGAGCTTAGTGACTGTAAAAGATACGTGACACACGGTTGTTATTATCCACCCGAAAACATATATATCTTTGTGCTTGGAACTTGTTTATGTACAGTGTAAATACCGTGTGGTGTGTGTGTGGTGTGTGTGTGTGTGTGTGCGTGTGTGTGTGTGTGTGTGTGTGTGTGTGTGTGTGTGTGTGTGTGTGTGTGTGTGTGTGTGTGTCTGTGTGTGTGCGTGTGTGTCTGTGTCTGTGTCTGTGTCTGTGTCTGTGAATGTGTGTGTTTTAGAAGTTGACAGGGAAAACACACACACACCTCAAGAAGAACCGGAGATCAAAAATGTATAGATGGTTGCTTGTGCAACAGTATAGCTATTACACGGACAAAAATGAGACGGCATAGTAACCTGGGAGAGCAACACACACAATATAAGTGAGAAAAGACACAGTGGTGTGCTGGTTGGCTAACGAATTGGGCTTAACGCCTATTTGGTGTTCAAAGGGTCATTGAGGCTTGCGTTTTACCTGTCCACTACTAGGAAAGTATACTTTAACCCATTTTTAAGGGCGTAAAGTAAAATCTCGGTGTATATACACTGAGAAGCATATACACATGTTGATGTACATATCCTCGTATGCCCTATGATTAGATGTTAAGGAAAATCAACCTGACGACACTGGAAGACATGAGGGATAGAGGGGACATGATATCGATATATAAAATACTGAGAGGAATTGACAGGGTGGATAGGGGAAGAATGTTTCAGAGATGGGACACAGCAAGCAGGGGTCACAACTAGAAGTTGAAAACTCAGATTAATCACAGGGATGTTAGGAAGTATTTCTTCAGTCATAGAGTTGTCAGGAAGCGGAACAATCTGGAGAGTGATGTTTTGGACTCAGTATCCATACATAGCATTAAGACGAGGTGCAATAAAGCTCTCGAAGCCAGGAGACAGAGTGAACTTGGCAGTGACCAGCGAGCAGGTGGGGCCAGGAGCTGAGACTCTACCACTGCAACCACACGCAAGTGAGTACACACACGCACACACACACACACACACATACAGGAAATCCAACACCCTTTATTTTGCGACCTTAAATGCCCCTGACATTTTTATTTCGCCATTCTCGTGAACAGAGGCGCAAACCTCGTGGCTTCAATGCGCGCAAAAATCCTCCCTAAGCCCAGCATTACCCAGGCAGTGGCAATGAACAGGTTACAAAAATATATACTGGGCGTATATATATGAATATGTGATGCAGCTTATCTCCTCTGTTATGACTTCAAAGTGCATTTTAGCGTAAGACTAAAATTAACGTTTATTTGATGTTGCACCACTGACATCCACTTCCGTCTTTGGGTGTACTTCCGTTTTTATCACTTCTCTGGCCACCATATTTCGTGGGAAATTGTGTATGCATATTTTCTTTGGATTTTTTCTTATATTTTTTCTCTGTTTTCTTATTGTATGTATGCTTAAAATAATTGTACTAAAACAGTATAAGTTATGTAATATCGGTCTCCAAGGTAATTAAAATTATATTACCTTTGAATAGAATCACACTTTGGTAAACTAAATGTGCTGGTTGATTGGTTAACGAAGTTTAAAAGCCTTATTAACTACACTAGGGTCATTAAGGCTCCATGTCACCTGTTTACCAGTCAAGAATAGTTGAAGAATTGAGACACTTATGCAACACATGGGAATCTTTATTGAAGAAACGTTTCGCTACACAGTGGCTTCATCAGTCCAATACAAAGTAGAAATGGGTAAGGAGAGTAGAAGTATGAGGTAATCAGTCCCTCAACCTGGATTCGATGTGTTCAGTCCATCACTCTTGTAGTAAGGTTGAGGGACTGATTACCTCATACTTCTACTCTCCTAAACCATTCATCACATCAGTCAAGAATACCTGAATCCCTAAAGTAGGGAGTAAAGTAAACTTTCAACATTTACACATAAGAGTCATTCCCCTCACTGTATAAATATCCAGTAAAAGTACCTGAAGCTAATGTCTTTATGAAGCTTTATTATTATTAAAGATTCGCCGGTATTCTCCCGGCCCGGGCCTTGTCCAAGTGGTGGTCCGGCCTTGGCTCCCTCTTTAGGGAGTGTCTGAGACCTTAGTCTCCCATGGGAGGAGGCACAAGTACCTCCTCATCTTTGGGACCAACTGTCCCCAGGCCTAGCCACAAGCTAGGTCTCTCTAGTCTGCCATCCCCGCCCCAAGGGGGCTAATGGGAATGACAGTCTTATGAGCTAAAGGCTCGGGCTCAGGCACCTACCCTACCCTAGAAGGGTTAGGCATGGTGTCGATCTTTATGAAGCTAAATTTCAGAATCAAACTAAATAAGGTTTTGTAGAAAAATTACCCAGTCCGTATAACTTTGTAAATTACTTTGCTAAACATATAAGACAGAATTTCTTATTAATAAGCGTATATATAAAATATTCATCTGTGTTTATACAAAATTATGTCTGGTATGTTTTGTTGGGTAATTTATAGACATTACTGGCTAATGTTGGAACTTTTAGTTGGTGGTATTTGAACCATTATGTATCGTGTCTAAAATTTCAATGAATAAAAAGTGTGTTAATATGTCTATACAAATACGAAGCTTCGCTAACCACCTCATCTTACCTGACTTGAATCTCTAGGGAGGAAAGTAGGTTAGGTTAGGTAAAGTTTTTCAGGTAACAGGACGTGTTTCCTGAAGCAGGTCTTAATCATATGATAACTCGCAGCTGGAGTTCTCGGCCACCCGACGAGGGTTTGCAGTGCAACTAATGGCCAGCGGAGTGGTATTGACACCTTCCCTACCTCAAAATGCATTATAGTTTTTGTATACAATAAAGATTCAAACTGAAGTTTAAAGAAACTTTATTAAGTCAGCGTTTGGTTTGCACATTAGGGTTCTCTCTGGTTCCCATTCAGATGCGTATTAACTTTGACCCTGAGAGAGTTCAAGATAGCTCAAGGAGCTACGGGAGTCTAAACGTTTCTTACCACAGCACCACTAAATGAAAGTCAGTCACAATTGCCGAAGCAAATATTCTTCAGTCTTGTAAATAAGCATGATCTTTCCTAAGTTTTTTTTTGGGCTTAACCCGTTGCAGAATAAAGTAAATATAACATAGAAATGAAAACTAAATTACAGGAAAACCACATTTTTGTTCTTCGTCACTGAACTTGAATGAATATATATATAAATATATATATATATATATATATATATATATATATATATATATATATATATATATATATATATATATATATATATATATATATATATATATATATGTATATATAAAACTGCCTCAGAGGGATTGCTATGAATCCCATATCATCATATCATAGGCAAGAGTGTCACGTTTGCGGTTAAAAATCTCCGCCCAAACTAGCCCTTTTGGTCTATATTTTGAGATATTTTGGGGCACATTTTAAGCAAGTAAACGTGCGTCACCGTCCAAAAAAAAAAAAAAAAGGCAAAATGGCTGGATTGTGTATTACGTTGGGTTACACTGCCCGGTTCATTTCAAGGGAGATATATTTGAGGGGTAGATGCGATTTTTTTTTTTCGAGCATGACATACAGAATAACCCACACACACACACACACACACACACACACACACACACACACACACACACACAGCGAAAGAAGATTATTGGCACACAGCGATGGACAAGTAGAGAGATCAATTGACACAGACAGGGTGAAAGAGAGAGATTAAGTGATACACCTACAGGGTAAGAGTGAGCGATTGACACAGAAACACAAAACAAAAGAGTAATTGACAGTAAGGGAGAATGGAAGTGTAACTGACACACAGACATTGAGATCAATTAGCATTTGACACAGAAGCAGAGAGAAAGAGAGAGAGAGATCAATAGATACTCAAACAGACAAGGGTTCAATAGACAAAGACAAGCAGAAACAGGGACAGACATAGACATGAAGATACGCCAAATGACTGAGAGATAGAACATATTACAAAAATCACAGTCAAGTTAGCAGACGGATCATTTAACCAACAAAGCATCTAACAAACAAACAGTCCAAAAGTCCATCAAGAAAAAACAGAGAGACTGTATTTTAACACCCAACAAAGGACTTTAAAATTATATTTAAAGTATACGAACAAGCTTATTCCTATGTACCAGAGTACCACTTTACACACGTATCAACACGAACCATTGCATTCCAACATGGTACAGCATTTCCCTCACACACTATCCACCCATTGCAAAGGTGCCGGAAAATTATATACAGCAACAGTTTGACAAGCCATTAATTATTATAATTTATTCATAGGTTCTTTGTGCATTAAAATGGATGTGTTGTCTTTCTCTTCAATTGCAAGTGCGTTTGTTTGGTTGTTTGTTTGCAGTATTTATATGCACTGGTAAGTGGCAAATTATTGCAATAAGAAGAATAATAACTTCCGAATATACTGTTAAAATTGGATTATTATTATTATTATTATTATTATTATTATTATTATTATTATTATTATTATTGTTATTATTATTATTATTATTATTAATAAAATAAATGATCTTTTTATTATGTTATTTATTATTATTATTTTAATAAATAATGATAATAATAATAATTAATTAATTAATTATTATTACTATTTTCATTATTATTAGTATTATTGTTTTTAAATATATACGTAAATGTTTTTAATCTATATTTTTTAATTTATGCAAATTTAGTAATTAGTTTAGTCTCCCAATTACAAGTAAACTATGCAGAGAAGTATAATTCAGAGGATATTGCTTTAATTGCAAATGCAAATATAATCTTCAAAAAGCATTAGTTTGGTGTACAATGTAAATATATATCTATATTATACTTTATTAGGGGATTTGCATGTTTCTAATAATAGGTACAGAAGCTGTTGAAGTGACTATATATATATATATATATATATATATATATATATATATATATATATATATATATATATATATATATATATATATGCAAAACAACCACTCTGAAAGAATAGAGAAATTCCAAGCGCTTTCGTGACTACTCACATTATCAAGGACTATGAAAGTAAAGCATCCAAGGAAGCTATATAAGGGGTCTGGCCGGCACCTCACTATCAGATCCCACAACGGTTTAAACACCTGACGCGCGCCGACCCAACTTGGATAGGTCCTTGGCACAGCTCACCCCACAAAAATAAACTCATTGCCTTTTCTAGATGTTTTAATTATTAAGGGTAATAATGAATTCAAATTTAAAATTTACAGAAAACCTACTAATAACTGTTCCTATGTCCACTATTATTCCTCGCATCAAGATAAAGTCAAACTGTCTGTTTTCTCATCAATGTTTCTGAGAGCTTTACGAATTTGTAGTCCTGAGTTCATAGATGAGGAAATATCCAAAATTTATGAAATAGGTAATGATTTAAAATACCCAAGAAATGTAATTGATAAATCTTTTAAAGTTGCTAGAAATACTTTTTACAATCCAAAAAGGGACAACCAGCCTTATTCAACTAAAAATATGTTGGTTCTCCCTTACAATGAAAACTTGGTTGATATGCCTTCTCTTCTTAATACTTTTAATATTAAAGTTGTATTCAAAAATCTTGATACAGTAAAAAAACTTTTGATAAAGAATTCCCCCCAAAATGCTGATGGATGTGTCTATAAGATTCCTTGTAAAATTTGCGATAAAGTTTATTACGGTCAAACTGGTAAAAATCTCGAACTAAGATTAAAACAACATAAATATAGCATTAGAACTGGACAAGATTCCAATGCTCTATTTATTCATGTAAGAGATTTTAACCATCCAATTGATTTTCAAAAAGTTGAGAAAGTAGTATCAAGCAAGTCCATGGTCGA
>NC_091336.1:22090198-22100198 GCF_038502225.1 Cherax quadricarinatus | reverse complement strand
TCAACAATTTTTTCCCCTGAAGACCGAAGTCTAATATTTTATTACACAAACTTCTAGTTACTCTCATCACCTTGCTCTTTTCTGTGTTCACCTTAAGCTTCCTTATTTAACACAGCCTCCCAAATTCCTTCACCAATTTCTGTTTGAAAGAAAAATCCGAATAGTGATGCAAGGGAAATTTATGTCTGAGGTGACACTTGCTCTCTGAATGTATATTAATGTCCTACCTGTACATTATACTTAAAGATTATACTTAATGTGATAGGCTAAACTTGTGTAAGTTATTCAAAACAGAGGTTAGCGGAGGATCGATCCTCTGTTGATTAATCGTTAAACAGATAATTGCTTTACTAAACGTTATCGAATCTTGTGTTGACAAATACAAAACGTAACTACCGTGTTAAATAAAGGTCTACTGTACATAAAAAAAATCAGTAGACATTTAATTTCCTAGTGGACCATTAAAAGTCACAATAGTTTTGACTTGATGATGGTCCAGGACTGACCGAAACGTCTCCTAAAGTTCCTTTTCTAATTATTCCAATTACGCAATGGTGACTCTTTATCTGCTAATTTCAGAATATCTTCATTATTGTTATATTCGAAAGGAAATGTTCAATACGTAAGGATGGGAATGATATATTATTAGATTTGATACGATGAATGTAAAAATAGCTTAAATTCCTTGGATCAAGAGCTCTTTACAGTGAAGCATTATTCCCCTTTGAGCCTCAGGAAAGCTTTAAAGTATTGGAATATATGTCCTGAAAGGGATGTTTACGTTGTTAGTTACAAAGAAATTACAAATTGTATTTGTAAAATGCTTCTGTAAGATGTTACTGAAATATGTGGTTGTTAAATATGTTGATGGAATATGTGGCTGATGTATGTAGCTGTGTTATGCTACATGCGCCTTAAAAAAATAATAAAAAAGTATAATTTACTCATAGACTTGCAGAAAATTCCGGAGTATAATATTGTGAATTAAAGACGGAAAATTTATGCAATGGCTGGAAATTCTTCTTTCAACAGACCGGCCGTATCCCACCGAGGCAGGGTGGCCCACAAGAAAAACAAAATGTTTCTCTTTTCACCCTTTTAACTTTTTAACTTCCGGCATTATATCGCCTCTTACGACACGCATGGCTTACGGAGGAAGAATTCTGTTCCACTTCCTCATGGCTGGAAATATCTATATTAAACGATAGGAAAATGAGGAGATATGACAATGGCGTATGTAATTGTAAAAGGATTATGAGAAAATAGGAAAGAAATATCTCTGGGAGTCAGGTGTAAGGAGAATAAGTTAAAATATTATATACCGAAAACAAAGTCGTACTGAGAATCATTAGGAAGAATTATTTTTTGTGCGGGTAATGACTGAATTTACGATTGTAGTTTTGCTCTTGTAACTAGATGTGGTTAATTAGGTAGGTAGGCGCACACGCAAGCACACACACACACACACACACACACACACACACACACACACGCACGCACACACACACACACAAACAAAATCACTATTACGTGCCTGCATTAATAGCCTGGTTAATCAGAGATAAGCACTATGAAGCCTGGCCTGTATACAACCCGTATAAAAAAATAAAGAGTTACTCAAATAGAATTAGTACTAGAAATTAAAATGCTACCAGCAGTTCATTTAATCCAGGAGGTTTAATCACAAAATAATATACTATAAAAATATTTTTTTTGGACGCTAAAGCAGACTAAATGTATTTCATTGTTAAGCTGGCAGGAAAATCGAACAATAAAGCGAGACCATTTCTCTCAGGATGTGCAACTTCATCTGTTTCTGTCTTACCCACAACAATCTTTCAACTTTTATGATAATTTCTGTGCCTTTTTACAGCATTATTATTATTCTCTATTGTATATTTTTGATATTATATATTTTGATAAGTGCAGAGATGGTGGACTAGGGAAAGCCATACTCACTCACCAATGCATTAATTTATTGCCTAACCTTCGGAAGAATGGCCTTTTATTGAGTAATTTAGGAGCCATGATGACTTGTTAACGCAAACGATTTTGCAGTTATAACTCCAATAATCCAGAATTAATGCGCAAACACGTAATATTTTCAGACTGAAAAGAAAAGGCGTAAACACTAACGCAAACTCTGCTATTGACAGAGCTGCGACCATAGAGGCATTAAACCCCTTTGATGATTGGCTGCGAAGTCATCCTCACAGACCCCCACTGCTGTTGGTTTAGAGGCTCTCCAAGGGGCCAGCTAACGGATCGCCGTTGGCTAAGGGCCACCCACACCATAAATAAGGTTTCTATGGTCTCAAATGATGCCCAAGAGGTAGGCTATAACTCTGCTGGTTGGATGAGAGAACCCATGTAAACAGACCGTAATAATAATAATAATAATAATAATAATAATAGTAATAATAATAATAATAATAATAATAATAATTATCTATATTTCTATAAGTACCTGATACAACTATTGCAAACCTAGTTGACGTCATTGGCATATCACTGTATAAAGAAAGCCCCAGGTTATGCAGAGCATTTCCAGCAACTGAGGGTAATCATGTACCCATTACGTATCCTAACTCAAAATGGTAACTCCAGTATATATATATATATATATATATATATATATATATATATATATATATATATATATATATATATATATATATATATATATATATATATATATATATATACGTATATACATATAAATCATAACACCGACTGGCCGAGGATTCGAACCTATGTCGTTTTGGCCCACCTCATGGTGAGCGAAAATCATACAAGACGCTCTAACCCACGGGATTGCGTGGTCCTATAGGTTAAAGCATCATGTATGATTTTCGCTCACCATGAGGTGAGCCAAAACGACGTGGGTTCGAATCCTTGGCTAGTCGCAGCGTTGTTATTGATTAATGCCACTCGTTCGTGGTTACAATAAGATATATATATATATATATATATATATATATATATATATATATATATATATATATATATATATATATATATATATATATATATATATATATATATATATATATATATATATATATATATATATAATTTACACGCAAGTCGTCCATTGAGGACATTGTAAATCTCTTAAAGCTGATATGAACCAAGTCTCCATAAGAGCCAACGAAAATATGATGTTTAATGAGGACAAATTCCTGCTATCCCGTTATGGAAAACTCGAGAATTAAGAGCTAGAACAGAGAATAAGACAAATTCTAACCACAAAATAGAGCGAAAAAATAATGTTAAAGACTTAGGAGCGATAATGTGATAGGATCTCAGCTTCAGTGAACACAATAGTGCAATTATCACAGCCACAAGGAAAATGATAGAATGGATAATTAGAACCTTCAAAGCAAAGGATGCTAACCCAGCGATGATCCTCTTTATGTAATTTTTTGTATCTAGGCTGGAATACTGCTGGAAACTAACAGCCCCTTTCAAGGCAGGTGAAACTGCAGATCTGGAGATTGTGCAGAGGACTTTTACTGCAGGTATGAGATCAGAAAAACAAGTCGATTACTGGGAACTGCAATCGTTAGAGCGCAGGCTAGAAAGGTACATCACAATTTGCACCTAAAAATCTTAGGGGGACTAGTCCAAAATCTGCACACAGAAATCACTCCCTATCAAAGCAAAATGTGAGGAGAAATTTTGAGTCAATATTTGAGGGAGAGAGAGTGAGGGAGGGAGGGAGGGAGTAATTAAGGGAGGGAGTGAGGGAGGAAGAGAGGAAAGACTTGGCAGACGGTGCAACATCTTTCCAATGAGAAGCAAGTGTATTGTGAATACACTGCGAAAAAACATAATGAGTGTCAAGGCCTTCTATCATACATAGAACTCTATTTGTTTTCAAGAAGAAACTGTACAGATATTTAAAGTCAGTGCCGGACCAGCCAGGCTGAAGTTCACACGTTGGATAGCGTATGGCCAGCAAAAACAGCCTGGTTGATCAGGCCCTGGTCCACCATGAGGCCTGATCACGGACCGGGTCTGGGGTTTGATCCCGGAACTCCTTTCTGGTATAGTCCATGTATGTATGTATGTATGTATGTATGTATGTATGTATGTATATATATATACATATATATATATATATATATATATATATATATATATATATATATATATATATATATATATATATATATATATATATATATATATATATATATATATATATATATATATATATATATATATATATATATATATATATATATATATATATATATATATATATATATATATATATGTCGTGCCGAATATGTAAAACTGGTCAATTAGCAAGAACTCATTTAAAATTAAGTCCTTTCTAAAATTTTCTCTTATACGTTTAAAGATATATTTTTTCATTAATGTTAATGTAAACATTTTTAATTTTGCTCCAAAAGAATCTTAGAAAACTTACCTAACCTTATTATAACAAGAACAATTTATTTTAGCCTTACCCAACTAAATATATTTTAGATTTGTTTACAGTAATTTAATACTAAACAATCACAGTGAAATATATTTTTTCGTTAGGTTCAGAATGATTTTGGCGAAATTATTGCATACACAAATTTTCGCTTGTCCTATATGGCAAGATGAGCGTTGCTATTTAAGCCAAGATCGCAAGTTCTGCCTATTCGGCACGACATATATATATATATATATATATATATATATATATATATATATATTTATATATATATATATATATATATATATATATATATATATATATATATATATATATATATATATATATATATACCACCTGGATAGCTGGACTGGGGACCTTCATCCTCAGAGAAGACAATAAACGTACCTCAGGAAAAACTCAAGGTTCTCCCCGGAGCTGTTTGAATATTTCCTTCTCCTACCACCCATTATATTTTATATTCTATGTGAACATTTATTAATAAACAGAATACAGAAAACACAAACATGAATACAATGGTACAATGTATTAAATATCATGAATTTCCTCCAGCTCCTCCGAGCCAAGTATGCAGCAACCATTGTGAAAAAATAGTGAAATTCCAGCGGGTATCTTACTTTCTGCGCACAGAATTATACATAATGCTTATAATGTAATGATAATAACAAGTAAATATAAAATATATATACATTCAAGTCTTATATTGTTCATTGGTTTGTTATATAGTTTGTATAGCACACTGCAGTGATGTCTCTTTCTCATATGTCTACATAGCAGAGAGAGAGAGAGAGAGAGAGAGAGAGAGAGAGAGAAAGAAAGAGAGAGAAAGAATCATTACCAACCTGTCAATATGTATCGACAGGTGTTATCAAATGGCGTACTGATACATTCTTTGTGTCTCAGTTCCAGAAAACATATATTTCCTCCTGGAAACCTGAATTTTGTCCATACATCTTTTTTCGTTCAGGCAAGAGATAAAATGTTAAAAAAGTGAATAACAAACAATAAAAATTATTTCGCGTGACAGTGGTACTAAAAATTTTACTCCATTGGACAGGAGACAGAGGGCCATTTTCAATTATATATTTCACTCGAGGCTAAGAGTGAAGCAAATTATTCATTTTTAGTACTCATTGCCTCATGGTGGTGGTGGTGTGGTGGTGGTAATGTGGCGGTGGTGGTAGTTGTGGTCGTGGTGGTTGAGGTAGGGGTGGTCGAGGTAGTGGTGGTCATAGTGGAGGTTATCGTGATGGTAGGGGAATATGAAGGTTGGTCAGTGGTGGTAGGAGACGAGGTGGTCGAAATGGTTGTTGCCGAACTGGTGGTGGTGGTGTGGTGGTGATGTGGTGGTGGTGTGGTGGTGATGTGGTGGTGGTAATGTGGTGGTGGTGGTAGTTGTGGCCGTGGTGGTTGAGGTAGGGGTGGTCGAGGTAGTGGTGGTCATAGTGGAGGTTATCGTGATGGTAGGGGAATATGAAGGTTGGTCAGTGGTGGTAGGAGACGAGGTGGTCGAAATGGTTGTTGCCGAACTGGTGGTGGTCAGTGTAGTGTGGAGAGGGTGTTAGTGGTGGTCTAGGTGGTAGTCATAGTGGCGGAATGGTATGGGGGGGGGGGTAAGTATTGTTGTTGATGGTAGGTGGTGGTGGTGGTGGTTGTAATTTAGTGTCGTGACTACGGTGGGGTAATGAAGGTAGTGGTGGTATTAATGACGGTGTTCTAAGTGATAGCGCACACAATATTAACTGCGGAAAATAATAGTGTACAACGCAACCGTCAGTCATATTTATATGAGCCACGTCATATTTTTTTCCCCTGCAGGATGTAAAAATTTTCACGTTGTTAATCCCACATTAGTGATGTATAATCGATTTCCTGTAGCAATTTAGATAAATGTAAATTAACGTAAAACAAAACTGTAACACGAATCGCAAGTGAATTGGCTCTATTAATATATATAAATTATCGCAAATTAATTATTTAATTTGACATTGTAGTTTAACTGCGATAGTTTCTCTTTATTTGTATAAAAAAAGATGCATTTTATTCATGAAAACAATAGCAGTATTGTGACTTTAATGCTTCAGATAACATTGAGTTTCACTGAAGTTGTATTTATTTTATATCTAATAAATGTGCAACTGGTAAGGTCGTATTACAGGATCTTTTATATTAACTCGTACTCGTGAAATAAATTGATACTTATCTTACGGTAATTAGCTTTGTGAGAAGGTCGTTCATGCCTACTGGTGCAAGATACACAAAATCACTTGCCATAAGAGAAAGTAATTCATATATATATATATATATATATATATATATATATATATATATATATATATATATATATATATATATATATATATATATAAATATATATATATATATATATATATACACACATATATATATATATATATATATATATATATATATATATATATATATATATATATACACACATATATATATATATATATATATATATATATATATATATATATATATATATATATATATATATATATATATATATATATATATATTAATGTATGTATGTATATATATATCAATAACAACACTGCGGCTAGCCGAGGACTCGAACCCATGTCGTTTTGGCCCACCTCATGGTGAGCGAAAATCACATGACGCTCTAACCCACAATAGGTCCACGCAATCCTACAAGAATCAAGCACCTAGCAGAGCTAGGTGTTTTACCTTGATTCGAGGACATATGGTGGTGTGGGTGCCTCTGAGCTAATTTCATTCTACTCCCTGTTTGATGTACTAGCCTCCACAAGCAGTATATATATTATTGTAGCCTCGAACGAGTGGTATTTAATCAATAACAACACTGCGACTAGCCGAGGACTCGAACTCATGTCGTTTTGTCCCGCCTCATGGTGAGGGAAAATCACAGTGTAGTTAACGAATAAGTACCACTCTCATATCACTTCTGTTACTTTTTCTCTTTTATCACACCCTTTACCTCATCATTCCACATAATAGTCCTGTTTCCTCCTGCACCCACCCTCCTATAGCCACAAACTTCTGCTCCACATTCTAATACTGTATTTTTAATCTACGCCATTCCTCTTCAACCCCCCCCCCCCCACTACTCATACTTGCACTAGCCCACCTTTCTGCCAATAGTTGCTTATATCTCACCCTAACTTCCTCCTCCCTCAGTTTATAAACTTGTACCTCTCTCTTACTGTTGCCATTTTCCTTTCGTTCCATCTACCTCTTATTCTAACTAGACAATGATCCGATATATCCGTTCCTCCTCTATAAACATGCACATCCTGAAGTCTACCCATCAACCATTTGTCCATCAATACATAATCCAACAAACTACTTTCATTACGTGCTATATTATATCTTGTATATTTATTAATCCTCTTTTTTCATAAACTATGTATAACTTGTTATCAAAGCTCTTTCCTTAATTGAACTATGTGTAGAAAAAGGTTTGGTAATAAGTAATACATACATCAAGTTATATATCAGGACACTAGCCACGAGAAAATGCAATTTCTGGCTACTTGTGCAAAATTTACAACTCACTAACTTCATGAGAAAGCAGTTCCTGACCTCTTCTACGAAATGTATAAACTCCTTGACCTTTCCTAACCTCTGCAAATATTGTCACTCTCCCCCACTAGGGTATCGAACTTTCAACCTCTTGAGTGACACTCTGGTACAATGCACTCCAGCCACTAATTAATTGAGAGGGTGAGGAGTTCAAGTGCTCCTACTTGTGGTTATGAGCCAAAGAATTAGAACCTTCCCCCTCTTCATCCTAAGATGAACCCTGATTACCCCTGATTCTCCAGGCTCTGTACGACGTATTGAGGTTTAACGCTTTTTAATTAATTAATAATTGTAATAAAATAATAATAACAATAGTAATTATTATTATGATAATAAAATACTGGTGCTTAATTCGAATTTCAAAATTGCATTGTCTTTGACATTATTTTGCAATAAAATTTATTTTTCTTGTTTTAAAATAAAACATATTCCATTGCTGTGAGTGACGGCTCGTTAGCCAAATTGGTGGTGATTATCTGAATGCCTTGTTTGCCTTCGTTAGAAACGCTAATCAGGGATATAAGGGTGAAGGATAAACCATCAACTCCGAGAGTTTCAACTTTGCATGGGAAACCTGGCATATATAAAAATAAAAAAAAAATATTTATGCTATTATGATTACTCATACTATTACTGCTATTACAACTAACCACTGCTACCACTACTACTACTACTACTACTACAGGTACTACTACTACTACTACAGGTACTACTACTACTACTACTGCTACTACTACTACTACTACTACTACTGCTACTACTTCTCCTACTACTACCACTACTACTACTACTACTGCTACTTCTACTACTACCACTACTACTACTACTACTGCTACTACTACTACTACTGCCACTACTACTACTACTTCTACTGCCACTACTACTACTACTACCACTGCTACTACTACTACTACTACTACAGCTACTGCTACTACTACTACTACAGGTACTACTACTACTACTACTACAGGTACTACTACTACTACTACTGCTACTACTTCTACTACTACTACTACTGCCACTACTACTACTTCTACTGCCACTACTACTACTACTTCTACTGCCACTACTACTACTACTTCTACTGCCACTACTACTACTACTTCTACTGCCACTACTACTACTTCTACTGCCACTACTACTACTTCTACTGCCACTACTACTACTACTTCTACTGCCACTACTACTACTGCTGCTACTGCCACTACTACTACTACTGCTACTACTTCTACTACTACTACTACTACTACTACTACTGCTACTACTACTACTACTACTACTGTTGCTACTACTACTACTACTAATACTACTACTACTACTGCTGCTGCTTCTACTGCTACTAATACTACTAGTACTACTGCTAATGCTACTACTGCTACTGCTACTACCGCTAATAATAATAATAATAATAATAATAATAATAATAATAATAATAATAATAATAATAATAATAATAATTAATAATAATTATAATAATAATAATAATAATATATTGATTATTATTATTTTAATTATTATTAAAAGTAGTAGCAGTAGTAGTAATAATAGTACTAATAATTGTAGTAGTAACAGTAATAGTAGTGAAAAAAGTAGTAGTAGTAGTAATATTATTAGTAGTAATTATAGAAGTAGTAGTGGAAATGTTATTAGTATTAATGCTATTCAATATTATTTTAATATTAATAGTATTATTATTATTATTATTAATATTATTATTATTATTATTATTATTATTATTATTATTATTATTATTAATGTTGTCATTATTATTATTATTATTATTATAAGTGTTACTAATAGTACTAGAAACATTAATGGTTGTAGTGGGAGTAGTAGTAGTAGTAACAGAAATTGTAGTAGTAGCTACTGTAGAAGTAGTAATAGCAGGGTAGCTGTTGAAATAGCAACAATAGTGTTAGTAGTAGAGGTAAAATTAGTATAAATTATAATTAGATC
>NC_091336.1:22082698-22087698 GCF_038502225.1 Cherax quadricarinatus | reverse complement strand
CTCCAACAGCACGTCAAGTATTACAAACCATTTGTCTCCATTCACTCCTATCAAACACGCTCACGCATGCCTGATGGAAGTCCAAGCCCCTCGCACACAAAACCTCCTTTACCCCCTCCCTCCAACCCTTCCTAGGCCGACCCCTACCCCGCCTTATTATTATTATTATTATTATTATTATTATTATTATTATTATTATTATTATATTCATGAGGGTTATACAGCGCCTAACGGAAAGGTGGGACAGCTTAAACTCCTCGGATCAAAAGTCCTTCAGCAGCATCAAAGTACCCCCATCAAAACAGATGTAAGCAGGATTTAATATAGACAAAACCGCTAAGACAAACAACTCAGACATCAAAAGAAAACAAGACACCAGCTGCTGTCTTGAAATACAACATGCAAGGTATTGGAAACATCTAGGAGAGGTGAGGATGTGGGAGGGAGGGTGTGGGAGAGAGTATGTGGGTGGGAGTATGTGGGTAGGAGGGTGTGGGAGGGAGAGTATTGAGATAGGGGAGGGATGAGGGAGAGGCTATTTTAGGGTTGGGGTGAGAGGAATATTGGAGAAGAGGAATGGAACATGGGATTGAGGAGCGTGTGATGAAAAATGGGGGGGAGGAAGAGGAGAGGCATGGGTGACGATTGAGACAGATAAAGGGAGTAGGAAAGGGAGATTATATAGGTGATGGGAGGTAAGGGACTGCTACACCAGCAAGGTGAGGGGAAGAAAGGGAGGTAAGGAGAGAGGTTGGGAGAGAGGAAATGAGGGAGGGAAGGAGGAAGGGAATTAGTGAGAAAAGGAGGGAGGGAGGGAGGAAGGGAATGAGGAAGAAGAGAGGGAGGAAGAGAATAAGGTAAGGACGAGGGGAATGAGGGAGAGAAGGAAGAACGGAACGAAGGAGGAAGGGAATGAAGGAGGGAAGAAGGAAAGGAATGAGAAAGGGAGGAAAGGACGAGTTACCAGAGTATAGATTACCAGTCACTGAACTCACACTAACCTATTTGTTTAAGTAACTCGCTAATTAATCTTCCTAACTACTACGCCCTTTAATAATTATCCCTTGAGATTTTTGTAAGAATTATGTCCTAAATTTTATTTTTGGCTAACTGTTATTTATAAGGAATACGCTAATAAAAGATTCGGATTTGTAATTCAAATCTCGAATCTAACAAGCAAAAAATAGAGTTCATATTTTTAAAAGATGTTGTTTATTATAAAAATTACTATGGGTCATTCAAAACAAGAAGTGGTGAAGGCTCAATCCTCCGTCACCTAATAGCGAAACTCTGACTTGTATTATACGACAATAAACGACTGTAGCGTCAAAATGTTAATTTCCAAAATTATGAACGTTGCGTCCTCAGAAGTGAGATGTAAAATTACGGAAAATAAATAACAGTGACCTAAAATTATAGAAAATAAAAAAGAGGCCTAAAATTATGAAAAACAATAAATGCTGAGACGCCAAATTACATAAAAAACGAGACTTATAATTACAGAAAAATATTTGAGATCTAAACGAAGAAGTTTTAAAGAGAAAAACATGAAAGGGCCAGAAACAATAAACGCTGAATGCGTTAGAAAGACAAAAATATGTAAAAAAAAAAAATATAAAGTAGACAGGAACGTTAATATAGAAATATGAAAAAAAAATCCAATACGGTAAAAAGACAAAAATGTGAAAAAACTAAAACACAAAAAAAGAAAAACCATGGAAAGACAAAAACGTAAAAAAAGTTAAAGAACGTAAAGAGGCCAAAAGCATGAAAAAAACAAAAACATAAAAAAGCAAGAATGCAAAAAAGCCAAAAACATAAAAAGACAAACACGCAAAAAGTTAAACTGTAAAAATACCAAAACATAAAACACTAAAATGGAAAAAGCCACAAATATGAAAACACAATAACGCAAGAAAAAAAGTAAAAAATAACGTGAAAATAAAACAAAACGTAGAAAAAGACAAAAATGTAAAGAGAGAGAGAGATAGAGAGAGAGAGAAAAGAAATGATGGTCGAGCGAGGCCCAAGTCGTGGCTCCGACAAGGTAAAAAGTTGAGGTAGAGCCACGACCAATTTTACCCAGCAATTAAATGTCACTCAGGATGACGCCTTGCTGTACTCCAGCGATCCTCTCTCCATTCTATTATTTTTATCCCCTCATGGGTAGGAGGGACGGTAGAGGGAAGGAATGGTATCACTGACGCTGGTGAAGGAGTTTCGACTCTAGGATTTAGAACTACCTGAGTCCTACCATCATTTTCGGAATTATCGGTTCTTAAATCCTTCTCTTTTATTACAATCTTTGATAATTATATCATTTTCTTATTATTTTAATATTCTTCAGTTCTCCTGTCATTTATCCCGTTTCATCCTGGTATCTCGTTTTTTATGTAGTTATCCATTTTTTCTCATTATCTTCCCCCTTTTTTTAACTTTGAAAATAAAAGAAGAATATGATAGAATACCATCGGATTTTTTTATATTAAAATATATAACCATCGTTAAAAATAATAAACCAAGAATTATCTACTTTATCTTCAGGTAATGAAACCAAACAAAATCTTGGTTAATTAATTTTAATTTCGGTTGACTACGCATAAAACCTGTTCACCTGCAGTGAAGAATATTATAATCGCTATTATAGGGGCTTAAATAACTCTCAACGTTACATTCATTGAGAGACATTTTTTTTTTTTTATTCGCCGGTATTCTCCCGGCCCGGGTCTTTTCCAAGTAATGGTGACCCGGCCTTGGCTCCCTATCTGCTGAGTGTCTCGAGACTTAAGTCTCCCATGGGAGGAGGTACAGTACCTCCTCATCTTTGGGACCAAGTGTCCCCAGGCCTAGCCACATTCCCCGCCCTCACGGGGCTCGTAGGGAGAAGCTAGGCCTCTGGTCTGCCATCTACCCCGCCTCGAAGGGGCTCGTGGGGATGGCAGCCTTATGAGCTGCAGATGGTAGCAAGCTCCAGGGATTCATTGAGAGACATTGATTTAATTATGTATATAATCTATCTCACGAAATATTAAAATGAGAGATTATTGTTCAATTAAGTATTTTTTTTTATTTTTTATGAGATAAATATATATTTTTTACTTCTTTAATTTTCGGGGTTATAATTCAGATAAACTGGACAATAATAACTTAATCTTTCAGAAACCATAAACAGGAATGAAATTAAATATAATATTTGGTAGCCCCTCCAAAAAATCGTACAAAAACAATTGTAAAACAACGATTTTTTTTTCAGAGAAAAAAATATTCACCTAACAATAATTTGTTAAGTAATATTCACCTATTACTTAAGAGGTTATTGTTAAGTAATAGGTATGTTTTGAAGATTATTATAAATTATTATAGTCTGCCTGGTCAGAATGTGAAGTAAATTTTCAAAAGAGGGTTAAATTACTGCAATAATTGCAACTGCTCAATTTTTATTATATATATATACATATATATATACATATATATATACATATATATATATACATATATATATATACATATATATATATACATATATATATATACATATATATGTCGTGCCGAATATGTAAAACTGGTCAATTAGCAAGAACTCATTTAAAATTAAGGCCTTTCTACAATTTTCTCTTATACGTTTAAAGATATATTTTTTTCATTAATGTTGATGTAAAAAATTATAATTTTGCACCAAAAGGAACTTAGAAAACTTACCTAACCTTATTATAACAAGAACAATTTATTTTAGCCAAACCCAACTAAATATATTTTAGATTTGTTTACAATAATTTAATATTAAACAAACACAGTGAAATATATTTTTTTCGTTAGGTACAGAATGATTTTGGCGAAATTATTGCATACACAAATTTTCACTTGTCCTATATGGCAAGATGAGCGTTGCTATTTAAGCCAAGATCGCAAGTTCTGCCTATTCGGCACGACATATATATATATATATATATATATATATATATATATATATATATATATATATATATATATATATATATATATATATATATATATATATATATATACATATATATATATATATATATATATATATATATATATATATATATATATATATATATATATATATATATATATACAGGCTGGAGAGAATACTCATTTCAGCGTGGCAAGAAGACCCTGCATTTCATTTCTTCCATTAGAATCAAGAAAAGTGGTATGTACATGATGTGAGTGCCAGTGAGGGAGGATACATAAGAAAGAAGGAACACTGCAGCAGGGCTACTGACCCATGCGGAGCAGGTCCTTGATCCCCCCCTCGGATAATCCCAATGACCCACCTAGTCTGGTCACCTCCACTCAAGGATGGAGCACGGCACCAGACCCAGCAGCACAAGCTAGCCGGGTCCAACTCACACCCACCCACACCCACTCATGTAATTATCTAACCTATTTTTAAAACTACACAACGTTTTAGCCTCAATAACTGTACTGAATAACATAGCGGTCATCTGAGGGGTGGAGGGGGTAGTGAGGGGAGGTGGTTGACATGAAGGAAGGGTAGGACTGCGTGTGGTTCCCCATCTTTCCCAAACATGCAAACACACCATGCAGACATATTTCGTTGACAGAGTGTTTGTTCACCTTGGGTGTATGGTGTAGAGTGTATAGTGGCGTGTTGTTTATAGTGGGGGACTGTGTATAGTGTATAGTGCCGTGTATATTGCCGTGTCATGTATAATGAGGTGTCGTTTAGTGCAGTGAGTGGGCAATCACCCAGGTCATCACCCCTCCTCCACTACTCCTTCACCCTTATCACTACTCACAGCACCTCCACCTCCTTCCTAACCCGCCTTCCTCGAGGACTTGACACCGCCAACCAGATCTAGACCTATGCTTTCCTCCAACTGCGTAACTTGTTCCAAGGATCGTAGGATCGAGTCTCCTTCAGCCAGAGATCAGTGTTTGTGTATATTTCGCCTGCTCTTGCGAATTCCTTGCATTGTTAAATCTCTAGTAAGGCTTATGCATGCAGGGAA
>NC_091336.1:22055198-22077698 GCF_038502225.1 Cherax quadricarinatus | reverse complement strand
TTTTATCTCCGTTATGCGCGCCGTGAAGGTTCTCTGTACATTTTCTAGGTCAGCAATTTCACCTGCCTTGAAAGGTGCTGTTAGTGTGCAGCAATATTCCAGCCTAGATAGAACAAGTGACCTGAAGAGTGTCATCATGGGCTTGGCCTCCCTAGTTTTGAAGGTTCTCATTATCCATCCTGTCATTTTTCTAGCAGATGCGATTGATACAATGTTATGGTCCTTGAAGGTGAGATCCTCCGACATGATCACTCCCTGGTCTTTGACGTTGGTGTTTCGCTCTATTTTGTGGCCAGAGTTTGTTTTGTACTCTGATGAAGATTTAATTTCCTCGTGTTTACCATATCTGAGTAATTGAAATTTCTCATCGTTGAACTTCATATTGTTTTCTGCAGCTCACTGAAAGATTTGGTTGATGTCCGCCTGGAGCCTTGCAGTGTCTGCAATGGAAGACACTGTCATGCAGATTCGGGTGTCATCTGCAAAGGAAGACACGGTGCTGTAGCTGACATCCTTGTCTATGTCGGATATGAGGATGAGGAACAAGATGGGAGCGAGTACTGTGCCTTGTGGAACAGAGCTTTTCACCGTAGCTGCCTCGGACTTTACTCTGTTGACGACTACTCTCTGTGTTCTGTTAGTGAGGAAATTATAGATCCATCGACCGACTTTTCCTATCATTCCTTTAGCACGCATTTTGTGCGCTATTACGCCATGGTCAAACTTGTCGAAGGCTTTTGCAAAGTCTGTATATATTACATCTGCATTCTTTTTGACTTCTAGTGCATCTAGGACCCTGTCGTAGTGATCCAATAGTTGAGACAGACAGGAGCGACCTGTTCTAAACCCAAGTTGCCCTGGGTTGCGTAACTGATGGGTTTCTAGATGGGTGGTGATCTTGCTTCTTAGGACCCTTTCAAAGATTTTTATGATATGGGATGTTAGTGCTATCGGTCTGTAGTTCTTTGCTGTTGCTTTACTGCCCCCTTTGTGGAGTGGGGCTATGTCTGTTGTTTTTAGTAACTGTGGGACGACCCCCGTGTCCATGCTCCCTCTCCATAGGATGGAAAAGGCTCGTGATAGGGTCTTCTTGCAGTTCTTGATGAACACGGAGTTCCATGAATCTGGCCCTGGGGCAGAGTGCATGGGCATGTCATTTATCGCCTGTTCGAAGTCATTTGTCGTCAGGATAACATCGGATAGGCTTGTGTTAATCAAATTTTGTGGCTCTCTCATAAAAAAATCATTTTGATCTTCGACTCTCAGTCTGGTTAGCGGCTTGCTAAAAACTGAGTCATATTGGGACTTGAGTAGCTCACTCATTTCCTTGCTGTCATCTGTGTAGGACCCATCTTGTTTAAGTAGGGGCCCAATACTGGACGTTGTTCTCGACTTTGAGTACCTAAAGCGCAGCAATTTTTCTGTATCTTTCTGTATATATATTTATGCATACGCACACACACTCACACACACACACACACACACACACACACACACACACACACACACACACACACACACACACACACACACACACACACACACACACAATGGTGTACACACTTGCAATGGTGGACACAATTGCTGAGGTGGCAAGAAGAGCTCACTCCAGCAGAGCAAAGTTGCTGGTTATGGGGGATTTCAACAACAGGGAGATTGACTTGGAAAACCTAGAGCCACATGGGGGTCCCGAAACATGGAGAGCCAAGATGTTGGTAGTGACCAACATGTTAAGGTCAATACCAGAGTGAGAGGGGAGGATGAACCAGCAAGATTGGACCTTGTGTTCACCCTGGGCAGTTCAGACATTGAGGACATCACACATGAGAGTCCCCTAGGAGCTAGTGATCACATGGTTTTGTGCTTTGAATACATAGTAGAGTTGCAAGTGGAGAGAGTAACAGGAATTGAATGGGAAAAGCCTGACTATAAAAGAGGGGACTACATAGGGTTGAGGAACTTCCTGCAGGAGGTTCCGTGGGAAAGAGAACTGGCAGGAAAGCCAGTAACTGAAATGATGGAATATGTAACAACAAAATGCAAGGAGGCAGAGGAAAGGTTTATTCCTAAGGGCAACAGAAACAATGGGAAGACCAGAACGAGCCCCTGGTTTACCCGACGGTGTAAGGAGGCAAAAAAAAAAGTGCAATAGAGAATGGAAAAAGTACAGAAGGCAGAGAACACATGAAAATAGGGAGATCAGTCGCAGAGCCAGGAACGAGTATGCACAGGTAAGGAGGGAGGCCCAGCGACAGTATGAAAATAACATAGCATCGATAATCAAGACTGACACGAAACTGTTGTATAGCCACTTCAGGAGGAAGACAACAGTCAAAGACCAGGTGATCAGACTGAGGACAGAAGGTGGAGAACTCACAAGAAATGATCAGGAGGTATGTGAGGAGCTCAACAGGAGATTTAAGGAAGTTTTTACAGTAGAGACAGGAAGGGCTGTGGGAAGACAGCACAGAAGGGAACATCAAGAGGGAATATACCAACAAGTGTTGGATGACATACGAACAACCGTGGAGGAGCTGCAGAAGCTGCTAAGTGACCTTGATACCTCAAAGGCGATGGGACCGGACAACATCTCCCCGTGGGTCCTTAGAGAAGGAGCAGAGATCCTGTGCGTACCCCTAACCACAATCTTCAACACATCCCTTGAAACTGGGCAAGTACTTGAGAAATGGAAGAATGGAAGACAGCAAATGTAGTCCCCATATTTAAGAAAGGAAACAGAAATGAGGTACTAAACTACAGACCTGTGTCACTGATATGCATTGTGTGCAAAGTCATGGAGAAGATTATCAGGAGGAGAGTGGTGGAACACCTGGAACGGAACAATATTATAAATGAAAACCAGCATGGGTTCACGGAAGGCAAATCATGTGTCACAAACCTTCTGGAGTTTTGTAAAATGGAAACAGAACTAAGACACGAGAGAGAGGGGTGGGTTGATTGCGTTTTCCTAGACTGCAGGAAGGCCTTTTACGCAGTTCCCCACAAGAGATTAGTGCAGAAACTGGAGGATCAGGCGCATGTAACAGGGAGGGCACTGCAATGGATCAGGGAATACCTGACAGGGAGGCAACAACGAGTCATGGTACGTGAAGAGGTATCACAGTGAGCGCCTGTGACGAGCGGGGTCCCACAGGGGTCAGTTCTAGGACCAGTGCTATTTTTGAAATATGCGAACATGATGGAAGGAATAGACTCTGAAGTGTTCCTATTCGCAGATGATGTGAAGCTGATGAGAAGAATTAAATCGGATGAGGATGAGGCAGGACTGCAAAGAGACCTGGACAGGCTGGACATGTGGTCCAGAAACTGGCTTCTCGAATTCAACCCTGCCAAATGCAAAGTCATGAAGATTGGGGAGGGGCAAAGAAGACCGCAGACAGAGTATAGGCTAGGTGGACAAAGATTACAGACCTCACTCAGGGAGAAAGACCTTGGGGTGACCATAACACCGAGCACGTCACCGGAGGCACACATCAACCAAATAACTGCTGCAGCATACGGGCGCCTGCCAAACCTGAGAATAGCGTTCCGATACCTTAATAAGGAATCGTTCAAGACACTGTACACTGTGTATGTTAGGCCCATACTGGAGTATGCAGCACCAGTCTGGAACCCACACCTGGTCAAGTACGTCAAGAAGTTAGAGAAAGAACAAAGGTTTGCAACAAGGCTAGTCCCAGAGCTCAGGGTAATGTCGTAGGAGGAAAGGTTGAGGGAAATCTGACTGACGACTTTGGAGGACAGAAGGGTCAGGGAAGACATGATAACGACATACAAGATACTGCGGGGAATAGACAAGGTGGACAGAGATAGGATGTTCCAGAGAGGGGACACAGAAACAAGGGGTCGCAACTGGAAGCTGAAGACTCAGACGAGTCACAGGGACGTTAGGAAGTATTTCTTCAGTCATAGAGTCGTCAGGAAGTGGAATAGCCTAGCAAGTGAAGTAGTGGAGGCAGGAACCATACACAGTTTTAAGAAGAGGTATGACGAAGCTCAGGAAGCAGAGAGGGAGAGGACCTAGTAGCGATCAGTGAAGAGGCGGGGCCAGGAGCTGAGTCTCGACCCCTGCAACCACAATTAGGTGAGTACAATTAGGTGAGTACACACACACACACACACGCACACACACACACACACACACACACACAGTAGATGTAAACAATGCAAGACAAGCTACAGAGGGTGGAAGTCTTTGGATCAACTACTTTCACACGTCTCTGTGCGTCATAAGGACCTATGCAATGTTGCAAGAGTAAAGCAGCGTGTTGATACACGCCACAGATGTGTGTGTGTGTGTGTGTGTGTGTGTGTGTGTGTGTGTGTGTGTGTGTGTGTGTGTGTGTGTGTGTGTGTGTGTGTGTGTGTGTGTGTGTGTGTGTGTGTGTGTGTGTGTGTGTGTGTGTGTGTGTGTGTGTGTGTGTGTGTGTGTGTGTTTGTGTGTGTGTTTGTGTGTGTGTGTGTGTGTGTGTGTGCTCACCTATTTGTACTCACCTATTTGTGGTTGCAGGGGGTCGATTCATAGCTCCTGGCCCCGCCTCTTCACTGATTGGTACTAGGTCCTCTCTCTCCCTGCTCCATGAGCTTTATCATACCTCGCCTTAAAACTGTGTATGGTTCCCGTCTCCACTACTTCACTTTCTAGGCTATTCCACGGCTTGACTACTCTATGACTACTCTATGACTCTATGTGTGTGTGTGTGTGTGTAACCCTGATGTAATAATCACGGATATGAGAGAGCAGATGCAAAACAACCATATATTTAGCTCTCCTGTCTCGCTGATTCTAACCTTTCGTCTCTGTGCAGTTGGTTTCGTCATGGATGCACCTGCTGCTGCTCCTCATTCCTTTTGCAACAGAGCAAGGGCAACACAAAATCCTGGAGCTATAATCCGACTCACTCTGTGATATATATATATATATATATATATATATATATATATATATATATATATATATATATATATATATAAATAATATTATAGGGAGTAGGTTGGTAGACAGCAACCTCCCAGGCAGGTACTACCGATCTGCCAAGTGATTGTAAAACTGAAGCCTGTAATTGTTTTACATGATGGTAGGATTGCTGGTGTCTTTTTTTTTTCTGTCTCGTTCACATACAAGATTTCAGGTACGTCTTGCTACTTCTACTTACACTTAGGTCACACTACACATACATGTACAAGCATATATATACACACCTTTCTGGATTTTCTTCTATTTTCTTTCAGGTTCTTGTTCTTGTTTATTTCCTCTTACCTCCATGGGGAAGTGGAACAGAATTCTTCCTCCGTAAGCCATGCGTGTTGTAAGAGGCAACTAAAATGCCAGGAGCAAAGGGGCTAGTAACCCCTTCTCCTGTATATATTACTAAATGTAGAAGGAGAAACTTTCGTTTTTCCTTTTGGGCCACCCCGCCTCAGTGGGATAAGGCCGGTGTGTTGAAAGAAAGAAGATATATATATTTATATATATATATATATATATATATATATATATATATATATATATATATATATATTAGAAAGAGAACACTGCAGCACGCCCGCTGGCCCAACTGGACAGGTCCTTCACGCAACCCACAAACAAACTATTCTACCCAAGAATTAAGATTTATTATTTGTACAATATATTATTAAATTCTTCCCAAATTCTATTAATTATAAATGGATCTAATTTATAAAAAACAAAGGAAATATTCATATTATAGTCAAAACTGCTTTTCATGAAACAAAATTCAATTATATTTCTGTCGACCATGGACTTGCTTGATACAACTTTCTCAACTTTTTGAAAATCAATTGGATGGTTAAAATCTCTCACATGAATAAATAGAGCATTGGGATCTTGTCCAGTTCTATTGCTATATTTATGTTGTTTTAATCTTAGTTCGAGACTTTTACCAGTTTGACCGCAATAAAGTTTACCGCAAAGTTTACAAGGAATCTTATAGACACATCCGTCAGCATTTTGGGGGGAATTCTTTATCAAAAGTTTTTTTTACTGTATCAAGATTTTTAAATACAACTTTGATATTTCATAATTCATTATTTTCATTATTCTCTGGAGTTTCATTATTCTTTCACAGTGGTTGTTTTGCATATTCTGAAATAACCTGTTTACTGTGATCTTATTGCACATATATATATATATATATATATATATATATATGTATATATATATATATATATATATATATATATATATATATATATCTATATGTTTATATATCTATATATATATATATATATATATATATATATATATATATATATATATATATATATATATATATATATATATATATATATATATATATATATATATATATATATATATATATATATATATATACGTATAGATATATATGTATATGTCGTGCCGAATAGGCAGAACTTGCGATCTTGGCTTAAATAGCAACGTTCATCTTGCCATATAGGACAAGTGAAAATTTGTGTATGCAATAATTTCGCCAAAATCATTCTGAACCTAACGAAAAAAATATATTTCACTGCGTTTGTTTAGTGCTAAATTATTGTAAACAAATCTAAAATATATTTAGTTGAGTTAGGCTAAAATAAATTGCGCTTGTTATAATAAGGTTAGGTAAGTTTTCTAAGCTCCTTTTGGTGCAAAATTATAAATTTTTACATCAACATTAATGAAAAAAATATATCTTTAAACGTGCAATAGAAAATTTTCAGTAAGGCGCTAATTTTAAATGAGTTTTTGCAAATTGATCAGTTTTACTTATTCGGCACGACATATGCATGTATATATATATATATATATATATATATATATATATATATATATATATATATATATATATATATATATATATATATATATATATATATATATATATATCCGATTTTGTTTTAAATAACAACCCTCTTCTTGACGAATAAGGCAAGCAATAATTTGTGTATACAATATTTTGTCAAAAGTCATTCTGAACCTAACTAAAAATGTATATTTCATATTGTTCGTTTATTGCTAAATTTTTGTAAACTTATCTAAAATATATTTAGTTGTATTATGCTAAATTAAATTGAGCTTGTTTTAATAAGGTTAACTGTTAATTATTAATTTTACATTAACATAAATAAAAAAAAATATATCTTTAAACATAGAAGAGAAAGCTTTTAAAAGGACTTAATTTTAAATGAGTTCTTGCTAATTGACCAATTTTACCTATTCGGCACGACACATATATATATATATATATATATATATATATATATATATATATATATATATATATATATATATATATATATATATATATATATATATATATATATATATATATATATATATATATATACATGTATGCGATTTATTTATTTATTATTACATCCTGTACATAATCCAACATTTCATTCAAGGCATAAAATCCCACAACTTCTTTGAAACCATTTGAGTCCACTTTATCTTGCATTTTCCTAATGTCCATAAAAGCAGCAAACACCTTTTATCACCTTATCTTAATCTTTTTTTCTGGAACCTGTCAAAAGTTGGATGATTTTGACACGCGCTGCCTCCTTTACTCTTAAATTTTTCATACCACTAATGTGATCCTTCGTATTTTTCATATAATCTGTTTAAAGTTCTCTCCACGTCTGCTCAACCAATTATGACTGTCTTTTTTTTTTTACCAGGTGCCGATTTATAGCAAATAAAATTTACCAAGGGAAAATTTTTGTTTTGTTTTACGGTCATATTGGATGACGATATATTTTCATATAGTAGGGTATTATCGCTATACACACTCCCTCTTTTTCTCCTTCTGTCTTTCTTTCTCTGTCTCTCTTTCTCTCTCTGTGTGTCTGTCTATCTGTCCGTCTGTCTCTGTCTCTCTGTTTACACAGGGCTTTACAAGGTTACGTTAAGTCTCCTAACTTTATTTACAAGCTAAAAACTGTTACCTACATCAGCTATAACTCTCCCTCCCTCTCTCTCTCTCTCTCTCTCTCTCTCTCTCTCTCTCTCTCTCTCTCTCTCTCTCTCTCTCTCTCTCTCTCACTCGCATACGTGTTCCGCAGTCCAGAGTCGCTCTCCCTTTTATCTGAAATTCTCACCAATCCTCCTGGAATTTCATTTCACTCCTGCATATACTCTCATTTATTATTTTTTTTGTTCGCGTCCCAGGAAGCTTAAAGGACCATTCTTTGATAACAAGGACATCCCCTGGGTCATTTACAGTGAGACCTAAACCACTCTTGGTGTTTACATGATCATCCACTAAATGACAAAAAAATCCCCCTACATGTAAGGGACGATTAATATTCTTCTACGAGGGTTACATGATAACATTAGGCTTAGAATCTAAGGGTCTTTCACAGGGTGATAAGGACCCTTCTTGGAGCTATTTGATCGTTTATGCTCAGGTCAAGACCATTCTTGGAGTCTTGGTTTTGCGAAAGTCTTTTACAGGTAAATAGAGAGCATTTATTTAAAATTACAGCCGTCGCATGGTAATTTAAGACCATATTCGAATTGCACAGTCCTCCCTGGGGACCTTAAGCAACAAGTTATTGCTGTTATTCTCTCCCACAGGCTCTTACCATTGTAATGCTCTGCCAGTCGCCTCACTTGGCTCCTCGCCTGAACACACACACACACACACACACACACACACACACACACACACACACACACACACATACAAAAAAATAAACACACTCGCTCTGAAAAATGTCCACGTTCCTGGAAGACTTATCGCAACAAAAGGAAAAAAATGTACTGGAGATGAAATTTACTGCTACCAAAGTGCTTGTAAATATATCGACGAAGTGTAGTAAACATGGCCAGGATGTGTTGCAAACACGACAAGAAAGTATTACGAACAAATGTCACCAGTGTAATATATAAAAAATTATAATAACAAATTGGCTGATGGAGCAAAAAACTCACAGGTAAAAAAGTAAAAGTGGAGGTGTTTCTTATTCACAGCGTTCTCATGCTGTAAGAAAAGAGGTTAGAGCCAGAAGTCAGATTAAAAGGGAGGTAGATGAGGAGACAGCCAATGTTAGGTTAATGCACTTATGCTTTGGAGATAGTGAATTTGCCAGTGTGCTGAGAGGCAAGCATCAACAGAAACAATGGCTAGGTGTATAAGGTGGTGTAGAAGTAGACAGCGTCTGTGTAAGCTACAGGATATGTATATGGGGTTAATGCAGTCCTTAGTACAATATAAAAGAGTAATGTTAGTGTTAGAGTAAATACTTCTCTTACGTTCTTTAGGTTTGTCGTAAAAAAAAGGAGCCAGCTTCACCAATGTATTGGAGAAGGCAAGAGGAGCAGAAACATAGCAGATACTGAAAGTATAGATGGGAATATGAGGACTTTGAATCAGATTGTTAAAAATGTAATATCTTAATGAAATACAAAGGAAGGTAAACACAGATGCCTTCACTGTAGAAGTGGATTTAGGAAAGAAGGCATTTCTTTTAACATGAGAGCAGGTTTCGTTCATGAAATTACGGAGATAGGCGAGATGACAAAATGAGTTTTAAGGAAAAGAAATTTCAGAGTAGAGAAATTGAGAATCACAGATGAGAACGGCGGGGAGCAAGAAACAAAAACATGTGTCTTGAAGGGTATTGCGTGGTAGGATAAGTAATGGATGTACATGCGTAGCCTTGTGACAGACAGGACATGATAATCCTATCACAGAAATAGAAAGTCAAACTCTCCGTTTCAAGCTTGATAGACAGAACGAGAGAGAGAGAGAGAGAGAGAGAGAGAGAGACAGACAGACAGACAGACAGACAGAGAGCATTAAGAGCAGCAATAAACGGTTGCAAGAGACTAGAGTCATGAGTGGAAATGATTATTATTATTATTATTATTATTATTATTATTATTATTATTATAATCAAGAGGGAAGCGCTAAACCCGGAGGATTATACAGCGCCTGGGGGGAGGATGTGGAAGGCATTCAGGCTTAATTCGGGGAACTGGAGCACAGATCCAATTCCCTAAATCAAAAGCCCCTCACCAACATCAAGGAACCTTCCTTGAGGGGTGAGGGGTAAAGAGCGAAGCCAATTATTTAGCGCAGACACCTTAAAAAAAAAAGGAAACGCAAATCAATACTGAATAGTAGAACGGTTCCAAAATACTATTCATAATATTAGTTAATATATGGAAAAAAATAAGATCACATAGACCAGCCTGAAGCCTGAGAATAAAAATTGCAATGGAAATTAAACAATTCGATAAAATGTAGGAACAAACATATCAAGAAAGAAGGTTCAATAAAGCATGTTGACCATGGTAAATAAATATAAAACGCTCGTTCCAGCCCACAGAAATACAAATTAAAAATAACCACAGTGAAAGAATAGTGAAATTCCAAGTGCTTTCGTGACTTCTCATATTATCATAGTTCCTTGATAATGTGAGAAGTCACGAAAGCGCTTGGATTTTCACTAGTCTTTCACTGTGGTTGTTTTGCATATATATATATATATATATATATATATATATATATATATATATATATATATATATATATATATATATATAGAGAGAGAGAGAGAGAGAGAGAGAGAGAGAGAGAGAGAGAGAGAGAAAGAGAGAGAGAGAGAGAGAGAGAGAGAGAGAGAAACAGAGAGAGAGAGAGAGTGAGAGAGAAAGAGAGATAGATAGATAGATAGATAAATAGATAGATAGATGGATAGATAGATAGAAAGACAGGTATTTATAGGAATGAATGGAGACGAATGCTTTTTGGGACCTGACGAGCTGATGGAGTGTGAGCAAGGTAACATTTATGAAGGGATTCAGGGAAACCGGTTAGCCGAACTTGAGTTCTGGAAATGGGAAGTACAATTCCTGCACTTTAAAGGAGAGGTTTTGGGATACTGACAGTTGGAGGAACTTCTAAACTGTCGTATCCGAGCGCTTCTGCAAAGACAGTGATTATGTATTTGTGATGAGGAAAGTGTTGAATGATGATAAAAGATTTTTCTTTCTTTGTGTGCAAGATTAAGATATGTGCTTTGTATTAGGACGATTCACTACAACAAGGCAGATCTGTAGATGTATTTTCGAAAAGAAATATGTAGATGTGTTAAAGATTACCCTATGAAGAGTAGGTCTGTCTCTGAATAACCAAAACTTTAGAGTATAAACTTTAAGTTCTGGTCCATCCTAGACCATTATCAAATCATTTGAGACTTTATAATGATCCGGAACGGATCGACATGCAGTTTATTTCCTTGTCAACAAATTGTGGATAAGTTGGAAATTGATCCAACCACCGTATAGTGGTTTTTATTTTTCAGTAAGTTTGTTGTTTACAAAATTCTAGAAACCGAAGGGATAAAGTAAATAAAATATCTGGAGAACAAAAACATTTTAACTAAAGAGAAGTTCAGTTTCAGATTTATTAAGTTTTAAGTTTATAATCACCAGAACTACTATGATGGAACGATGGAAATCTCAAAAGAATAAAATAACATATGCAGATTTCACTCACATTGATTAAAAAAATGTATACATTAGATTGTGAATTAATATAATAAGTGAGGGAATGGCACACGTTACAGAACATTGTTTTATTGCAATATTATTGGTAGAATTACCGACAATATATTAGGTAAAAACGACACATGTGAAAAAATAGTTATAACTATGACCTTAATTTTTAAAGGGGGAGGACCGGTAAGCCAGCGGAAGGTCTCGGTCACATGACCAAAAAAACTCCAACGGCGGGTCGTCATCTGACTAAGACCCGCGTCAGGAAACACTTGTCCTGTTACCTGACGAACCCTACCTAACCTAATCTAACCGACGCCTGTGCAAGAAATTTCGACAAAGTTCCTGAACAGCGAAACGTTGCCACAATAAAAAATATGCATTAGTTACACATGTGTCCTTTTACCTAACATGGTTTTATTGGGACAACGTTTTGCTCTCTATATAGCCTCATAAAATCACTGATATGATAAAGCTCTACGTAGAGAGAATCGTTGCTGGAATATTAAGCTATTAAGCTTGTGCAAGAAAGGTATAAAATACCGACAATACTGTCTTCCAATTATGTCCTAGAATCTGTATTGATAAAGCCACTGGATGGCGAAACGTCTACAATAAAGACATCCAGATGTTGCACATGTGTCTATTAAGCTTTCTCTGCAGCGTCTATTCGTCACTCATACCTGTGTACGATATTGGATCCATAACTTAATAAATTTGAAACTATAATGTATAGAAAGCGTTTAAGGTAAAATGATCCATACCCCGGCCGGGATTGAACCCGCGGTCAGAGAGTCTCAAAACTCCAGACCGTCGCGTTAGCCACTAGACCAGCTAGCCACAATAAGATTCGTCCAACTAGGTATATTTCTACACCATAGGTTAGCACAGGCACCACTGTGACCACAAATGCAAGTTTTTACAGACGAATCTTCAGCTAGCGTGGCCGTGACGAACTCTAGCTCAAGTCCTCTCACTGCCGTCAACATGACTCACGAAATCGTAATGACACGATTGCAAACTCTCTGACCGCGGGTTCAATCCCGGCCGGGGTATGGTTTGTTTGCAATCGTGTCATTACGATTTCGTGAGTCAGGTAAAATGATGAAAGGGAACTGATAATTTTTTTCTAGGAGAAAAAATAAGGACGGGAAACAAGTCATAAGATTGTGCCGAAGACACTCATAAACATAGGAAAATAGGAAGCATAATGCCATGCTGAAAAATATTTGAAAAGCAATCAGATTAACAAAAATACGTTCTGATTGCTATACATAGCATTCGTAAGACCAGAACTGGAGTACCTAGCGCCAGTATTAAACCCTCATTTCATAAAATACGAGGAGAAGGTTTAAACAGGTCAGATGTTTGCTATAAACCTGGTTCCATAACTGCGAGAGCTGGAATATGAGGATAGGTTAAGAGACTTAGATCTTACATCATGAGAGGTTCAAGAAATCGGAGGAAATATGATCACAACATGAAAGCTACTCACGAATGTTTAAAAATTGGGTAGATTCGAAGAAATGAATATGTGAGATATGAGGGAAATAGATCTCGGACTTTAAATGGAAAACTGGAAGTTCAAATGAACCAGAGGGACATAGGAAAAAGTGGTCTATGTGAGGGTAGAGAACGAATGGATTATATTAGGAAAGGATATAGTGGATACTAACTCAATATACGGATTTAAAAGTAGATAGGAGAGTCCAAAACTGCAGGTTGATAGAAACACCAGTTAGTCGAAGAGCAAAGGCAGGACCCAAGAGATATATTTCAACGACCGCATACACAACCAGGTGAATACACACACACACACACACACACACACACACACACACACACACACACACACACACAGATTGGACACAGTAACAAGGGGACACAGTTGGAAGCTGAAGACACAGATGAATCACAGGGAGTTAGGAAGTATTTCTTCAGCCACAGAGTACTCAGTAAGTGGAATAGTTTGGGAAGCGATGTAGTGGAGGCAGGATCCATACATAGCTTTAAGCAGAGGTATGATAAAGCTCACGGCTCAGGGAGAGTGACCTAGTAGCGATCAGTGAAGAGGTGGGGCCAGAAGCTCGGACTCGACCCCCGCAACCTCAACTAGGTGAGTACAACTAGGTGAGTACACACACATACACACACACACGCACACACACACACATACACTTAAATCACCTCAACTTTCCATGCAAGTTTCTTTCTTTGATAGTTCGGTCGCATTTCATCATTTCTTAACTTTTGAGTTGCTTTCTATTTTCCAACTTTCTTTTCTTACTCATTTTCTTTCAAAATTTTCCTCCACAAAAAATCCCCACCTATAGATTAGATGCATATATATTTTCTCTTATTAGATTTTCGTGTTTTTAAATATATATTTATTTACGAGGATACAGTTCCAATATTTTTTTTAACTGTATAAATGAATGGACCTTTTTAATCTAAATTTATTATCGAGCAATTAAGAAACATCAAGAGAGAAGCATGCAGGGCTCTTGATCTAAAAATTTGGTGCTACACTACCCTCCTTCAGATCGAACTTGATTAGCCCATTTCCCCCTCCCATTTTCCAAGCTCAGCATGACTCACAACAAGTTTAGTGTTCCCATGAGCATACAGTAATGCAATCATATTAGTCCAGCACCCTCAGTCATTAAGTCTCTCTCTCAGCTCTAATGACATATCGAATTGCTCTAAATAGGTTCCCGTTAGACGCGTGCTTTTTTCACAACCACCACGGGGAGTTTTTAAATTATTATTATTATTATTATTATTATTATTATTATTATTATTGTTGTTGTTGTTGTTGTTGTTGTTGTTGTTGTTGTTGTTGTTGTTGTTGTTGTTGTTGTTGTTGTTGTTATTGTTATTGTTGTTATTATTGTTATTGTTTTTATTATTATTATTATTATTATTATTATTATTATTATTATTATTATTATTATTATTATTATTATTATTATTATTATTATTATTATTATTATTATTAAAGATTCGCCGGTATTCTCCCGGCCCGGGCCTTGGCTCCCTGTCTTGGGAGTGTCTGAGACCTAAGTCTCCCATGGGAGGAGGTACAATTACCTCCTCATCTTTGGGACTAACTGTCCCCAGGCCTAGCCACAAGCTAGGCCTCTCTGGTCTGCCATCCCCGCCCCAAGGGGGCTAATGGGAATGACAGGCTTGTGAGCTGCAAGCTCCGGCTCAGGCACCTACCCTACCTTAGAAGGGCTGGGCATGGTGTTGATGCAGTATTATTATTATTATTATTATTATTATTATTATTATTATTATTATTATTATTATTATTATTATTATTATTGTGAAGTAATAAACCTTGGAATTATACAGAGCTTGGAAAATGAGAGGCAGTCAAGATTTTAAAACTTGGAGTACAGGTGCAATGGGAGACAGTGAGGCAGTTAAGAGAATAGGGAGTTGAGGGGAAAGTCTTGTACAGAAAGACTATACAGAGTATATGCTTATTTGGACAACGCTTCCCTCTGACTATATCTTCTTCAAGTGGTGGGATTCCATGTTTCGTGTTCTTCACTAGTTGTATATAAAACCATGACTAATTTGCCCACTAAATTTAATCAAACTATTGAATATTTCCCGCATATATACATATGTGTATGAACTGACTTTTAATTTGCGATCTGTTTTGGAACTATGTTTGCTCAGGAAAATTTGGACAGTTTATCATAGTCCATTTCATTGTTGACACCTTGCCCAAATAATTTAATTTTTTTTTTTAATATTTTAATGGGTTTAAAGCCTTTCGACTACACTAGGGCTGCACGATAACCACAGGGAATAAAGTAATCTCTCAACATATATACGCTGAGAGAAATGCATCCCATAGAGTATATATCCTCTGTTCATGGCCAACATCTGTTCATCTGAGTCACCGTCATCATCATCATTATCATCATCATCGGAGCTTTCGGTCATCTGACCGAGGCCTTCCCCTGGCTTACCGGTTCACCCCTTTAAAAATTTTGGTTTTAGATATAACCATCTGTTTTTTTCTCATCATCATCGTCATCATTATCATCATTTTATGTAGCTTTTGTCCTAAAATATCACAAGATGTTTAGTCAGGATGTGTTGATACTCTCCGTCACCATCCAGTGGCTTCAGAAATACAGAGAGAATATTGTGATTTAACCTCCACATTTTGGTGTTAGAGGGAGTGTTTGACATGCTTAGTAAAGAATATTCCCGTCACTGATATTTTGTGAAACTGATATCTGGGAATGCTTTAATTTTATGTACATCAGTGAGAAAATGACGATGAACATCGATATTTTCACATTTAGGTTATGCAAAAAGGCCCGGGCGTTCAGGGAAACTTCTAGGGAATAATAAGGATTGGGATGAGGGAAACAGACCACAAGTCTTTCCAGTGGTGGAGAACGGCAAGGAAATAGGCAAGTCTTGTAGATGGATGTTTCTTCCCTGGATAGACCTACCCAGGTTGAGGAACCACTGCCTACCTTACCCTAATAGACGTCCATGGACATAGAGAAGATTTTCGAGATCATGAAGGAAGTGCTTGACCTTATATCGACTTTCATAATTTAAAAAAAAAATAGTAAACGTAGTTGACTTCATCAACTTCAATGATCTCCCTTTATTTTTTTAACTCACTAAATTAGAACCTTATCTAGTGAATGCATAAAGGCTTAATAATACTGGACAAACTACTGCTTCAAAATGTTACGTTAATTTTTAAATGTCGAGTTAATGTTTCATGTTGCCTCGTACTCTTTCTAAAAAAAAAAACAAATACTCAGTGTCAGTTGATTAGCAGTGTAAATGAATCCAGAACATCGCACTCAGAACTGTTCCCTCTAACATGCTTGTGTTACTGGTAGACTGTATAATAACAGAGTAAAACTACAGAGTAAAACTACAGAGTAAAACTACAGAGTAAAACTACTCTGTAATCTGTCTTTTCCTGTTTCAATGTTAATTATATTATTGTTTAGGTTCTGCACATCTTCGAAGAGAATAATGCTTTTTTATCGGACTTTTTTCTTCTAAAAATTTCACTAGACCAAACTGTCGCCCATTATTGCAACAATGTTTATTTAACAAATCTATAGCATCCTCAACCTTCCCATCTATAGAACTGTTCTCACAGTTATTTTTCTTTCGTCATTATGTAAGAATTGTTCAACTGGTATTTTTTGTCTTAATTCATATTACAACATATTTATTACCTCTTCTTTTTCTCTCCATTGCGTTAACCAACACTTATATCTGTGCTCACTATGGTGACTGACTGAACATAATTCTACAATCTTATTCATTTTTCTGCTTAATGCCTTAGAGAGATTTTTTTAAGCATTACAACACTGCGTTGTCATCGTCTTCTGTAAGAATTCGACTACAATAGAGCATAGATTCATCATCATTCTTTTTCGTGAGGTTCTTGAAAGATTTTGCCTAATCCTGGTGTCGGTTTTGCTCATAAATCCTTCTACGATGCCAATATGAGATGATGGAGTGAGACAAAACGTCTCGACTGGCTCATTTCAAGATGAAGATTCTTTCTGTGACACAACTGGATATTTGATCACATTGATTACCTAGTGGTTTGCATTCTTCCAACTTGTTCTGAGTGAACGGATTCTCGGCTGTTTTGACCACGTCTGTTAATGAAAAGACAGAGTGATGACAGTACAGGTAACACCAAAAATCTAATAAGACAACATTTGTCTCAAGCTGGGCTTCATTACTGCAAGATAAATCTCTCCCTGAGCAAAACGTTATCTTAATAAGGTTGTAATAAGGGACTTTCTATTACCCGTATTTGTCGGCTCTTATGTCTTGCAATCAGTTTGATTTAAAATGAATATTGTCTTTGATGAGAGATGTTGAGTGGTTGTCCTCTGGGTCGATGGTAGAGGAAAGGTTGATTTATCTGTTGTTAGTAACATATTGATAGTCTTTGTAAGTCTCCAGTAACAGTCTTTGAGGTGTTTGTGTTCATGATAAATGATATTAAGGTGACTGCATGTTTCATTCATACATTATTTTCATCGTATGAGATATTTTTGTAACTATTTGAAAGATTTCTTTCAAATTTAAGTTTTTTAACTGGGTTGTTAAACATTAAGCGAGAGCAACACTTGTTCATTGAGCCTTAAAAGGGTATGATACAGAACTCATATGTATCGGATGAACCTTGAGAGGGTATGATACAGAACTCATGTGTATCACCTTGTACAGAACTCATTGAGCCTTGAGAGGGTAAACAGGGTATGAACCTTGAGAGGGTATGATACAGAACTCATGTGTATCGGATGAACCTTGAGAGGGTATGATACAGAGCTCATGTGTATCGGATGAACCTTGAGAGGGTATGATACAGAACTCATGTGTATCGGATGAACCTTGAGAGGGTATGATACAGAGCTCGTCTGTATCGGATGAACCTTTATAGTGTACGATAATAATATCAACATATGATGCATATATCAACTGTATTGAATAAGTTGCCATAGATCAAAATGCAAATATCAGTTGTATTAGAACAGTTATCTAGCGTATGATACAATCAACAGCTGTATTGATTGAGTTATCATGATACAGACATCAACTGCGCTAAAAGATCATTCATAGTGTGACACAAAAATCTGATTCCTCAGTCATTTTTTTTCGTCCGCTTCAATACATCATCTTCTAAAGCCTTCACATTTTCAGAAATGCACCAAAACACATAAATCCTTCCATGATACCGAACGAAGAAAAGTTCAAATTCATGCTGTGACCACATGTCAGTAATATTTTAGTAGCATTAAAGAGTAAGCATTTATTGAATGCTCAGGCTGATATTGGGTGTACTAAATGAAAGGAAGGGAGCAAGCCGTGCTCTGAAATTTCGCGATCCGGAACGAGAATGATCAGCAACATTTGACATGGTTAAATATCGCACAAGACTGTGGGAGAAATATAATAGTGGAAGCTCTTTTGGGGTTCTATAAATGTTTCTTAGATTATAGTGTATACAAAACGAGTTATATTTATAAGTATTGTGCCAGGGTGGAAAAAAATCTCCTGATATGATTTTCTGCATTTTTGAATTCTCTTTTTCTCCCGTTAATTTATACAACACAGCAAAGTAATGCGATAAAAATACCAGTGAGTGGAGCTACCATTAGTGCTGCTGGCAACTGCGACATCTGACTCCCTGCTTCACACTGCCCTACCTCACACTGCCCTGAGTCACACTGCCCTAACTCACACTGCCCTACCTCACACTGCCCTACCTTACACTGCCCTACCTCACACTGCGCAACCTCACACTGCCCTGCCTCACACTGCTTTCGTTCCCTTCACCTGTTTATGCATTATAGCCGTGTCTCACCCTCATAATATATTCAAATGCCTGTTTTTTCCACACGTGTATCACTCTGTCTCACTCCCCTGTTTTAACTGTTTTCTTTCCATTCCTCATTTACTCCCTCCCTCAGACCCCTATAGTTTTTACCAGTCCATTCCCACCCTAACTCCCTTCTCTTCATCATACCTCTCGCTTAATACTCTTCCTCCATCCCTCCCTCTCTCCATTAAATCCATTACCCATAATCCTCCCTCCCTCCCACCCTGAAACCTCCCAGTTACTCTTCATAATCCATGAAAACCTTCACTATCGTCCCTCCTTCTGTTACACCTCCTCCCTCACTATCGTCCCTCCTTCCGTTACACCTCCTCCCTCACTATCGTCCTTCCTGTTACACCTCCTCCCTCACTATCGTCCCTCCTGTTACACCTCCTCCATCACGATCGTCCCTCCTTCTGTTACACCTCGTCCCTCGCTATCCTCCCTCCTTCTGTTTAACCTCCTCCCTCACTATCATCCCTCCTGTTACACCTCCTCCCTCACTATCGTCCCTCCTTCTGTTACACCTCGTTCCTCACTATCCTCCCTCCTTCTGTCACACCTCCTCCCTCACTATCATCCCTCCTGTTACACCTCCTCCCTCACTATCGTCCCTCCTTCTGTTACACCTCCTCCCTCACTATCATCCCTCCTGTTACACCTCCTCCCTCACTATCGTCCCTCCTTCTGTTACACCTCGTTCCTCACTATCCTCCCTCCTTCTGTCACACCTCCTCCCTCACTATCATCCCTCCTGTTACACCTCCTCTCTCACTATCGTCCCTCCTTCTGTCACACCTCCTCCCTCACTATCATCCCTCCTGTTACAGCTCTTCCCTCACTATCGTCCCTCCTTCTGTCACACCTCCTCCCTCACTATCATCCCTCCTGTTACACCTCTTCCCTCACTATCGTCCCTCCTTCTGTCACACCTCCTCCCTCACTATCATCCCTCTTCCCTCACTATCGTCCCTCCTTCTGTCACACCTCCTCCCTCACTATCATCCCTCCTGTTACACCTCTTCCCTCACTATCGTCCCTCCTTCTGTCACACCTCCTCCCTCACTTAAATCCTTTTCCCTGATATAATCTAATATATGTAATTATCCTTAAATTCATTTTAAATCAGTCTTCGTCTTGAGGATCTGACGGCAGATTAGAATAAAATTAAGTTAAATTACTGTTAATAGCGAGGAGAAACCCTTAACAGGTGGATATAAAATATAACTATATTATGCTTCATATCTTGGCTTAAAAGGAAGAGAAATATTGCATTCAAGGTGGATTACCCCCTCAAGGAAGGTTCCTTGATGTTGGTGAGGGGCTCTTGATTTAGAGAATTGGATCTGTGCTCCAGTTCCCCGAATTAAGCCTGAATGCGTTCCACATCCCCCCCCCCAGGCGCTGTATAATCCTCCGGGTTTAGCGCTTTCCCCTGATTTTAATAATCAAGGTGGATTGCACCCGCTAATGTGCACACGTATGTGCACACGTGCACACACATCCACACGGAGACACGCGCATACACTCAAGGAGCGGGAAGAGTGACCGGGTAGCGGCCAGTCGAAGAGGCGGGGCCAGGAGCTGTGACACGAACCCCGCAACCACAACTAGGTGAGTACAACTAAGTGCGTACACACACACACACACACACACACACACACACACACACACACACACACACACACACACACACACACACACACACACACACACGCACACACACACACACGCACACACACACACACGCACACACACACACACGCACACACACACACACGCACACACACACACACGCACACACACACACACACACACACACACACACACACGCACACACACACACACACACACACACACACACACACACACACACGCACACACACACACGCACACACACACACACACACACACACACACACACACACACACACACACACACACACACACACACACACACACACACACACACACACACACACACACACACACACACACACACACAGTAGACAAACTAAGTGATGTGATTTCAGTTCAGAAAAATTGCAGATCTGACTGCAATTTCCTGTTGAAAAAATCGGTTATTTTCTAACGCAGGCAGAAGCAAAAAATAATTTCTACTTAAAGTTCTCCTTTTCCTCTTCATGTTCTACTTCCTCATTTTATTGCCTTTCTGATTTATTTACCTTTTCAACTTCTCATTAATCTTTTCATTTTAATTACTTCCTATTTTTCATTTACTTTCTATTATGTCTTCGACTTTTGCCATTTCATCCACTCTGTTTATCTTTAATTATCATTTTTAATTTATTTTTCACAAATCATTCACTCTCTTTTGTGGTGCATTCATTTTTGTTATTAATTCTTGATTACTTCTCTTATTTCTTTTAATTCATGCTTCTTTCTTCTTTGACTTCATTTTTTTCTTCTCTCGATTTTTATTCACATGCCATTTATAGTCATGAAATTTTGTACGGGAGTACCGATAGATATTTTTATCTGTGATCATGATAGATTAAAACTTGTTTATTTATTGCTGTAAAGAGGAATAACAATCCGTGGAATAAAAAATGACAGTCAAATTTATTTAATGTCACTGGTTGTCAGCTGGACACTCTGTTTATCTCCAGGTGGGTGTTTCCCATGCAACGTTTTTAAAAAAATGGTGTGTGTATTCACCCTGTTGTACTCACTGAGTTGCACTCATGTATGTGTACTCAAGAAGCTACACTCGTCTAGTTGTGCTCATCAAGTTAAACTCTGTGATGGTTGAGTCTCGGGTACCTTAATATCTTGCCTCCCAGTTACTGGTACCTTACGTACTGGGTCATACCATATCTATTCACGAAGCTGTGTGTGGAGTTTCCTTCTAACACCTCTTCATCTAACACAGACTGAAGAAAAAAATTAATTTCATCCCTGGTCCTGAATTTTTAACTTCCATTAATGGCCTCTTGTCCCTTTGTACGTCCCTTATGTACGTCGCTGACATATCTTCCCTAATTCTTCTTTCTTCTACGATCGTTTAATGTCTTACTTCTTTCTCTTCTAGCAGTTCAACTTCTTCAGATCTTAGACAACATTAGTTGACGCTCCCCTTGAGACTCTGAATAAACTTTATTAGATCTGTACTCCTTGCTAGCTCTGCATATTGTAAAGCAGACATGACATATGTCGTGTTAAGTGCTCTAAAGGATACTTCGCTAAGGTCTTTAAACGCACTTCTGTCAACCTTTTGTGGTTAACTTCACAAATAATTTACAGTTAGGATATGAAGTGTAATAATATTCTAGCTATTTCCTTCATTACTTTGTAAGTTCTCTGCCCATACATTATCTCATTTTACTGCATTCTTCAGACGAAATTCAGATCCGTCATGGCTCATTTTCAAGGTGAGCGAAGATGTGGGTTCATGACGGACCGAAATGTAGTCTCAAGTATCTACTCGAAATTAAAGGTTAGTAAGGAATATTTCCAACAACAGTACTGCGACTTTTATTTTTTTGAGATTAATCTATTTTTTTAGAAATATTCTCCCTTACGTTTATCCTTCAGAAGGAAAAAACTTTTCACATGAGTCTTCAGTGTT
>NC_091336.1:22010198-22050198 GCF_038502225.1 Cherax quadricarinatus | reverse complement strand
TACCCAATATTATTTTACTGCGCATTTATCGTATTACCTTCGTCCATGCCTGACTCCCTAACTGAATCTGTCTTTCTCTCGTCATGTATTAACTGTCTACCTGTGTGCCTACCTGCTTGACTGCCTGCCTGCCTGCCTGCCTGCCTGCCTGCCTGACTGCCTGCCTGCCTGCCTGCCTGCCTGACTGCCTGCCTGAGTGCCTGCCTGCCTACCTCCCTGCCTGAGTGCCTGCCTGACTGCCTGCCTGCCTGCCTGCCTGCCTGACTACCTGCCTGCCTGCCTGCCTGCCTGCCTGCCTGCCTGCCTGCCTGCCTGCCTGCCTACCTGCCTGCCTGCCTGCCTGCCTGCCTGCCTGCCTGCCTACCTGCCTGGCTGCTTGCCTGCCTGCCTGACTACCTGCCTGCCTGCCTACCTGCCTGCCTGCCTGCCTGCCTGCCTGCCTGCCTGCCTGCCTGCCTACCTGCTTGCCTGCCTGCCTGCCTGCCTGCCTGCCTGCCTGCCTGCCTACCTGCCTGCCTGCCTGCCTGCCTGCCTGTCTGCCTGCCTGCCTGCCTGCCTGCTACCCCCGACGTTACTGTAGCCTCCCCTCGAAATCACTCTTGTTATTGAAAATGAAACTGTTGAGATATTTCACCCCCTCTGCTAGAGGGGAGAGTACTGTTATTGTGTTGTGTTGCTTCTGCTACTGCTACTTCTGCTGCTTCTTGTGCTGCTGCTGAGGCTGTTGCTGTTGCTGCTGCTGCTACTGTTGATGCTACTTTCCGTGTTGCGTGTATGTTCATTTTATTGCTATCTGGTGTTTAAAACAATATGTCTGTACTGTTGTTAAGTATGATCACTTGTTCGCGGCAGTGTTGATATTTCATGTTTTAGGATATCATTCGTGAAGGTTTTGTTTAGTTTATGCTTGTGTATATCTTTTGTTTCACTATATTTGTGTGCATGCTTTTATCTGGGTATATTTGTTTGTGTGCTTGTGCCACTGTGTATTTGTGGGTGCTTGTGTGTATGGATCTTTCTGTGTTTGTTGAAACTCTGATTGTTTGTGTGTTTGTTCCCGTGTATCTTTTGATTTGTGTGTTTGCATGCATGCTTGTTATTAGATATCACTTTGTACGCTAAAGAGATGATGTGATTATTTTTGTCTCCAACACTAAGTTTCAGGACGATATCTCCAGAATGCGTCTATGTATTGAAAAGAAATTTGCAACATTTGCGAATGTTTATAGACAAAGCGACACATTGAATTTGAGCAGTGTAGCTCTCGTGCGCTCGTTTCGGGACCCAATTTGTTATTTTTATTAAGGGACGTTGTGCTAGAAGGGTAATCGTCTTTGCATGGTTGAGCAGCAATACACAAACATATACGTCGAGTTCAATACATACGTTTTTGGTTGCCAGACAGAGTGAGCTGGATAGTCTCGTTTGACAATGCTGAGCCTTCAACGTTTCCTTAAGAGGCTGTTTGCTGATATTTTGGAGCATTTTAGCAGCGTTTTGGATGATCGTTTAACGCGCGCTTGTGTGTATGTGAGGGAAGGAAGGTTTAAACCAGCTTGGTGAGTGAGTGTGTGCGTGTGTGTGTGTGTGTGTGTGTGTGTGTGTGTGTGTGTGTGTGTGTGTACTCACCTATTTGTGGTTGCAGGGGTCTATTCACAGCTCCCAGCCCCGCCTCTTCGCTGGTCGCCACTAGGTCCACTCTCACTGCTCCATGAGCTTAATCATACCTTTTATTACAGCTATATATGGATCTTACCTCCCCTACATCACTTTCCAGATTGTTCCACTTCCTGACACCTCTATGACTGAAGAAATTCTTGACGTGCTTGACCAATGAGGATCCCATACTGGTGTTGAATACTCCATGTGTGCGTCTGTGTGTATGTGGGTGTGTTTCCCAAGGATTGAAAGCTCACGCGAAGACACAAAAAACAGTAATAACATTATGTTGCCAGTGACAACATTGATTATTGAATGAGAAAACACTGGTCACGTGTACTCTACAGATTATTTAGCATTTTCAAATAATTTCCTCCCATTTAATAGATATTAATCACTCGCTTGGTAAGAACATTGATCACACAGTGCAAATGACAATGAACATCATTAGATATCCTTACACAAGGTATCCCATACAAGATATCCTTACACAAGATATCCTCAAATAAGATATCCTTACACAAGATATCCTTACACAAGGTATCCCACACAAGATATCCTTACACAAGATATCCTCAAATAAGATATCCTTACACAAGATATCCTTACACAAGGTATCCCACACAAGATATCCTTACACAAGATATCCTCAAATAAGATATCCTTACACAAGATATCCTTACACAAGGTATCCCACACAAGATATCCTTACACAAGATATCCTCAAATAAGATATCCTTACACAAGATATCCTTACACAAGGTATCCCACACAAGATATCCTTACACAAGATATCCTTACACAAGGTATCCCACACAAGATATCCTTACACAAGGTATCCCACACAAGATATCCTTACACAAGGTATCCCATACAAGATATCCTTACACAAGGTATCCCACACAAGATATCCTTACACAAGATATCCTCAAATAGGATATCCTTACACAAGATATCCTTACTCAACACTGCTTGAAAATCTTGATAAACTTCAACCGCCTTTCACTGCACAATAAATCAGGATCAATACATTCTAGAACTTTTAAACAAAAAAATTTTTATATCACTGCCACGTATTTCGTGGTACTGTTTCGGAATTTCACTGTTGTGTCAGATCACTTCGTGAGGAATTGTCACGGTTACTTAATGTTTTACTATAGCTCTTCCTAGGTCACCGTCACTCAGTATTACCGTCACGGTAGTTCACTCTTGTACATCAGTTCCTGGGCACCGTCACTCAGTATCACCGTCACAGCACTTCAGTTCACAGTAACGGTAACTCACTGTTCTGCCACATCACGCGATGATTCACCGTCATTACCGACTATCTGATTGATCCTCATATATATCTAAAATTTATTGAAAAAAAGAATCCTAAAAATCCTTGAAAAACACCTGAAAATACATCAAGGTCATCTGCCCCCATCCATGGTGACCCTCTTGTCTGTGACATGTTTTTTCTGATTCATTCTACTCAATATCTCTCTCACACTTGAATACAGACTTTTATACAAGGCGTATATCTGGAGGGTGTTTCAGGGGTCAACGCCCCCTCGGCCCGGTCAATGACCAGGCCTCGCTGTGAATCAGGGCCTGATCAACCAGGCTGTTACTGCAGGCCGCACGCAAACCGCCCGGTTGGTCGGGAACTGACTTTAAGTGCGTGTCCAGCTCTTGAAGACAGCCAGGGGTCTTTTGGTAATATCCTTTATGCATGCTGGGAAGGATTTGTAGATGAATGGTTCAGAGAACCGACATGTTGATAAATTAGACACATGTGCAACTCTTGGGTATCTTTATTGAGGAAACGTTTCGCCACACAGTGGCTTCATCAGTCCATACGTAGGAGACACTTGAAGAACAGGAGGAGAATGAGGTAATCAGTCCCTCAACCTTGAGTCGATGTGTTCAGTCCATCAATCTATTCAAGATTGATGGACTGAACACATCGACTCAAGGTTGAGGGACTGATTACCTCATTCTCCTCCTGTTCTTCAAGTTTCTCCTACGTATGGACTGATGAAGCCACTGTGTGGCGAAACGTTTCCTCAATAAAGATACCCAAGAGTTGCACATGTGTCTAATTTATCATGCTGGGAAGGAGTTGAACAGTCTTGGGCCCCTGAGAGCATCTATTCCAGCATTCTCTTTCGACACTCTGATGCTGAGGGACTTCATGTAGCCAGTCACCGGAGATCATGTCTAGGACATGATCATTGTATAACGGTATCTAACACCTTGCATCACGTACTGCACGAAATTTGCATTTGCGAACCACACAGTGGCAGTTTTCGGATTAAATTAGGTTATGCATGCCACGAAAGAGTCCCCATGGATAACAAAGAATGGATTAAAACGAAAACACTGATGGCAGAGTACATATGCATAAGTTTTTTTTTCCAGCTCCACAAATATGTTTGGATCCATAATTTAAAAAAAAAAAACTTGCGTACAGAAAACGTACGTGTCTTTCAGTATCTCTAAAAATCTTTTGCTGAAAGGCTTAAACATCCATAATTCTGTTAATTATAATATATCGCCAAACTAATCAAAATATATATTTGGAATTACAGTATATTATTTTTTATATAAACATCTGAAAATAATTACTAAAATGAATTCCAGAATTAGAATATGCTTGCAATACAGCAGTATGAAGCACCATATGAATATTCAGCTCTGTAGCAGAGAGAGAGAGAGAGAGAGAGAGAGAGAGAGAGAGAGAGAGATGCCAGCAGGCCAGTCCATCCACCCAGCAATATCACGCACACATATGCACAGGAATTTAAAGAGATGAACTTCTTCCTGGGTCACTCTCACTACCGACGACTTGGACAATTCTTGCTGCTTGTCTTATATACTTTCAACCTTAACTCATTAACAATGTATCTGCAGTTGGAGTATTTACAGTGGAATCATTTCTAAAATGATGGGTCCGCCTCTGGTGTGTGAGAACGTATCGTCTCGGAGAAGTAAAGACGAATTAAAGGATAAATATTGAGGTCTTGTTTTACCAGCTCATTGATTTTATTCCTGACTGTTGGGTTTTTATTCCTGACTGTTGGGTTTTTATTCCTGATTGTTGGTTTCTTTTTCTGACTGTTGGGTTTTTATTTCTGACTGTTGGGTTTTTATTTCTGACTGTTGGGTTTTTATTTCTGACTGTTGGGTTTTTATTTCTGACTGTTGGGTTTTTATTTCTGACTGTTGGGTTTTTATTCCTGACTGTTGGGTTTTTATTTCTGACTGTTGGGTTTTTATTTCTGACTGTTGGGTTTTTATTTCTGACTGTTGGGTTTTTATTTCTGACTGTTGGGTTTTTATTTCTGACTGTTGGGTTTTTATTTCTGACTGTTGGGTTTTTATTCCTGACTGTTGGGTTTATATTCCTGATTGTTGGGTTTTTATTCCTGACTGTTGGGTTTTTATTCCTGATTGTTGGGTTTTTATTTCTGACTGTTGGGTTTTTATTTCTGACTGTTGGGTTTTTATTTCTGACTGTTGGGTTTTTATTTCTGACTGTTGGGTTTTTATTTCTGACTGTTGCGTTTTTATTTCTGACTGTTGGGTTTTTATTTCTGACTGTTGGGTTTTTATTTCTGACTGTTGCGTTTTTATTCTTGACTGTTGGGTTTTTATTTCTGACTGTTAGGGTTTTATTCCTGACTGTTGGGTTTTTATTTCTGACTGTTGGGTTTTTATTTCTGACTGTTGGGTTTTTATTCCTGACTGTTGGGTTTTTATTCCTGACTGTTGGGTTTTTATTTCTGACTGTTGGGTTTTTATTCCTGACTGTTGGGTTTTTATTTCTGACTGTTGGGATTTTATTTCTGAGTGTTGGGGTTTTATTCCTGACTGTTGGGTTTTTATTTCTGACTGTTGGGTTTTTATTCCTGACTGTTGGGTTTTATTTCTGACTGTTGGGTTTTTATTTCTGATTGTTGGGTTTTTATTTCTGATTGTTTGCCTTTTATTCCTGGTTGTTGGGTTTTTATTAATGACTGTTGAGCTTTTTGCTCCTGACTGTTGGGTTTTTATTCCTGATTGTTGGATTTTTACTTCTGATTGTTGAGTTTTTATTTCTGATTGTTTGGCTTTTATTCCTGACTGTTTGGTTTTTATTAATGACTGTTGGATTTTTATTTCTGATTGTTGAGTTTTTATTTCTGATTGTTGGGCTTTTATTAATGACTATTGACTTTTTTATTCCTGACTGCTGTTTTTTTTATTCCCGGTTGTTGGGTTTTCATTCCTGATTGTTGGGTTTTCACTCCTGGGCAAAGAAATGTGTCTTTCTGTTAGCAGACGGTGTAACGTCTGCTAACATACAGATTTAGCAGTTCACATAGCACATATTCTAATATATTTATGGTTATCATAAATGCCTTATTAATATATGGTTATCATATGGCCCGTTGGAACCATACAGCGATTCGAGAATGAAAAGTTATATTTTTGATCCAAGGATTTGAATGGCTTCTCAAATACCTTGAATCAAGAACACTTTACCTGCATGAAGGCATCCATCCCTCTTAAAGGGGTTCTAACATAATTACCTACGCTTCGCCATAAAGTATACTCGAAATATATCCCAATATACTCGCAAGCCATTTCTATTCAGTTTATTCCCCCAATGATTATGTCAAGACCAGGTTGTCATAATACCCTTTAAACCACTACTTAAATTTTCGATTTTTATCCCCACGATAATTAACCATCATTCTGAAGATCGTCAGCGTTCGTTCTGTTTGATGCGTTTAACAACGCTCAAAGGAAAACTTCAGCTTAGAAAGCTGCACGTTCTCTGATGCATTCACGGTCACTTAAAACATGCAGCTCAGAAATTGTTGTGTGTTGAGGTTGATCTAGGGTGGTGGTGTGGGGAGTTGGGCGGTGGTAGTGTGGGAAGTGGTGTGGTGGTTTGGGGAGCGGGATGGTGGTGGTGTGGGGAGTGGGATGATGGTTTGGGGAGCGGAACGGGAGAGGGAACGGACTGATGACATAGTAGGAATGATTGGGGTGGAAGAGGTATACATGGGAAAGACAGTGAGAAATTACTTCAAAGCTCACATCGAGGCCGTCTGCTGGGAAAGACTATCTACTTCTATCTAGATGAAGGAATATTATGTATTATCTATACACCTGAAGCAAATAAATAACAAAGAGGCACAATTCCGTGACTAGAACATTACACAAATAACCAGCACATAGGAGAGAGGAGCTTACGACTACATTTCGGTCCGACTTGGACCATTTACAAAGTCACACTAACAAAAAGGAGAGAAGGAGGGAGTATATATACGCCAGCAGACAGGAATGGAACAATAGAGATAGTAGGAAAAGAAGAAGAGTAGTTGTAGAGGAAGTAGTAGTAGTCGTCATAAGCTTCTCTCTCCTATGTGAGGGTTATTTGTGTATTGCTTGAAGCAAGGGTAGTAAAACAAAATGCTCTTTTTCCGCTCTCCACTTTACTAATCCTACCGCAATTGCTCCCACTATTAAGGGTAAGAGAAACTCAAGCTATGCTGGAAGAAAACCTTTGATGCTCTCATAGTGGAGGAATTTTGAACTGAATACTTAACTATATCTTCATTGCCCTACTGACGTCTCCTAGATCATGCTGACAGATTTTAACACACAGCATAAGCCTTATTCTGCATGATGGGATGTATCAGGGACACGTAGTTAGCCCTTGGTCTCACTGTGTAACTGTCAAATTAGAGAGGGTATCAGCACACTGCTGTTGTATCCAACTTTCCTAATTAAGAAAAAAGTAGTGTTACTCCAGTGTCATCCAGAGGTGTGTGTACCAATTGGCTCGACTGCTTACCCCCCCTCAAGGAAGGTTCCTTGATTTTGGTGAGGGGCTCTTGATTTAGGGAATTGGATCTGTGCTCCAGTTCCCCGAATTAAGCCTGAATGCCTTCCACATCACCCCCAGGCGCTGTATAATCCTCCGGGTTTAGCGCTTCCCCTTGATTATAATACTAATAATAATCGACTGCTTACCACTAGTGCTACTTCTGGATACTGCGGTGCAGGTGGATGTGCACTACTGAAATGACTTTCATAACCAGTACAGCCAACATCACCTCTACCTCTGCTTCTACCACTACAATTATTAACATATCATATCAGTTTACCCAAGTATAGTGGTGGCCGGGGTGGGAGGAAATGTGATTTTGGTGGTGGTGTGGGGAAGAGGGTTGTAAAATTGCGAGGGGTTGTGGTTAAGTTCGCAGTGGTGGTACAAGTGGTGGTGGTGGTGATGATGTAGAAGATAATATAATAAGATAATATATATATATATATATATATATATATATATATATATATATATATATATATATATATATATATATATATATATATGTATATATATATATATATATATATATATATATATATATATATATATATGTATATATATATATATATATATATATATATATATATATATATATATATATATATATATATATATATATATATATATATATATATATATATATATATATATATGCAAAGCAACCACTCTGAAAGAATAGAGAAATTCCAAGTGCTTTCGTGACTACTCACATTATCAAAGAACTAGTTCCTTGATAATGTGAGTAGTCACGAAAGCGCTTGAAATTTCTCTATTCTTTCAGAGTGGTTGTTTTGCATATTCTGAAATCACCTGTTTACTGTGATCTTATTGCATATATATATATATATATATATATATATATATATATAAAAATATATATATATATATATATATATATATATATATATATATATATATATATATATATATATATATATATATATATATATATATATAGGGCAGCTAGTTTTCTGTTCCAGCGACTCAGCGCTGCTGTTCAGAGGGGTAATGCCTGCTGTATTTTGGGCACGCGTCCCAGTTCTGAAGAGCTGGATGAGATTTTCGCATTATAATGAGTGACAAACATGTAACAATATGTACTAGACATTTATCTCTCACATCTCATGTACTGTATATGCCATCTTTATATCAACAATGTATCTCTTAAACCTTTCGTACCATAGTATATAATAAAATATACCTATTGGTAAAAAAGAATGATAAGATGGGGTGGTAGGGGAAGTGGAATATTCAAACGGCTTCAGGAAGAAATCCAGATATTCTTCCTTGAAGCCTTTTTATCCACTTCTCCGAGGCTATGGGTCCCACAATTTACACCAAAGGTGGACCCCATTGCATTTAAAAAAATATATGTATATGATAAATATATATGATTTTTATCTATCTTAACGTTCAGTCTGAAATCATAAGTTATTCATTCCATAGGTCATGCTAAATACCATTTATAAAAAATTGCTGTCATTTCCATCCAGATGCAGTTAATTGACTGTCATTCCTTTTCACATATTATATATGCTGATGTATATTGTGCAGTGGAATGTTTTTGTGTTTTTTATCAGCGTATGTAACACAGTTTATTCCAGTTTCAATATTCCGACCAAAATGTTGACAAAAAAGTAAATTTGTATGTCCAAATTTAATATTATTATTATAATTTTATTATTATTATTATTATTATTATTATTATTATTATTATTATTATTATTATTATTATTATTATTATCATTATTAATTATAATTTTATTATTATTATTATTACTATTATTATTATTAATTATATTATTATTATTATTATTATTATTATTATTATTATTATTATTATTGTTATTATTATTAATTATAATTTTATTATTATTATTATTATTATTATTATTATTATTATTATTATTATTATTATTATTATTATTATTATTAGTATTATTATTATTATTATGAAGAGGTACTCAGTTCGTAGTGGTCATGCAGTATATTGGAAAATGGATGGAAATGAAGTTTGACCCAAGGAAGGGAGGGATCCTTATTTTCTTTTTCTTCTTCGTCTTCTACTTCTTCCTTTTCTTCATCATTTCCCTCCTCCTCCTCCTCCTCCTCCTCCTCCTCCTCCTCCTCCTCTTTCTCCTCATCGTCCTCCTTCTTCATCATCATCTTCTCTTCATCTCCTCTTCGGTTTCTCTTCCTTCTTATTCTTCCTCTTCCTTTCCAGGTCACTCACGTCACTCACGTCAGTGTTTCACAGTTCATCAACCAAAGTCATCAAGACATGAAAAACTTCAATTACAAGTATTGAAAAAGTCATCATTTTTTTTATCCTTGCTTTGTAATTAATAATCACAAAGAGAACTCGATGACATTTATATTTATTCTGGAAAATATCGTTGTGTTACTTTTATTAATGGTTTTATTTGAGTTTCATTACTATTTAAATAATTTAAATAATTAGACTCGTAATTAGTTATACACTTAATTTGTGTTGAGCTGTGATACCCAAGGTGAGTTATATATCCATGTGATTCTTCATGTGATTAAGCATGTGGTTCTCCATCCATGGGATTCTCCACGTGATAACCCTTGTGATTCTCTGTTTATGTGATTCTCTATGTGATTTTTTCATGTGATTCTCTATCCATGTCTATGGCCGTATCTCTGCAACTTACGCTACGAGGACGAAGATCTGTCTCAGGCACCGTCGAGACGCTAAGAGTAATAGGTGACTCTGTAGGCCAGCAGGCGCGTTGGATGAGGACGGATGATGTTTACTAGCGTCAACACCTCCACCCCGAGAACAAGGATCACTCTGCCGTTGACTCAGCTGTCACCACTGTTAATGCTGTTCTTGCTACTGAACAGCAGTTTAGTGCCCAAGGGGGTACCGTAGGTTGCAGAGATACGGTCATAGACTAGTTTGGCTTGAATTAAAAAGGAGTGAGTACACAACGAGCAAAGTGAGGGGATGACCGAGGCTGTTAAACCCGTCGGGGTAGGCCGAGAAGTGAGAGCGGGTAGGCTCTGCGTATCACTGACCTGGGCAGGCCTAGACAGAGCAGCACCGTAGTGCCACGGGATATGAAACTACCAGACAGTACATGCTGGACACAGCCTTTAGCAAGGCAACGATGGAACAAGTGATGATGAAAGTTTTTCTTTTTTCTCGGGCCGCCCTACCTCGGTGGGAAACGGCTGATGTGTTTATAAAAAATTAAATAATTACTTATAAATGTGACTATTTATCCAAGTAATTTTTTATTATTGTGTTTATGTGTATGTGTGGTTATTTATCATTGCAATTATTCATCAGTGTGATTATTCACATATATGATCAAGTACATGTTTTTTTTAATCCATGTGAATTTCTATTCATATCATTATTTATCAATATAATTAACTGTATCTCCATTAATTATCCATTTAATAATAAAGAACAAATGATCAATGAAAAATAAGTTCGGAAAAACACTGCTCATCGCATTTATATTACGCTATAAATGAAGTTATAGAAAAACTATTTAAATAACATTTAATGACGTGTAAACATTGACTATACGAGCGAAAAACCTTAATGTATGCAAATCTGAATTATTAGAATTACTCTGAACACATTTGTATAATTCGCATAATTCAAAAATTTAAACACACACACACACATACGTATATAGTATATATATATATATATATATTATATATATATATATATATATATATATATATATATATATATATATATATATATATACATATATATATATATATATATATATATATATATATATATATATATATATATATATATATTATATATATATATATATATATATATATATATATATATATATATATAAATAAATATATATATATATATATATATATAATATATATATATATATATATATATATATATATATATATATATATATATATATATATATATATATATATATATATATATATATATATATATATATATATATATATATATATGTCGTGCCGAACATGTAAAACTGGTCAGTTAGCAAGAACTCGTTTAAAATTAAATTCTTTCTGAAATTGAATACGTTTACAATAATTTAGTTCTAAACAAACACTATCATATATATTTTTCGTTAGGTTCAGAATGATTTTGGCGAAATTATTGCATACACAAATTTTCACTTGTCCTATATGGCAAGATGAGAGTTGCTATTTAAGCAAAGACCGCAAGTTCTGCCTATTCGGCACGACATATATATATATATATATATATATATATATATATATATATATATATATATATATATATATATATATATATATATATATATATATATATATATATATATATTATATATATATATATATATATATATATATATATATATATATATATATATATATATATATATATATATATATATATATATATATATATATATATATTCAGGGAAACCGGTTATTTTCATATAGTCGGACTTGAGTCCTGGAAATGGGAAGTACAATGCCTGCACTCTAAAGGAGGGATTCGGAATATTAGTAGGTTGGAGGGATATGTTGTGTATCTTTATACGTATATGCTTCTAAACTGTTGTATTCTGAGCACCTATGCAAAAACAGTGATTATGTGTGAGTGTGGTGCTAGTGTTTAATGATGATGATAGTTTTTTCTTTTTGGGGATTTTCTTTATTTTTTGATCACCCTGCCTCGGTGGGAGACGGCCGACTTGTTGAATATATATATATATATATATATATATATATATATATATATATATATATATATATATATATATATATATATATATATATATATATATATATGTATATATACATATATATATATATATATATATATATATATATATATATATATATATATATATATATATATATATATATATATATATATATATATATATATATATATATGCAAAACAACCACTCTGAAAGAATAGAAAAATTCCAAGCGCATTCGTGACTACTCACATTATCAAGGAACTATGAAATTAAAGCATCCAAGGAAGCTATATAAGGGGTCTGGCCAGCAACGCACAATCAGATCCCAGGTGTTTAACCGTTGTGGGATCTGATAGTGAGGTGCTGGCCAGACCCCTTATATAGCTTCCTTGGATGCTTTACTTTCATAGTTCCTTGATAATGTGAGTAGTCACGAAAGCGCTTGGAATTTTTCTATTCTTTCAGAGTGGTTGTTTTGCATATATATATATATATATATGTATATATATATATATATATATATATATATATATATATATATATATATATATATATATATATATATATATATATATATATATATATATATATATATTATTATTATTATTATTTATTATTATCACACTGGCCGATTCCCACCAAGGCAGGGTGGCCCGAAAAAGAAAAACTTTCACCATCATTCACTCCATCACTGTCTTGCCAGAAGGGTGCTTTACACTACAGTTTTTAAACTCCAACATTAACACCCCTCCTTCAGAGTGCAGGCACTGTACTTCCCATCTCCAGGACTCAAGTCCGGCCTGCCGGTTTCCCTGAATCCCTTCATAAATGTTACTTTGCTCACACTCCAAGAGCACGTCAAGTATTAAAAACCATTTGTCTACATTCACTCCTATCAAACACGCCCACGCATGCCTGCTGGAAGTCCAAGCCCCTCGCACACAAAACCTCCTTTACCCCCTCCCTCCAACCTTTCCTAGGCCGACCCCTACCCCGCCTTCCTTCCACTACAGACTGATACACTCTTGAAGTCATTCTGTTTCGCTCCATTCTCTCTACATGTCCGAACCACCTCAACAACCCTTCCTCAGCCCTCTGGACAACAGTTTTGGTAATCCCACACCTCCTCCTAACTTCCAAACTACGAATTCTCTGCATTATATTCACACCACACATTGCCCTCAGACATGACATCTCCACTGCCTCCAGCCTTTTCCTCGCTGCAACATTCATCACCCACGCTTCACACCCATATAAGAGCGTTGGTAAAACTATACTCTCATACATTCCCCTCTTTGCCTCCAAGGACAAAGTTCTTTGTCTCCACAGACTCCTAAGTGCACCACTCACTCTTTTTCCCTCATCAATTCTATGATTCACCTCATCTTTCATAGACCCATCCGCTGACACGTCCACTCCCAAATATCTGAATACGTTCACCTCCTCCATACTCTCTCCCTCCAATCTGATATCCAATCTTTCATCACCTAATCTTTCTGTTATCCTCATAACCTTACTCTTTCCTTATTCACCTTTAATTTTCTTCTTTTGCACACCCTACCAAATTCATCCACCAATCTCTGCAACTTCTCTTCAGAATCTCCCAAGAGCACAGTGTCATCAACAAAGAGCAGCTGTGACAACTCCCACTTTGTGTGTGATTCTTTATCTTTTAACTCCACGCCTCTTGCCAAGACCCTCGCATTTACTTCTCTTACAACCCCATCTATAAATATATTAAACAACCACGGTGACATCACACATCCTTGTCTAAGGCCTACTTTTACTGGGAAAAAATTTCCCTCTTTCCTACATACTCTAACTTGAGCCTCACTATCCTCGTAAAAACTCTTCACTGCTTTCAGTAACCTACCTCCTACACCATACACTTGCAACATCTGCCACATTGCCCCCCTATCCACCCTGTCATACGCCTTTTCCAAATCCATAAATGCCACAAAGACCTCTTTAGCCTTATCTAAATACTGTTCACTTATATGTTTCACTGTAAACACCTGGTCCACACCCCCCCCCCCTACCTTTCCTAAAGCCTCCTTGTTCATCTGCTATCCTATTCTCCGTCTTACTCTTAATTCTTTCAATTATAACTCTACCATACACTTTACCAGGTATACTCAACAGACTTATCGCCCTATAATTTTTGCACTCTCTTTTATCCCCTTTGCCTTTATACAAAGGAACTATGCATGCTCTCTGCCAATCCCTAGGTACCTTACCCTCTTCCATACATTTATTAAATAATTGCACCAACCACTCCAAAACTATATCCCCACCTGCTTTTAACATTTCTATCTTTATCCCATCAATCCCGGCTGCCTTACCCCCTTTCATTTTACCTACTGCCTCACGAACTTCCCCCACACTCACAACTGGCTCTTCCTCACTCCTACAAGATGTTATTCCTCCTTGCCCTATACACGAAATCACAGCTTCCCTATCTTCATCAACATTTAACAATTCCTCAAAATATTCCCTCCATCTTCCCAATACCTCTAACTCTCCATTTAATAACTCTCCTCTCCTATTTTTAACTGACAAATCCATTTGTTCTCTAGGCTTTCTTAACTTGTTAATCTCACTCCAAAACTTTTTCTTATTTTCAACAAAATTGGTTGATAACATCTCACCCACTCTCTCATTTGCTCTCTTTTTACATTGCTTCACCACTCTCTTAACCTCTCTCTTTTTCTCCATATACTCTTCCCTCTTTGCATCACTTCTACTTTGTAAAAACTTCTCATATGCTAACTTTTTCTCCCTTACTACTCTCTTTACATCATCATTCCACCAATCGCTCCTCTTCCCTCCTGCACCCACTTTCCTGTAACCACAAACTTCTGCTGAACACTCTAACACTACATTTTTAAACCTACCCCATACCTCTTCGACCCCATTGCCTATGCTCTCATTAGCCCATCTATCCTCCAATAGCTGTTTATATCTTACCCTAACTGCCTCCTCTTTTAGTTTATAAACCTTCACCTCTCTCTTCCCTGATGCTTCTATTCTCCTTGTATCCCATCTACCTTTTACTCTCAGTGTAGCTACAACTAGAAAGTGATCTGATATATCTGTGGCCCCTCTATAAACATGTACATCCTGAAGTCTACTCAACAGTCTTTTATCTACCAATACATAATCCAACAAACTACTGTCATTTCGCCCTACATCATATCTTGTATACTTATTTATCCTCTTTTTCTTAAAATATGTATTACCTATAACTAAACCCCTTTCTATACAAAGTTCAATCAAAGGGCTCCCATTATCATTTACACCTAGCACCCCAAACTTACCTACCACACCCTCTCTAAAAGTTTCTCCTACTTTAGCATTCAGGTCCCCTACCACAATTACTCTCTCACTTGGTTCAAAGGCTCCTATACATTCACTTAACATCTCCCAAAATCTCTCTCTCTCCTCTGCATTCCTCTCTTCTCCAGGTGCATACACGCTTATTATGACCCACTTCTCGCATCCAACCTTTACTTTAATCCACATAATTCTTGAATTTACACATTCATATTCTCTTTTCTCCTTCCATAACTGATCATTTAACATTACTGCTACCCCTTCCTTTGCTCTAACTCTCTCAGATACTCCAGATTTAATCCCATTTATTTCCCTCCACTGAAACTCTCCTACCCCCTTGAGCTTTGTTTCTCTTAGGGCCAGGACATCCAACTTCTTTTCATTCATAACATCAGCAATCATCTGTTTCTTGTCATCCGCACTACATCCACGCACATTTAAGCATCCCAGTTTTATAAAGTTTTTCTTCTTCTCTTTTTTAGTAAATGTCTACAGGAAAAGGGGTTACTAGCCCATTGCTCCCGGCATTTTAGTCGCCTCGTACGACACGCATGGTTTACGGAGGAAAGATTCTTTTCCACTTCCCCATGGACAATAGAAGAAATAAAGAAGAACAAGAGCTATTTAGAAAAAGGAGAAAAACCTAGATGTATGTATATATATATGCATGTGCGTGTCTGTGAAGTGTGACCAAAGTGTAAGTAGGAGTAGCAAGATATCCCTGTTATCTAGCGTGTTTATGAGACTGAAAAAGAAACCAGCAATCCTACCATAATGCAAAACAGTTACAGGTTTTTGTTTCACAGTCATCTGGCAGGACGGTAGTACTTCCCTGGGTGGTTGCTGTCTACCAACCTACTACATATATATATATATATATATATATATATATATATATATATATATATATATATATATATATATATATATATCTATCTATATATTTGTTTATATATATATATATATGTATGTATAGAGAGAGAGAGAGAGAGAGAGAGAGAGAGAGAGAGAGAGAGAGAGAGAGAGAGAGAGAGAGAGAGAGAGAAAGAGAAAGAGAGATATGCAATGCCATTATAAAGTGGAATAATGGAGCCAGGAGCCGTGGGAATGATAAAACAGGTGTAATACTGATTAATTAGTGAATAACAATAATTATTTAGTAACAAGTAATAATTAATGCGTAAATGATTACTTAGTACGTAACAATAATTAAGTTGTATGTAACAATGATTAATGAATTTTGAAACAATGATTATTTAGTAAGTAACAATGATTAGGATAAAGCAACGTTTAATTAGTATGTAATTACGAAGATTATTTAAACAAAATGCGAGCGCAAATTACTTTCAAGAAGAAGCGCTCAACCCTCATGGCTCATAAGACGCCAGCACCATGGGAACAGGCTCCAGTTCCTTTGATTAAGATCCTTTCCCTCAGCATCACGAACTCTCCTCCCCTCCCCCCTACACACTTCCTAATGGGAATACACGTTATCTACATTGTAAATAACTGCATTGGCAGAATCTCTTTTCTCCCAAATAAATTTCTCCACTTAATTACTGAATGCTTCTTTTCTTGAAAGGGAAGGACCTCTATGCTGGTGAAGGACTCTTGGTTCAATGAATTGGACCTATTCTGCCTCAGCTTCCGTTGCTTCCCTTGTCCACATGATAGTAAATTATTACCTGGGTGCTACTCAGCTGCTGAGGGTGGGAGCCAGGGTGATTTATATTCCATAGGGAGGTTAGCTTGGGCCTCACTGTGACCACAAATGCAAATTCTTACAGATGACTCTCCCGCCAGTAGGGTTATGAACTAAGGATGAGGTTAGATACCATCATTTTCCCAGTACTGTACAAATCAGCGGTGAAGAACTAACAACACAGAGCTGAAACAACTCACCAGAAACAAGCACTTAGGAGAAGACCCTTTTAACAACATCTCAGTTTATCCTGAACCATTGTCAAGGTTTAAGTAAAATGATAACGGTCCATGACGGACCGAAATATTATCATAAGGTTCCTTTCCTCAGTGCGGATTTTTGGTTAATAATTCAACGAAATATATAAAAGTTCGTAACATATACTTATCCCAGCTCGAGAGGATATGTTTAATATTCGCTTATGTATGAGTAAGCTTAGCTCCTCAAACAGTTATTTAACATATGATGCTTCAGAATGTACAGTTTTATTAAAGTTGGGATAAATTGAGTAATTATACTAATAAAGAAAAAACATTACTATTTATACGGGGAAGCTCAAGATCTGTAGGAGTCATACAGGGCCAGGGGGGTTGTGGGAGGCAATAAAGCTTGATCCAATTAAAAAATGAATAACTTTACTTCATTATATCAAGAATTTTTACTGGAATAAAGACAACTATTCCCCCCATCTCCCTTTGCGGTTAATATATGTTCTGGACATATTCAGATTTATTTGTCTTCTTGCAGTTCTGTCATGCAGTCCACATACCAACGAAACCACGAAACAAGTAGCACTGAAACAGTCACCAAACTGCGGCAGGCCAGGATTCGACCCCAATACACACCGTCCGCCCCACTACGCGATCGATCCTACAAACAACATGAGCGTAGTGTTGTCTCTTGGGGCGGGACGGTGTGCCGTGGGTTCGAATCCTGGCCTGCCGCAGTTTGGTAAATTATATATATATATATATATATATATATATATATATATATATATATATATATATATATATATATACATTTATATATATATATATATATATATGTCGTGCCGAATATGTAAAACTGGTCAATTAGCAAGAACTCATTTAAAATTAAGTTCTTTCTGAAATTTTCTCTTATACGATTAAAGATATATTTTTTTCATTAATGTTAATGTAAAAATTTTTAATTTTGCACCAAAACAATCTTATAAAACTTACCTAACCTTATTATAAGAAGAGCAATTTATTTTAGCCTAACCCAACTAAATATATTTTAAATACGTTTACAATAATTTAGTACTAAACAAACACAATCAAATATATTTTTTCCGTTAGGTTCAGAATAATTTTGGCGAAATTATTGCATACACAAATTTTCACTTGTCCTATATGGCAAGATTAGCGTTGCTATTTAAGCCAAGATCGCAAGTTCTGCCTATTCGGCACGACATATATATATATATATATATATATATATATATATATATATATATATATATATATATATATATATATATATATATATATATATATATATATATATATATACATATATATGTATATATACATATATATATGCAGAAAAAAAAGAGTCAGACAGGCAGAGAACGTGAGACAGAGCAAAACGACGTTACAATATAAGCTTTATGTTTCATTCACGACTTGAAGTGTTCCTGTGGTTTTAATGTCTGAATAGAGAAGATCAACAAGCACTACAGTCATAGTAACTCAAGTGTAACCTCCTTTCTTCTTACTCCCTGGGAAGCTCTAAACCCTTAAACATTAATGCAACGCCTTAGAAATAAGAGGCAATCGGGTTTGATGCAAGATATGTAACAAGCTATTGATGAATAAACAATTTCAACAATATATTACAGAATTACCCAGACCTCCCTGTTACTTATTCACATAAAGGCAGGAACTATTAAATTAGGGCCCATAACACGGGAAATACAAATATTTTCTACCCAGCGTGAGCCTCTGTACTCAAGACCGTCAATATTTAGTTGAAAGAAGAACGGTTGAAGGCCTGAAGCACGCACGTTCACGTGTACACACACACACACACACACACACACACACACACACACACACACACACACACACACACACACACAGCAGGAGCTGAGTTTCGACTCCTGCAACCACAATTAGATGAGCACACACACACACACAAACACACACACACACACACACACACACACACACACACACACACACACACACACACACACACACACACACACACACACACACACACACACACACACACACACACACACACACACACACACACACACACGCACACACACATACATGTACATACATACATTGACAAAAACCAGGATAACATGATCCCGGAAACATGAATACAGCTACAGAAAGAAAATTGAATGTGGTGTACCAGAGCAGATGGGATAGCAAATAGGAGCAAGGAATGAAAAGAACGAATAGTAAAGGCATTCGAAAAAACTGTAGCAATAAGAAAGACTAAGCTCAAGAAGGTGATTACAGATACGGTTTCCCCAGAATGATATCAATTAATGAGAAAGGTCAGAGCAAATAGAACGGGTGGAGGGGTAGCACTGATGATCAGGAACCATTGGATTATTGAGATGAAGAGAGTTATCTGAGAGAGGTTGAATGGCTACAATATGAAGAACCCAAGGTAATAACAACAGTGAAGTACAACCCACCACTCAACAGCTGAACACCATGATAGGAATATGAGAACAACAACAGAAAAATGGTGGCCACAGTAGCAGAGGCAGCTTGAAACGCCTATATGTGCAATACAACACTACTAATAGAAATAGAATAGGGACGTCTGGAAACACATGGAAGACCATAAAAATGGAGCTAAGTTGTTGGAGCTGGCGATGAAAAACTTCATGTGTCAACATGTCAGCAATACAACTAAGGAGAGAGGAGGTGACGAATCATTGAGGCTGGACCCTGTGTTCACCCTAAGTGACTCTGATGTTGGGCACATCAAATGTATCGCAATAGCCGAGTGTGACGAGTGGGGTTCCACGAGGGTTAGTACTTAAACCATTATTGTTTTTTGTGTGTATGAACGACATCGCACAGGAATTCGAGCGAGAGGTGTCCCTGTCTGCCCTTGATGCAAAATTAACGAGGACTGAACAAACAGGAGCAGACCAGGAAAGTCTACAAATGAAGTTACGAGATCAGTCTGGCAAGTCACACTGGAATTAAACCCAATTAATGAAAAGTTCTGAAAAATTGGAGGACTAAGACGTTCGAAAAAAGTGTATAGCGTCGAGGCACAAAGATTGTTAACTTTCCTGAAAGAGAAGCACCTCGGGGTTAGCATAGTTCCAAGTGTTTCGCCTGAGAGGCGGGGCCAGGAGCTGAGACACGACCCCAGAAAAAACAATTAGGTGAGAACACACACACACAAACACCTACATTGGAACGGAACAAGAGTATAAATGCCAACCAGCACGGATTCACGGAAGGCAAATCCTGTGTCACAAACCTTCTGGAGTTTTATGATAAAATAACAGAAGTGAGACACGAGAGAGAGGGGTGGGTTGATTGCATCTTCTTGGACTGCAAGAAGGCCTTTGACACAGTTCCTCACAAGAGATTAGTGCAGAAGCTAGATCATCAGGCGCATATAACAGGAAGGGCACTGCAATGGATCAGAGAATACCTGACAGGGAGGCAACAACGAGTCATGGTACGTAATGATGTATCACAGTGGGCACCTGTGACGAGCGGGGTCCCACAGGGGTCGGTCCTAGGACCAGTGCTATTTTTGGTATATGTGAACGACATGATGGAAGGGTTAGACTCAGAAGTGTCCCTGTTTGCAGATGATGTGAAGTTAATGAGGAGAATTAAATCTGATGAGGACCAGGCAGGACTTCAAAGAGACCTGGACAGACTGGACAACTGGTCCAGCAAATGGCTTCTCGAATTTAATCATGCCAAATGCAAAGTCATGAAGATAGGGAAAGGGCTCAGAAGACCACAGACAGAGTATAGGCTAGGTGGCCAAAGACTGCAAACCTCACTCAAGGAGAAAGATCTTGGGGTGAGTATAACACCGAGCATGTCTCCGGAAGCACACATCAATCAGATAACTGCTGCAGCATATGGGCGCCTGGCAAACCTGAGAACAGCATTCCGATACCTTAGTAAGGAATCGTTCAAGACACTGTACACCGTGTATGTCAGGCCCATACTGGAGTATGCAGCACCTGTTTGGAACCCGCACTTGATAAAGCACTTCAAGAAACTAGAGAAAGTACAAAGGTTTGCCACAAGGTTAGTTCCAGAGCTAAGGGGAATGTCCTATGAAGAAAGATTAAGGGAAATCGGCCTGACGACACTGGAGGACAGGAGGGTCAGGGGAGACATGATAACGACATATAAAATACTGCGTGGAATAGACAAGGTGGACAAAGACAGGATGTTCCAGGGAGGGGACACAGAAACAAGAGGCCACAATTGGAAGTTGAAGACACAAATGAGTCAGAGAGATATTAGGAAGTATTTCTTCAGTCATAGAGTTGTAAGGCAGTGGAATAGCCTAGAAAATGACGTAGTGGAGGCAGGAACCATACACAGTTTTAAGACGAGGTTTGATAAAGCTCATGGAGCGGGGAGAGAGAGGGCCTAGTAGCAACCGGTGAAGAGGCGGGGCCAGGAGCTAAGACTCGACCCCTGCAACCACAAATAGGTGAGTACAAGTAGGTGAGTACACACACACACACACACACACACACACACACACACACACACACACACACACACACACACACACACACACACACACACACACACACATACACACACACACACTCACACACACACGTATAATTGCTGGAGGGGCCAGGAGCTGTGACTCGACTCATACAACCATAAATAGGTGGGTACACAAGCACACACTGCTCATAGTTACACATGAAAATCTTCATGCACATGAAAGCGCTTGAATTTTCCTTTTGCAATATTCAACACAGCAGGTTTCGACATATCATTGAATATCTCATACTACATATCACCTGTGCTTCCAATGGAAGAATACTTTAAGGAAATGCTCTACATCAGCCACATCAGGAGAAAGTGTGGTTGTGTGAGAATGTGTGAGAATGTGTGTGTGTGTGTGTGTGTGTGTGTGTGTGTGTGTGTGTGTGTGTGTGTGTGTGTGTATGTGTGTGTGTGTGTGTGTGTGTGTTTTGCCACATGCCAAAAGCTCCTGCAGAATATAGCGACTTGTCTTCCGAAGACAATATTCACCCCAACCTCTCCTCCCTGGCAGTCGTGCATACCTAAGCTGCTCATCGCTCGACCTCTGGTGAATTAGCACGTCTGTTGTACGGTACCACTAATTTAATGATTCACGCCGGCTATAGTACGGCACAAGTGGTTGATCCAAACAGCTGGTCGGACCTACTCCACTGGGAGCTTGGCCGATCCGAAGATAAGGAGCGAAGCCGTAGATAGTTTCATTAGGGTAAAGCATATGGCTGGAGCCTTCCTGATCGTTGTTCAGTTCTTCAAGCTGAGCTGGTGATCAGATAGGCACTGGGTAGTTTCAAATTTAGGTTGGATAAATATATGATTGAGAGGGGTTGGATTTGAGTGGGACTTGCAAGTGAGGGGATAGAGTTACCAGACCTTATTTCTTAGGTAGCATTGAAAATTGAGTTGGGCAAATGTTTTGTTAGTGGGATGGATTGTAAAGGACCTGCCTAGCAAGGCCAACAGGCTTGCTGCAGTGTTCCTCCTTTCTTATGTACTTATGTACTTATCAACAACGACGCCATCCAGTTCATTCATTCATTAGGGGTTTGCCGGTACTTCAGGCCCGGGTCTTCTCCAGATGGTGACCCGGCGGTGGCCCCCGGGTTGGAGGTGTCTTTGCCATCCAGTGATACACACTAACTCATCACTGCAATACAGACAACGTGAGTCTCAACACTTCTATCCTGTCACCCCTCCAGGACTTGGAAGACCACGCTCAACTGGACTCCTAGTCATGTTGGCATCAGAGGGAATGAGGATGCAGACGAAGCAGCCACCGGACGTGACTGGATAGCCTTTGACATATCCATTAACTTGCATCAAACCAGGAAGCTAGCCGCCAACACCTTCAGACGCAAAAGGGAATATCTCGGCAAATTAAGGGCACAACTCTGGTACAAGACAGCACCTGCCTCCACCTACCAGCAGTATAGTGTGTCGAGCCCAGCGTATGGCCATTCATCGTCTTCGTCTAGGCTATCCCACGGTGAAATCGATAGGCGAGAAGGCCCTAGTGGAACGATGTGAGCACTGCCTCCAGGACTTACAACCATCTCTAAACTGTGTCACTGGCTCTTGTCCCCTGTCGTCATCAGTGAGCTATTTACTTCAACGATGTTTTTTTCTGAGCTAAGCTTAAAGATGGTCTGTCAGGAGCTAGTCACACCACCTGGTTTGATTGCTGTACGTTGCTAGTTGTAAAAAACTTCGATAAATCGCTTTTGGTGGTCACTATAAATTCAACAGCTACAGCAGGCAACAGATTTGCACGCAATCTTTTAAGGCGGGATGGCCGAGTGGGTAGTACTTGAGACTATTGCCTGACAGAACACTGGATCAAGGATAGGAAAACTCTATGAATTGCTGCTTGAGAGAGTGAGAGAGAGAGAGAGAGAGAGAGAGAGAGAGAGAGAGAGAGAGAGTGTGTGTGTGTGTGTGTGTGTGTGTGTGTGTGTGTGTGTGTGTGTGTGTGTGTGTGTGTGTGTGTGTGTGTGTGTGTGTGTGTGTGTATGTGTGTGTGCGTGTGTGTGTGCGTGTGTGTTTGTGTGTGTGTGTGTACGTGCGTGCGTGTTTATAGTATATATATATATATATATATATATATATATATATATATATATATATATATATATATATATATATGTATATATATTTCTATATATGTATATATATTTCTATATATGTATATATATTTCTATATATGTATATATATTTCTATATATGTATATATATTTCTATATATGTATATATATTTCTATATATGTATATATATTTCTATATATGTATATATCTATGTATATATGTATATATATATATATCTATATATATATGTATATATATATACCTACTCACTACTACCTACTCACCAGGTGCCTGTCAACCCCAAAACTTACCTATTTTCTGAGATGCTCCCCAGCCTTCAGCAGTCCAAAACTCAAGGAATATGACTATCTCCTGAAGGCCATGCTAGAGAGTGTATTGAATCTTTCCCTTGACGATGGACAGTGGTTGCAAGCCTCACTTCCGGTCAGGCTTGGAGGGCTAGGAGTACGCAGATCCTCCCAGATTGCTCTACCAGCTTTCCTATCCTCTTCCATTGCATCAGACGAGTTGATAAGACAAATTCTTCCTGACACCCTCAGTGACTCAGCAGGAATAGAAGACCCTAGCTATGTCAGTGCCATCACCGAATGGAAGACTCTTGCTGCTCCAGCACCAAACCCTAGTGCAGCACTGGCTCACAAACAGTCAAGCTGGGATAGCCCAATTGCTGAAAAGGTGCTTGCCAACATGCTCAGGGCTGCAACATCAGATAGGGAGATTGCCCGTCTCCAGGCTGTGAGTGCACCTCACTCCGGGGACTTCCTCCAAACAGTTCCCATATCGGCAATGGGAACGCGACTCGACCCTAAGACCCTCCGTATTGCAGTGGCTCTGCGCCTTGCTTCCCCAATTCACACAGAATATATGTGTATTTGCGGCGAAGTGCAAGCAGACCAATACGGTCTACATGGTCTTAACTGTTCCAAAACCAAGGGCTGGCATGCAAGACACAATGAGGTCAACGACATCATTAAGAGAACCCTTGCTACAGCTGGATGCCCTGCCGAGAGGGAGCCACGATCACTTGCAGCAAACAATACCCACAACCCAGCAAACCGCCCCGACGGGATCACCATCTATCCTTGGAAGAATGGCAAGCTCTTAGCATGGGACTATACCTGTGTGTCCACACTGGCTGACACCTATATCCATCACAGTGTGGGGCGACAGGGAGGAGCTGCTGACCACAGGGAGGAGTACAAGATCAGCAAGTACAGGGACATTAGCCAACAGTATCAATTTGTCCCAGTGGGATCAGAGACCTTGGGGTCATGGGGAAAAAATGCCACACGTTTCCTTAAAGAATTGGGTTCCAGACTCATCGACACCACCAGGGACCTAAGGGCAGCCACTTTCATGTTCCAGCGCCTCAGCGTCGCCATCCAGAGGGGAAATGCTTGCTGCATACTTGGCTCACGTAAAGCCTCGGAGGAGCTGGAGGAAATTCATCATCTTTGATACATTGTGCCATTGTATTCATGTTTATGTTTTTTTCTGTAAATGTATTTTGTTTATTAATAAATGTTCACATAGAATAAAAAATATATAGGGGGTGGTAGGAGAAGAAAATATTCAAACAGCTCCGGGGAGAACCTTGAGTTTTCTCTGAGGTACGTTTATTGTCTTCTCTGAGGATGAGGGTCCCCATTCCAGCTATAGAGGTGGTACTTCCCTATATATATATATATATATACATATATATATATATATATATATATATATATAAATATATATATATATATATATATATATGTATATATATATATATATATATATATATATATATATATATTTAAAAGTCGGCAGTCTCCCACCGAGGCAGGGTGACCCAAAAAGAAGGAAAATCCCCAAAAAGAAAATGCTTTCATCATCATTCAACTCTTTCACCACACTCACACATAATCACTGTTTTTGCAGAGGTGCTCAGAATACAACAGCTTAGAAACATATATGTATAAAGATACACAACATATCCCTCCAAACTGTCAATATTCCGAACCCCTCCATTAGAGTGTAGGCATTGTACTTCCTGTTTCCAGTACTCAAGTCCGGCTATATAAAAATAACCGGTTTCCCTGAATCCCTTCACTAAATATTACCCTGCTCACACTCCAACAGATCGTCATGTCCCAAATACCATTCGTCTCCATTCACTCCTATCGAAGACGCTCACGCACGCCTGCTGGAAGTCCAAGCCCCTCGCCCACAAAACCTCCCTTACCCCTTCCTTCCAACCTTTTCGAGGACGACCCTACCCCGCTTTCCTTCCCCTACAGATTTAAATGCTCTCCATGTCATTCTACTTTGATCCATTCTCTCTAAACGACCAAACCACCTCAACAACCCCTCTTCAGGCCTCTGACTAATACTTTTAATAACTCCACACCTTCTCCTAATTTCCACACTCCGAATTTTCTGCATAATATTTACACCACACATTGCCCTTAGACAGGACATCTCCAATGCCTCCAACCGCCTCCTCGCTGCTGCATATATATATATATATATATATATATATATATATATATATATATATATATATATAATATATATATATATATATATATATATTTATTTTTTTTTTTTTTTTTATTATCACACCGGCCGATTCCCACCAAGGCAGGGTGGCCCGAAAAAGAAAAACTTTCACCATCATTCACTCCATCACTGTCTTGCCAGAAGGGTGCTTTACACTACAGTTTTTAAACTGCAACATTAACACCCCTCCTTCAGAGTGCAGGCACTGTACTTCCCATCTCCAGGACTCAAGTCCGGCCTGCCGGTTTCCCTGAATCCCTTCATAAATGTTACTTTGCTCACACTCCAACAGCACGTCAAGTATTAAAAACCATTTGTCTCCATTCACTCCTATCAAACACGCTCACGCATGCCTGCTGGAAGTCCAAGCCCCTCGCACACAAAACCTCCTTTACCCCCCTCCCTCCAACCCTTCCTAGGCCGACCCCTACCCCGCCGTCCTTCCACAACAGACTGATACACTCTTGAAGTCATTCTGTTTCGCTCCATTCTCTCTACATGTCCGAACCACCTCAACAACCCTTCCTCAGCCCTCTGGACAACAGTTTTGGTAATCCCGCACCTCCTCCTAACTTCCAAACTACGAATTCTCTGCATTATATTCACACCACACATTGCCCTCAGACATGACATCTCCACTGCCTCCAGCCTTCTCCTCGCTGCAACATTCATCACCCACGCTTCACACCCATATAAGAGCGTTGGTAAAACTATACTCTCATACATTCCCCTCTTTGCCTCCAAGGACAAAGTTCTTTGTTTCCACAGACTCCTAAGTGCACCACTCACTCTTTTTCCCTCATCAATTCTATGATTCACCTCATCTTTCATAGACCCATCCGCTGACACGTCCACTCCCAAATATCTGAATACGTTCACCTCCTCCATACTCTCTCCCTCCAATCTGATATTCAATCTTTCATCACCTAATCTTTTTGTTATCCTCATAACCTTACTCTTTCCTGTATTCACCTTTAATTTTCTTCTTTTGCACACCCTATATATATATATATATATATATATATATATATATATATATATATCGTGCCGAATATGTAAAACTGGTCAATTACCAAGAACTCATTTAAAATTAAGTTCTTTCTAAAATTTTCTCTTATACGTTTAAAGATATATTTTTTTCATTAATGTTAATGTAAAAATTTTTAATTTTGCTCCATAAGAATCTTAGAAAACTTACCTAACCTTTTTATAACAAGAACAATTTATTTTAGCCTAACCCAACTAAATATATTTTAGATTTGTTTACAATAATTTAATACTAAATAAACACAGTGAAATATATTTTTTGTCGTTAGGTTCAGAATAATTTTGGCGAAATTATTGCATACACAAATTTTCGCTTGTTCTATAAGGCAAAATGAGCGTTGCTATTTAAGCCAAGTTCGCAAGTTCTGCCTATTCGGCACGACATATATATATATATATATATATATATATATATATATATATATATATATATATATATATATATATATATATATATATATATACATATATATATATATATATATATATATATATATATATATATATAGATATATATAGATATATATATATGTATATATATATATATATATATATATATATATATATATATATATATATTTACATGTATATATATATATATATATATATATATATATATATATACATATATATATATACATATACATTACATATATATATACATATATATTACATATATATATATATATATATATATATATATATATATATATATATATATATATATATATATATATATAGAATTTTTTTGTTTATTATCACACCGGCCGATTCCCACCAAGGCAGGGTGGCCCGAAAAAGAAAAACTTTCACCATCATTCACTCCATCACTGTCTTGCCAGAAGGGTGCTTTACACTACAGTTTTTAAACTGCAACATTAACACCCCTCCTTCAGAGTGCAGGCACTGTACTTCCCATCTCCAGGACTCAAGTCCGGCCTGCCTTGTTTCCTTGAATCCCTTCATAAATGTTACTTTGCTCACACTCCAACAGCACGTCAAGTATTAAAAACCATTTGTCTCCATTCACTCCTATCAAACACGCTCACGCATGCCTGCTGGAAGTCCAAGCCCCTCGCACACAAAACCTCCTTTACCCCCTCCCTCCAACCCTTCCTAGGCCGACCCCTACCCCGCCTTCCTTCCACTACAGACTGATACACTCTTGAAGTCATTCTGTTTCGCCCTCCATTCTCTACATGTCCGAACCACCTCAACAACCCTTCCTCAGCCCTCTGGACAACAGTTTTGGTAATCCCGCACCTCCTCCTAACTTCCAAACTACGAATTCTCTGCATTATATTCACACCACACATTGCCCTCAGACATGACATCTCCACTGCCTCCAGCCTTCTCCTCGCTGCAACATTCATCACCCACGCTTCACACCCATATAAGAGCGTTGGTAAAACTATACTCTCATACATTCCCCTCTTTGCCTCCAAGGACAAAGTTCTTTGTCTCCACAGACTCCTAAGTGCACCACTCACTCTTTTTCCCTCATCAATTCTATGATTCACCTCATCTTTCATAGACCCATCCGCTGACACGTCCACTCCCAAATATCTGAATACGTTCACCTCCTCCATACTCTCTCCCTCCAATCTGATATTCAATCTTTCATCACCTAATCTTTTTGTTATCCTCATAACCTTACTCTTTCTTGTATTCACCTTTAATTTTCTTCTTTTGCACACCCTACCAAATTCATCCATATATATAGATATATATATATAGATATATATATATAGAGCTGCTAGATAAGTACAGGTCAGCTATAGATTTCATTAAGTCTAAGGGAGGGATCCCAATCATATGTAGCATCTTGCCTAGAAGGGGAGTAGGAAATGAATGGTTGTCTAGGGCAATTGGTGTAAATTGCTGGCTAGATAGATACTGCAAGGAACTTGCAATCCCATTCATTGACAACTGGAACAACTTTTATGGCAAACATGATATGTATGCAAGGGATGGGGTTCATCTCTCTGGGGCAGGGGTGGTAGCACTTGCAGACTCGATTGAGAAGGCCATTGGTGAAATGCCTATGATTTTAAACTGATGGAAGATAGAGGTATGGGTGTGTGTGGGAAACAAGCAGGTTGCAACACTAGGGTTGGAAACAGTAAATGTATAAAAGGCATTCAGCATGAAGTTATAAATAAAGACAATAGAACAGGTCAGAAAACAAAGGGGGACAGCAGAGGGCAGCAAGGGACTAGCTCCCTTAAGGTTTACTATACTAATAGCAGGAGTGTTAGAAATAAGATAGATGAGCTAAGATTAATTGCAAGTGCAGGAAACATAGATATTATTGCTATAACAGAGACCTGGCTCAATCTGAAAGATAGAGAGATGCCATCTGAATGTCACATACAAGGCTATAAATTATTCCACACTGACAGGGTCAACAGGAAAGGTGGTGGAGTAGCGATGTATGTCAGAGACAATTTAAATTGTTGTGTTAGACAAGATATTAAATTAGAAGCGTCAGCCACTGAATCTGTTTGGTTACAGCTTCTCGAGGGCCGAGAAAAACTAATTTTGGGTGTGATTTACAGGGCCCCAAATCTTGATAGGGAGTGCAGTAAACTTCTATGGGACGAAATTCGTAAGGCATCTACATACGAAAATGTTGTGCTAATGGGAGATTTCAACTATAGACAGATTGACTGGAGCAATTTGACAGGAAATTTAGAGTCGGGTGACTTTCTTGATACGATCCAGGATTGTTTTTTAAAACAGTTTGTGACAGAGCCAACTAGGGGAAATAACCTCCTTGACTTGGTTCTTGCCAGTAGGGAAACACTAATTAATAATCTTGAGGTTAATGATGAGCTTGGGGAGAGTGATCACAAATCACTCAGTTTTAACATATCATGGAATTCCCCTAATAATGGCAATCAAGTCTCCGTCCCTGACTTTCGCTTGGCTGATTTCATAGGACTGAAAAATTACTTAGGTGGGCTGAACTGGAATGACCTGACTAGGGGTCAGGTAGGTGGTGATGGTTGCCGATATGATGCTTTCCAGGGCATAGTTCTAGCTGCTCAGTCAAATTATGTTCCAAATAGGGAAATCAGATCAAACAAAAATGATCCTAAATGGATGAACAATAGATTAAAATATCTGATTGGTCAAAAGAGAGGCATATATAGGCAAATCAAAAGAGGAGAGGGGCAATTAAGAAATCGATATATTCAGTTAAAGAGAGAAATAAAAAAGGGAATTAGAAAAGCAAAAAGAGATTATGAGGTTAAAGTTGCAAGAGAATCGAAGACTAACCCAAAAGGATTCTTTCAGGTATACAGAAGTAAGATCAGGGACAAGATAGGCCCACTCAAAAGTTCCTCGGGTCAGCTCACTGACAGTGATAAGGAAATGTGTAGAATTTTTAACACATACTTCCTCTCAGTTTTTACACAGGAGGATACCAGTGATATTCCAGTAATGATAAATTATGTAGAACAGGACGATAATAAACTGTGCACTATTAGGGTCACAAGTGACATGGTCCTTAGGCAAATAGATAAATTAAAACCTAACAAATCCCCAGGCCCTGATGAACTGTATGCAAGGGTTCTAAAGGAATGTAAAGAGGAGCTTAGCACACCTTTGGCTAATCTTTTCAACATATCACTACAAACTGGCATGGTGCCAGATAAGTGGAAAATGGCAAATGTGATACCTATTTTCAAAACAGGTGACAGGTCCTTAGCTTCGAACTATAGACCAATAAGCCTAACCTCCATAGTGGGAAAATTTATGGAATCAATAATTGCCGAGGCAGTTCGTAGCCACCTTGAAAAGCATAAATTAATCAACGAATCTCAGCATGGTTTTACAAAGGGACGTTCCTGCCTTACGAATTTATTAACTTTTTTCACTAAGGTATTTGAGGAGGTAGATCATGGTAACGAATATGATATTGTGTATATGGACTTCAGTAAGGCTTTTGACAGGGTCCCACATCAGAGACTATTGAGGAAAATTAAAGCACATGGAATAGGAGGAGAAATTTTTTCCTGGATAGAGGCATGGTTGACAAATAGGCAGCAGAGAGTTTGCATAAATGGGGAGAAATCAGAGTGGGGAAGCGTCACGAGCGGTGTTCCACAGGGGTCAGTGTTGGGCCCCCTGCTGTTCACAATCTACATAAACGACATAGATGAGGGCATAAAGAGCGACATCGGCAAGTTTGCCGATGACACCAAAATAGGCCGTCGAATTCATTCTGACGAGGACATTCGAGCACTCCAGGAAGATTTGAATAGACTGATGCAGTGGTCGGAGAAGTGGCAGATGCAGTTTAATATAGACAAATGCAAAGTTCTAAATGTTGGACAGGACAATAACCATGCCACATATAAACTAAATAATGTAGATCTTAATATTACGGATTGCGAAAAAGATTTAGGAGTTCTGGTTAGCAGTAATCTGAAACCAAGACAACAGTGCATAAGTGTTCGCAATAAAGCTAATAGAATCCTTGGCTTCATATCAAGAAGCATAAATAATAGGAGTCCTCAGGTTGTTCTTCAACTCTATACATCCTTGGTTAGGCCTCATTTAGATTATGCTGCACAGTTTTGGTCACCGTATTACAGAATGGATATAAATTCTCTGGAAAATGTACAAAGGAGGATGACAAAGATGATCCCATGTATCAGAAACCTTCCCTATGAGGATAGACTAAGGGCCCTGAAACTGCACTCTCTAGAAAGACGTAGAATTAGGGGGGATATGATTGAGGTTTATAAGTGGAAGACAGGAATAAATAAAGGGGATGTAAATAGTGTGCTGATAATATCTAGCCTAGACAGGACTCGCAGCAATGGTTTTAAGTTGGAAAAATTCAGATTCAGGAGGGATATAGGAAAGTACTGGTTTGGTAATAGAGTTGTGGATGAGTGGAACAAACTCCCAAGTACCGTTATAGAGGCCAGAACGTTGTGTAGCTTTAAAAATAGGTTGGATAAATACATGAGTAGATGTGGGTGGGTGTGAGTTAGACCTGATAGCTTGTGCTAACGGGTCGGTTGCCGTGTTCCTCCCTTGAGTCAATGTGACCTGACCTGACTAGGTTGGGTGCATTGGCTTAAGCCGGTAGGGACTTGGACCTGCCTCGCATGGGCCAGTAGGCCTTCTGCAGTGTTCCTTCGTTCTTATGTTCTTATGTTCTTATATTGTATACTATTTTTATAATATTCACTATAACTATATTGGGAAAAAATATCGGAAAAATATATTTCATGTTTCTCTTGTTTTGCTGAGCGTGTTACATTTCCATGTGTGGCAATGTTGATAAATCCCACAGATATTTAATTGCTGATACAACATTTCAACCATTTTGCAAAATGAAAAAAAAAACTTGTTGGTAAAGTTATTTTGAAATAGGTTTATTTCAGTATAAATAATGTGCTCTTAACAACTGCCTTAATGCTGATGGAGAAAGAAAAGATTAAACTTAACTCACACTCGCGTCCACACTCATAACCACCCACATCCAAGCCCACAGCCACCAACATCCACAGTCACTCCCACAGCCACCCACATCCACAATTACGCCCACTGCCACCCACATCCACGCCCACAGCCACCCTGAAACTCTTTAAGCAGGTATTGCCAACAAATGCTCAGGAATTATATAAAAGCTGACGTGATTAATATCATCGTCGCCCCTTCGCTGCCACCTTCTTTAATTTCACCCAGAAATCTTTTTGAGAAATGTTGAAGTAAGTGAGAAAAAGAGAGAGAGGGAGAGAGAGAGAGAGAGAGAGAGAGAGAGAGAGAGAGAGAGAGAGAGAGAGGGAGAACAAGCGATGATGACATTGATGATAAAGAGGAGTACTCACCTACTTGTGGTTGTGGTTGCAGGGATCGAGACTCAGCTCCTGGCACCGCCTCTTCACTGACCGTTACTGGGTCCTCCCTCTCCCTGCTCCATGAGCTTTATCATACCTCGTCTTAAAACTATGTATGGTACCTCTGTGTGTGTGAGTGTGAGTGTGTGTGTGTGTGTGTGTGTGTGTGTGTGTGTGTGTGTGTGTGTGTGTGTGTGTGTGTGTGTGTGTGTGTACTCACCTAGTTGTACTCACCTAGTTGAGGTTGTAGGGGGTCGAGTCCGAGCTCCTGGCCCCGCCTCTTCACTGATCGCTACAGGTCACTCTCCTGAGCCGTGAGGTTTATCATACCTCTGCTTAAAGCTATGTATGGATCCTGCCTCCACTACATCACTTCCCAAACTATTCCACTTACTGACTTCTCTGTGGCTGAAGAAATACTTCCTAACATCCCTGTGATTCATCTGTGTCTTTAGCTTCCAACTGTGTCCCCCTTGTTACTGTGTCCAATCTCTGGAACATCCTGTCTTTGTCCACCTTGTCAATTCCTCTCAGTATTTTGTATGTCGTTATCATGTCCCCCCTATCTCTCCTGTCCTCCAGTGTCGTCAGGTTGATTTCCCTTAACCTCTCCTCGTAGGACATACCTCTTAGCTCTGGGACTAGTCTTGTTGCAAACCTTTGCACTTTCTCTAGTTTCTTTACGTGTGTGTGTGTGTGTGTGTGTGTGTGTGTGTGTGTGTGTGTGTGTGTGTGTGTGTGTGTGTGTGTGTGTGTGTGTGCTCGCGCGTGTGCGTGCGTGCGTGCGTGCTTCAAAATTACTTTACGGTCATGTGAAATTCCGCTCTTTTTTTCATTGTTTTAGCAAACATTATCGTTAGTAAACACGCAAGTCATTGCTAAGAATCTTACTAGATTTCTGGCAGACAGTTCGTCTGGCCAAGTTACTGATGATAAATTTATCTTATCTAGAAATTGTAGAGTGGCAAGTGAACTAATTTAATAAAAACCACTTCTTGAGAGGAACAGCAACTTTACTAGTCAGGAACGTAGTCCTTTGATCAAATATTGTACGTTCGTACGTGAAATACAGGGGAAAAAGTCCTACGTACACGACGTTTAAAATACTCGTAAATTCATAACGTATGGAACAACGGAAAATATATAACCTTTAAGCAATAGTCAATATATAATGTCTGAAACAATAGTCAGTATGTAACGTTGGAACAGTAGTCAGTAAATAACGCTGGAACAACAGTCAATACATAACGTCTCAAACAAGTCAGTACATAACATTGGTACTATGGGTAACATAAAACGCTGAAGCAATAGTCGATTCATAACGTTTAAACCAATAGTAAATACATAACGTTTAAGACAGTATTATTACTATTATTATTATTACATTAATGGGGAGCGCTAAACACATAGGGGTTATGCAGCATGAAACAACAGTAAATACTGTTCACTGATAGATAGTGTTTGAACCCTATTGATAGATTCTGTGGTTAATACTGGCAATATTTTAAAATATTTCAAAAATATGTCTGTATGTACTTAGCTTATGCATGTGTAATCAGATTTTACGTTCATTTAAAAATATGTATATTGAAAGCCATCCCTTAAGTTATTGCTAACATCACGTTAATGAATTGAGTTAGAGAGCAGGAGGGATGGGAAGGAGAGAGGGAGGGATGGGAAGGAGAGAGGGAGGGATGGGAAGGAGAGAAGGAGGGATGGGAAGGAGAGAGGGAGGGATGGGAAGGAGAGAGGGAGGGATGGGAAGGAGAGAAGGAGGGATGGGAAGGAGAGAGGGAGGGATGGGAAGGAGAGAGGGAGGGATGGGAAGGAGAGAAGGAGGGATGGGAAGGAGAGGGATGGGATGGAGGAGAGAGGAGGGAGGGAAGGAAGGAGAGGGGAGGGGATGGGGAGGAGAGAGGGGAGGGGATGGGAGGAGAGATGGATGGATGAGGCGAGGGAGGGATGGGAAGGAGAGAGGGAGGGATGGGAAGGAGAGAGGGATGGATGGGAAGGAGAGAAGGAGGGATGGGAAGGAAGAGAGGATGGATGGAGAGCGAGGAGGGGATGGGAAGGAGAGAGGGAGGGATGGAGAGGAGAGAGGGAGGGATGGGAAGGAGAGAGGGATGGATGGAGAGCGAGGGAGGGATGGGAAGGAGGGAAGAGGAGGAGAAGAGGAAGAGGGAGGGAGGGATGGGAAGGAGAGAAGGAGGGATGGGAAGGAGAGAGGGAGGGATGGGAAGGAGAGAGGGAGGGATGGGAAGGAGAGAGGGATGGATGGGAAGGAGAGAAGGAGGGATGGGAAGGAGAGAGGGATGGATGGAGAGCGAGGGAGGGAGGGAGGAGAGAGGAGGGAGGGGAGGAGGAGAGGGAGGGAGGGGAGAGGGAAGGAGGGAAGGAGAGGGATGGATGGAGGCAGGGAGGGATGGGAAGGGAAGGAGAGAGGGAGGGATGGGAAGGAGAGAGGAGGGATGGGAAGGAGAGGAGAGGATGGGAGGAGAGAGGGAGGATGGAGAGGGGCGAGGAGGGATGGGAAGGAGAGGGAGGGAGGATGGAGGAGGAGAGAGGGAGGATGGGAAGGAGAGGGATGGATGGATGGAGGCGAGGGAGGATGGGAAGGAGAGAGAGGGGAGGAAGGAGAGAGGGGAGGGATGGGAAGGAGAGAGGGAGGGATGGGAAGGAGAGAAGGAGAGATGGGAAGGAGAGAAGGAGGGATGGGAAGGAGAGAGGGATGGATGGAGAGCGAGGGAGGGATGGGAAGGAGAGAGGGAGGGATGGGGAGGAGAGAGGGAGGGATGGGAAGGAGAGAGGGAGGGATGGGAAGGAGAGAGGGAGGGATGGGAAGGAGAGAAGGAGAGATGGGAAGGAGAGAAGGAGGGATGGGAAGGGAAGGAGAGGGATGGATGGAGGCAGGGAGGGATGGGAAGGAGAGAGAGGGAGGGAGGGGAGGGGAGGAGGGAGATGGGAAGGAGAGAGGGAGGGATGGGAAGGAGAGAAGGAGGGATGGGAAGGAGAGAGGGATGGAATAGAGGGACAAGGCTAGGTACGTAGAAAAGGAGAGAGAAATGTTGGAAGGGAGAGTGTTAAAAGGTGAAGAAAGGAGGAAAGAAAAGGGGAATGAGTGGATGATGGAAGCACGAGGAGGAGGAAGGGAGAGAAGGAAGGAAGTGGGAAGAGAAAGAGAGTTCTAGAGACCTCTAGAGAGAGAGAGAGAGAGAGAGAGAGAGAGAGAGAGAGAGAGAGAGAGAGAGAGAGAGAGAGAGAGAGAGAGAGAGTAATGGAGGCACCCGAGAACAGGAACATTCACACAGGTGCTCCCAATACACGAACATCTTATCGCCTCAGCATCCTCCCCTCTGTAATATCTCTGAACAAACTAACGCTAGCGGTACCATTTCCCAGTTAACCGTGTGACGCAGCGAGCAGCGACGCCTCACCTGCCTGGCTCACACATTCAGTCGTCACACATCTCTCCTTTATATATCATTTCCTTTGAAGACGACCACTTTAAGAAGATAAAAAAATAACTTTCTCCTCCCTCAAGAAGTTAGATCAACAAACTGCGTGCTGGATAACTCAGGCAAAATATTAGTTTAAACATTTTGGCTGTAAGCTGAGGAGAGGGTAAAACTTTCTCTTTCTTGATGGTAATGATATTTAATATCTGTTATTTTAACGGATTATTTTCAGCCTAATTGTATAATTATCTGGAGAAATATTTGCAGCTTAATTGTTTAATTGCTTTTGGAATTATTTTCAGTTTTATTACTTTTTTTATTTTGAAAATGGCTTTCTGGTTATTTATATAATTATTTGGGAATTATCTTCTTCTTCATTAAACAATTATATGTGATTTATTTTTGTCTTAATTTTATAATTTCAAAGGAACTTATTTTCAGTATAATTACTGTACGTAATTATAGAGAATTATAATAAGCTTAATTAGATCTCCCCGAAGGAGTATCTTCAAGTGCTTGTCTAAATATACTTTCTGCCTCTTAACTTTTCATTTAACTTTATAACATCTGATCTAATCAGCTTGAAATTTTCAATGGTGGCTCATTGTACAATGAAAAAATTCTTGGGGCTGTGGACCCCCAACAGCAAGAGCCTGGTTGACCAGGCAAACACCAGGCGAGCCTGACGCATGGTCGGGCTCCGGGAGTAGAAAAACTCTCGGACCTAATCGAAAGTATATATAAAGGTCTTGCTATGCGCAGGTATCATTTCCATGATTTTAACTAGGGAAAGTCTCATTAGATAGACTTCAAACTTCTAACACACGAGTATCCACGCTAGAAAAGGGTTAGAAATGGTAATGGTGTGTGTAGGTTGCATTTTTCTCATTTAATTTCTTAAAGGTATGGTATTTTCCCCCGTTAAATATCTTGGCTATACCTCCTTAGAATGGCTTCAATCTTCAATTGATGTATTTTAATGAAAATTTTTTTATAAACTTAGTCTGTGTCAGTGAAAATTCGATAATTTATATTTTATTAACACATCGGCCGATTCCCACCAAGGCAGGGTGGCCCGAAAAAGAAAAACTTTCATCATCATTCACTCCATCACTGTCTTGCCAGAGGGGTGTTTTACACTACAGTTATAAAACTGCAACATTGATAATATATACCATTAATAATATATAACACAATTAAACTTGGAATCTGTGGATTGTATGCGGTAATTAGGAAATGTCTCTTCTGGTGTGTTTCAAACGTTTAGGACCTGTGTTTTCCAGAACGAAAGGCTATCACTGTTATGGGCTGCATAAGTCAAGCCATCTTTAATTAACAGACATGATTCATCCGGTTGCAGATGTCCCGTGTGTGTTAAGATCTATCACACATGCGTTGTTTAGATAGTCACTGCTACATATATATACTCCTTAATTTATTGGTCTAGGTATTTAGATGTCTCGCTAATATATACACTAATATGTACACCCCAGCTCTTAGTCTCGATTTCTCTGGGTCAGCCTCTGTTTTTGATCACCATACTCATTCTTAAGTTGAATTTATTCGTGTATTGTTCCAGTCACGATATCGTACCTCTTTATTTTTGCTTGAATTTATTAACACATGGCTCTATATCTCTGCTTTTTCATATGTTTTAATAATCTTTGTATTGGAGTGACAATGCCTATAGTCGGCGAAACGTTTCCCCTAATAAAATTTCATAACTGTGGCGATTATCCTTACTCACAATCTGTCTTTATTGATATACCTAATACTTTAATTTCCTTCACGTTGTTCGTTGTATCCTCATGTTCTTTATCGTTCCCTCGTGCTCAGTATTGCGCTTATGTTGCACCATAACACCGATAATGTAATTTAGTCGAACATTAGCTCCTGCACCACAATTCACACGGTACATGGCTTTCGGTGAGTTAATTGCCACGGTACATACGCCCCTCAGGAACCCATATGCTTCGGTGTGTTTATCTTCGATTACTAGTTAGCAAACACATGTTTGTGAAAATTGATCTTTATATGCAAGAATAGAGCAATGCTCGTCGTGTTCCACCACTATTATTATAATTATTATTATTACCTAAAATAATAATAATAATAATAATAATAATAATAATAATATTAATATTAATACCGTTATGTTAACTTTCCTTAAGATGCGACCAACAGCAGTCAACTGTCTCTCAGGTACGAATTTATTTCTAGGTGAACATGGGTAGCAAGTGTAAGGAGACAAGCCACATATTAAGTCTTATTTGCCCGAGGCTCGAACCCGGAACCACTCGGCAGGCTGTGACGGCTATATCCTTGGTGGTCGCAGCATAATTATTGCCAGCCAGCTGCTTCCGCCCACCATAATTTCACAGATGATTTTTAATCCGCGCATGCTGATTGTCGCGCTTCGTTTGCCGTTTTCCCCGTCGTAACTTGCCGCTTTGCTAGTGTACCGTAAGCATCCCGACAGAGGTGTGTGTAGAGGTAATTTAGTTCATCTTTGGCTTAGTATGCTGCCTTTCCTCAGTCTATTTATCTTCTTCAACAGCATACGTGGGTATGTCAATGACCTGGGGGGCTACATTATGGCTCCCTCTACAACGTAGTAGCAAACCTCCCGTTCGGTACTGCGTCTTTGACCATTTTAACTACACTTCACAGGAGGTGGGAAAGACCAGATATTTACTAAAATGCACATTATCACCCTTTCAAAAAAACAAATGATCACCATTATCAGGATCTCATTTTCAGAACATGAAGATGTTCAATCCAGAGCAAGCAGTGAAACTACAATTAGCTTAACAATAAAAGGTACAATACCGTGACACCCGCACATAGAAGAGAGGAGCTTACGACGACGTCGTGCGGGTTGTGTACAATTAGCTTCTTCAAAAGATGAGAAGAATCTTAAAAATTATGTTACTATGTCAGTT
>NC_091336.1:21977698-22005198 GCF_038502225.1 Cherax quadricarinatus | reverse complement strand
TATTTAATTAATTGTTATGCATTTATTAGATTACAGGAGAACAATCTAAATAATTATATAATACATATGATTTAAGGAATTACTAATGGATATCAACAGACATTAAGGTTGCAACAGACATTAAGGTTTTAGTATACATTAAGGTTGCAATATACATTCAAGTTGAAATATTCATTAAGGTTACAATAGACATTAAGGGTGTAATTTTCATTAAGGCTGAGATATATACATTAAAGCTCTAATATACATTGGAGTTTTATCTACATTTTCACAATTTCATTCTTTTGTTTCTTCAGTGTTACTGGAGATCAATGCTTTTTATAACTACGATTATTCATTTTTTTCGACTGTGTTGCAATAAATTTCCTTTTTAGTTTACTATACTAAGCCTAACTAAAATGAAATATTTGCTTGGGAGTTGATCCCTTAAATGAAAATATAATTCCTTACAGTTTTTTCAGATATGATATAATCCTATTTGCTTAATGAGCCGGATTAGTGAGTGTGAAAACTCATTTATCAGAGGCATTAATTCGACCTCTCAGATTATTATAGACTGTAATGTGGAAATAAATGGTATAAAATACCTACACAATGGAAATATAAACACATATGCAGTTTAATGTGATCCTTTATTGACAACGTTTCGCCCACACAGTGGGCTTTTTCAAGTCACAAACAGATCTACCTGGTGTGGAAGGTACGGGAGTATTTATAGTCAGGTTCAGAATGTTGAGGTCAGGTGGAGAATGCTGGCTTCTATAACATAGCTGAACCACTTGCCAAGAAACTTCTTCATCGCTATCCCACATAAGAATATAGAACACTGCAGAAGGTCTGCTCACAACTTATCCAATCTCCATTCCAAGCTACCCAAGATTTTAGACTCTATAACCCCACTCGGTACATCATCAGATGCAGCATTCTCCACCTGACCTCAGCATTCTGAACCTGACTATAAATACTCCCGTACCTTCCACACCAGGTAGATCTGTTTGTGACTTGAAAAAGCCCACTGTGTGGGCGAAACGTTGTCAATAAAGGATCACATTAAACTGCATATGTGTTTATATTTCCAGACTGTAATGTGCTTACGTATCGTTATTTAAATATTCGGAACGTTATGATTTGATACGATACAACGCAGCTTTAAAGGATCTGACAGACACTGTAGTTCAAACTGAGATTATGGTATGATTTTTGCCTTTAGATACACATTTGAAACACTTTGATCCTTTCGGACTTACCTATCAAAACTTTGTGGTTTGACCTGGCAAAACTAGTGGCTTGTCCAGTCGAAAATTCAGGATTTGACATGTCACAGTCCCGAGATTTGGCTTATTCAAGATTTGTAATTTGATCTTTCATTAAGCAGTGATTTGACCTGTCAAAAAGCCGAAACTTAATCTGTCAAAGTGCCTAAAATTATCCCGTAAAAAAAAAAACTAAATTTATCCCGTAATAAAGAAATTATTCCATGAAAAAGCTTATCCCATTAAAAAAAAGACTAAATTTATCAAGTAAAAAAAAACTTAAATGTACCCTCTAAAAAAAGCCTAAATTTATCCCCTAAGAAGAGTAAATTTATCCCATAAAAAAAAAACTAAATTTATCCCAAAAAAAGTCTAGGATAAACCAGCCAAAAACACGAAGAATCATCTGTCAAGAAAATCATTATTTAATCAAAGAGCAGCAAATAAACTCGTCAAAAACCTGCTGTTTCACTAACAAAACCCGCACGATTTGTACAGTTAAAAAACATTGTTTCTGAAGAACAAATGTTAAAATTCTAATATTAAAATAAATTTTGTGTTAAATACGTCATTAGTTTTAGTGTTCTCGGAATTAAGAGTTTATTTTATAAGCTTATTTCTCACTGAGTTTATATTCTTGCGACCTTTACGTGTTCAGGACAAGTATATTAGTTTGTTTACTGCTTCTCCTTCCCTGGAATCTAAGTTATATTCTGGTATTAAATTGAAAAACTTTTCTGTTCCCAACTGTTTAAGTTGATATTTGAGCGAACTGAGCATAACTTTTGTCGCAGTTCTCAGCTGTATTTATCATTGTCTGCCAAGTTGAATAATTTTTAAATGGAGATAATCGAATTATTTTTCTGGTGGCTCTGGTGGCCTGGTGGTTAACGCTCTCGCTTCACACGGTGAGGGCCTGGGTTCGATTCCCAGCCAGAGTAGAAACATTGGACGTGTTTCTTTCCACCTGTTGTCTATGTTCCCCATCAGTAAAATGGGTACCTGGGTGTTAGTCGACTGGTGTGGGTCGCATCCTGGGACACTGACCTAAGGGAGGCCTGGTCACAGCCATGACCGCCAGGAGCATTGACCCCCGGAACTCTCTCCAGATAAACTCCAGATAAACTCTCTCTCTCTCTCTCTCTCTCCTCTCTCTCTCTCTCTCTCTCTCTCTCTCTCTCTCTCTCTCTCTCTCTCTCTCTCTCTCTCTCTCTCTCTCTCTCTCAAAGCTACCTTTCTCCAGGTGCAATAGGAAAATTATGCAAGTCTGAGATGAGGTTCGGGTCATGCATATTGACCTCATTGCAAATTCAATGAAAATCCCGTTTGGACTTCAACGAAAATGCAAAAGTTTTGATTCCATCTTGTGAACAGCTGACTCAAGTTTACATTTTGAGATTTATTCAGCAAAATTAAAAGAAAGTAAAACACAGAAAAGTCTTTCGAGTGAGCTTTTCTCAAAGAATGAAAGAAAGAAAGAAAGAAAGAAATACAGAAAGAAAGAAAGAAAGCTTAGTAAATATGTGTGTAACTTACAGATGCGATAACAACGAAAACACACACACACACACACACACACACACACACACACACACACACACACACACACACACACACACACACACACACACACACACACATTCATATATACTGGGAAGTGGAACAAAAGTCTTCCTCCGTAAGCCATGCGTGTCGCAAGGGGCGACTAAAATGCCGGGTGCAAGGGGCTAGTAACCCCTTCTCTTGAATAAATTACTAAATTTAAAAAGAGAAACTTTCGTTTTTCTTTTTGGGCCAACCTGCCTCGGTGGGATACGGCCGGTTTGTTGAAAGAAGATATATACGTGTGTATGTATAACTTTTTTCAAGATCCTAGGGTGTCTGAGCCTATCGGTAAGAATATGTAACAAGATTTCTGGCCTTGTCTTATAGGTTTATCTTAAAGAAGGAGCTGCAACTTCCTTCAGTCCTGTTCTTTCCAATATAGATGATTGGTGATCCACACGTGGCGTCCTACGATATATTTACCCTGCATCCACGGTAGCATTGTGACTACGTCTGGATGCTTCTACGTTCCATCTGCTCTGAATAGTGGAAAGGCCGAGGAAGGAGAGACTCCTTCCTGCTGCTCTGTGGGCTGCAGCGAGAGTCTGTTGTTGATCTTGTTAACCTCTTTGTACCCTGCGTTCTTTTCATCTAATTTAGAACAGATAACACACTATTTTATTTGAGTGATTAGAGGCACAGGGAGATTAGATGCCTCGGGAGACATCAGAGGCACCGAGGGATCAGAGGTAACGGAAGAGATCAGCGGCACCGGGAGAGATTAGAGGCGGCTAGGTGAACAGCTAAATCGATTTGAGTATTTTGAGAATCGAGGCGGTTGCACAGCGATTAGGTAAGACATCCAGCAGAAAAACCTCAGCAGGAGGAACTACCACAGCAGAAAAGGAAACTCTTCGGTTCCCAGAAAATTCTTAAAAGTTGCTCTCTTAAAGGAAGAACTTCCTTGATGCCGGTAAAGCGTTCTTTTCCTGATTACGCCCCATTCCTTTCATTCTTTAGGCGTTTTATGTTCTTTACTTTTTTTAGTGCTTCCTCGCGAATAAAATAAAAAAAAAATCATTACTGTTAAGGTGAAAATCTCTACCAAGAAGCTTCCCCCCAGAGACTGATCATTGAGGAAGCTTTTGAGGGTGTAGAGACAGACTGCTGAAGTACTGCACCTCTCCTCTTGGTTCCAGAACAAGCTTTTATTGGGACAACGTCTAGTTTTGTGTAAAGCTGGATCAAATCAAAACTTAATAAAGCACTACCTAGAGCGGAAAGATGTCTTGGGATGTTGTGTATCATGTGTCTTTGTCGTTTTTCTTTGTCTGCAATACGCCATCTCATCGTGCAAGGCTCCGTCAAGAAAATACGGATAGTGACTCTTAACACAGCCATTATTTTTCGCATTTAAATTTCGCTAATCTTTACACGAAGCGAATATTTTCACAATTAAATGGTTGTTCTGCACTTATACTTTCTGAGTCTCTCTTTCTTTCCCTCTTTCTCTTCATTACTTCGCTAGACACAGCGCATCCGGATAGAAATGTTATCAGTGCTGGCTATCCCCAAATCTAACTGAAAGCGTAGCCTGATCCCATTGGAAGTCTTCCAAGGAATAGTTAAACGTTTTCATGAATATCAACTTCAGGAGTTTGTCGTATTTGCATAGTATCGGGGGTGTCGAAGGAGGAAGCACACCTCAGAAAAATACAAGGATTTGTGTGTATACAAATCACATATTCATCACATTATCTCCAAGAAATTTAATATTACCCTGAGGATTACGGCAGATTTAGAAAATCTATAGGAATGCTCCGGTTTGGTAGTCAAGTATAGTATATGAGCGAAATAGGCTGCCACGTAGCGTCAATGAAGTAATAGACTTGGGTAGTTTTTCGATTAGGCTAGATAACTATACGAGGGAGAATGGCTAGGAGAGAAGTACATGCCTAACATGTATTAGTAGGTTTGTTGTAGTATTCCAGGAATCCGATATGACGCACCCTATCCAGTCTGCTGAAGACTGGAAGAGGTAAATAATACTGCATAAAATTCATTATATTTACAAGTATAGGGCTTAATAAAGCAGAGCCCTTTGTTATTCCAGTAAAAGATTGCTCTGATACTCTTGCCTTTATCTTCTTATCTGGATAGGCAGTTTATGCTCACTGTGAGGCCCATGTGATGCATTAGTCGGGACTCAGATGGTCACTCAAAGTTATGAGGTATCTGTAGCCTAGTGGTCAACAGCTTCAAGCATCACTCCGTACCTAGTAAGGTGGGGAGTGAAGTACCTGATCTCGAGTCCTCGGTTGTCTGAGATATTTATTTGTATACACACACACACACACACACACACACATTATATATATATATATATATATATATATATATATATATATATATATATATATATATATATATATATATATATATATATATATATATATATATATATATATATATATATATATATATATATATATATATATATATATATATATATATATATATATATATATACATATATATATATATATATATATATATATATATATATATATATATATATATATATATATATATATATATATATATATATACATATATATATATATATATATATATATATATATATATATATATATATATATATATATATATATATATATATATATATATATATATATATATATATATATTACTCTATGTACAATAGAGGCCATCACGCCACTCACTACATCAGGAAAAAAGGATTTGCCTGTAAAAGGCCAACGATTATGTTATTAACTATCCTAAGTGACAAATAGCTTTCCACCTAAATTTTAAAGTGAAGCGACAACATAAATCTGCTTTGCTTATTAATGACCCTCTGAATTTTTAAAAAGTCAGCCTCTGTTTTGAATCTTTTTTGTTTTAGATAGGCCATGAGAGGGAGGTGAAGTACTGGGAAAGAATGAAACAATGGAAATGTTGTGGGGAGAAAGGAAGAGAGAGAGAGAGAGAGAGAGAGAGAGAGAGAGGGGCAAGACACATTTTAACATTTCAGTACATCAGTATTATAGTTTTCAAAGATTTCAGTAAATCAATATTTTATTTTAATATCTTAAAGCCCTAAGGAATATTTATTGTTTTGACAATGGATCTGGTTACATGTCTGCCTGCATTCATAGGAGGGAGCCTTGATGCTAGCTATAGGCTTTTGATCCAAGGAGATTTACCCACCCTACCCTTCTTCGGATCAAATCTGATTACCTTCCACTAAAATAATAATAATAATAATAATGGATGAATTTGGTAGTGTGTGCAAAAGAAGAAAATTAAAAGTGAATACAGGAAAGAGCAAGGTTATGAGGATAACAAAAAGATTAGGTGATGAAAGATTGGATATCAGATTGGAGGGAGAGAGTATGGAGGAGGTGAATGTATTCAGATATTTGGGAGTGGACGTGTCAGCGGATGGGTCTATGAAAGATGAGGTGAATCATAGAATTGATGAGGGGAAAAGGGTGAGTAGTGCACTTAGGAGTCTGTGGAGACAAAGAACTTTGTCCTTGGAGGCAAAGAGGGGAATGTATGAGAGTATAGTTTTACCAACGCTCTTATATGGGTGTGAAGCATGGGTGATGAATGTTGCAGCGGAGAAGGCTGGAGGAAGTGGAGATGTCATGTCTGAGGGCAATGTGTGGTGTGAATATAATGCAGAGAATTCGTAGTTTGGAAGTTAGGAGGAGGTGCGGGATTACCAAAACTGTTGTCCAGGGGGCTGAGGAAGGGCTTGTTGAGGTGGTTCGGACATGTAGAGAGAATGGAGCGAAACAGAGTGACTTCAAGAGTGTATCAGTCTGTAGTGGAAGGAAGGCGGGGTGAGGGTCGGCCTAGGAAAGGTTGGAGGAGGGGGTAAAGGAGGTTTTGTGTGCGAGGGCTTGGACTTCCGGCAGGCATGCGTGAGCGTGTTTGATAGGAGTGAATGGAGACAAATGGTTTTTAATACTTGGACGTGCTGTTGGAGTGTGAGCAAAGTAACATTTATGAAGGGGTTCAGGGAAACCAAGGCATTGGCCGGACTTGAGTCCTGGAGATGGGAAGTACAGTGCCTGCACTCTGAAGGAGGGGTGTTAATGTTGCAGTTTAAAAACTGTAGTGTAAAGCACCCTTCTGGCAAGACAGTGATGGAGTGAATGACGGTGAAAGTTTTTTCTTTTCGGGCCACCCCTACCTTGCCGGTGGGAATCAGGCCAGGGTGAAAAAAAAAAAAATAAAAAAAAATAAAAAAAATAAAATAATAATAATAATAATAATGTGTGTACTTATTAAAAGTTCATCGCCCCCGCGGCCAGGCCACGTATCAAGCTTCCTACATGATAGTGTTAAATTAGCTGGAAAAGTGTTAGAATAACTAGAGAAATGCCGTACTGAATAGGAAAGTATCTTGGGACAGTCCATAGCTGAGTGGCAAACTAAAGAAAACATTGAAAAATACACAAGACCCTTAACAATAAATTGAAACATAACATCAGGTGGGTTTTGATAACCAGGAGGGCTTCCAATGGATGTCCAGACGTCATGGCCTCTGATATGGGTATGAAAATACTCTGCCCACAACGAGCTTTTATCAATTCGATGATTCCTTCAGGGTCGAACTTTACCCCTTTGAGAAACATTTTCTTAATAAAAGCTTGTTCAGTATGTTGTGTGGTCATACCCATACTTCCAATAGTTGATGTTAACATTTACGTCATTAATAAAATTACTGGCAGTCGGATGAGAGATTGGTCCTTGTTTAGCTGACGGAGGATCGAGCCTCCAGCACTCCTTAAGCTGAATGACCCGCAGGGATTTGCCGCTTCATGAAATGTACTAACATTTCAGAACTCAATTTGTATGTATAGGATAAGCTTTAAATTTCAGTTACTTGGGACAACTTTAGCAGTGATAAAAGTCTTGTCACGGCAACTCTCACTTTTCACTGCAATTCCCTGCAGATGTTCTACACTTAAATGGAGTTGGAAATGTGAGATTCGGTCAAATTTGAGAGGAAAGTTTAAGAAATCTGACACGTAGAAAGAGGGAGAATGTAAAATAGCGAGGCAAGGTGAGTGCAGGGGAAGAAGAGAGGGTGAGAGAGGGAGAGAGAGAAAAAGAGGGGAAAACTGAATAAGAAGAAAGTTGGGGGGAAATATAAATCTGATCAGAGATCAATGGTCCACTCTAGGAAATTCCTGACAAAACCCGAGAGAAATTTAATGCTAATCGAACCCATTTGATATACGTCACACCGGTCAGTAAGTTACACTATGTGGACGAGGGAGACAAACACAGTGTGGTGCACACTTGTGCTGCCTCAGAAATAAAATGCTTGGGGACACCACACACTGGAACATACAATTCACACCCAACAGGCTTAGCACTTCCATGTAAATACGAGAAAAGTAGAAGTTCTCATACGTGGATGTGACATTTTTACCAATTCGCGCTCACGAGAGTTTGGGCGCGTTATCAAACGCATTAATAAGGATTTGCATGCAGTTGAAATCCAGACTCGAGACAGAGAAGCTAGTCAGTCTTTGTTCCTTAAAATTCTAGCCAACAGGAAAATAAAGGACAGACTCGTGAATACACTTATAAAACTGAAGTGATTATTATTATTATTATTATTATTATTATTATTATTATTATTATTATTATTATTATTATTATTATTGTTGTTGTTGTTGTTGTTGTTATTATTATTATAATTAGTAGTAGTAGTATAGTCACGAGGAAGCACGAAACAGGTAAAGCCAATGCTTTGTGGATGAAATGGGAGATCATGAGAGTTGATCCAAGGAAGAGAAGGGTAGCTCCAATTCTTTGCACAAGCAACACTTCACCAACACTAATAGGACACGGATCATGGTAAAACACCTAGCTCTGCTGGGTGCCTGATTCTTGTAGGATTTGGTGGTCCTGTGGGTTAGAGCGTCATGTGATTTTTTCTCACCATGAGGCGGGCCAAAATGACATTAGTTCGAGTCCTCGCCTAGTCGCAGTGGTGTCATTGATAAATACCACTCGTTCATGGTTACTATATATATATATATATATATATATATATATATATATATATATATATATATATATATATATATATATATATATATATATATATTGAAGCTCTAACCCCTTGTGGGTCATTCAGGGCAACGAGTACCGGAGACTCGATCCTCCGTTCGCTGTCAACCCAAGAAGCATAGCGTGTCAGGTGAAGCCGCAAGCAGGCGGAACTGCCCAATAATCAGGCCTAGAATATCACAGTGGAGCACTAATTTTCTACATTATCACGCACGAATGTCCCAGAATCAGGCTTGAAGTTCGCAGCTTTTCTCGGCAGGTATCCTAGATATCTAAGTATGGACTGAAAGATATTCTCTCTCTCTCTCTCTCTCTCTCTCTCTCTCTCTCTCTCTCTCTCTCTCTCTCTCTCTCTCTCTCTCTCTCTCTCTCTCTCTCTCTCTCTCTCTCTCTATCTATCTATCTCTCAGTCTCGTCTTATTCCTTTTATTGCTCTACGTAACAGTATATTATTGATACATAATTTGTTTGCCCGTAAAAGTAAACACACAAATTAATAAATAAATTGAAAAAATAAATAAAGATATAAATAAATTATAATATATATATATATATATATATATATATATATATATATATATATATATATATATATATATATATATATATACATGTATATATATATATATATATATATACATGCAAACAATCGCAGACAGGCGATATTAACTATGCAGGACAAGCCACGGGGGGGAGGGGGGAAATCCTTAGCTCAAGTACTTTCACACTTCTTAGTGAGTCATCAGGAGCTGTGCAATGTTTCACGGGAGCAACAAAAGCAGGGAGAGAGGTCTCAGAGTAGCGTAGGTGTCGCTGGCCACAGTAACCGTGGCCAGTGACACCTACGATTTCCACCCTCCCCCCTCCCGTGGCTTGTCCTGCATTGACCAAATAGAGATTTTAACAATGCATTCTTAAAATCTCTAGTTGGTCGATGCATGCAGGGGATGAGATGAAAAGCTGTAAGCCTTCTCCCTGAAAGCTGGCTGCCTTGGATCAACGTCTAGCGTGAGCTAGGCGCCAAAGTATTGTCCAGTGTGGTGAGAATGGTAAAGCACTGCGTACCTTGTTCCAAGGTTCGTAGGTTCGAGTCTCCTTCGGCCAGAGATCAGTGTTTTTTACATATATATATATATATATATATATATAAATATAATATATATAAATATAAATACATTGTCGTGCCGAATAGGCAGAACTTGCGATCTTGGCTTAAATAGCAACGCTCATCTTGCCATATAGGACAAGCGAAAATTTGTGTATGCAATAATTTCGCCAAAATCTTGCTGAACCTAACGAAAAAAATATATTTCACTGGGTTTATTTAGTATTAAATTACTGCAAACAAATCTAAAATATATTTAGTTGGGTTAGGCTAAAATAAATTGTTTTTGTTATAATAAGGTTAGGTAACTTTTCTAAGATTCTTTTGTAGCAAAATTAAATTTTTTTACATTAACATTAATGAAAAAAATATATCTTTAAACGCATAAGAGAAAATTTTAGAAAGAACTTATTTTTAAATGAGTTCTTGCTAATTGACCAGTTTTACATATTCGGCACGACATATATATATATATATATATATATATATATATATATATATATATATATATATATATATATATATACATATATATATATATATATATATATATATATATATATATATATATATAAATATATATATATATAGATATATAGAGAAATATATATATATATAAATATATATATAAATATATAAATATATATATATATATATATATATATATATATATATATATATATATATATATATATATATATTCATATATTTATATGTGTGTGTGTGTGTGCGTGTGTGTATAATTTGTGAGACTGGAAGAGAGTGCACACGCGAGTACTAATGACCAGTTAGCGAGCTTCAAAACTGTGGAGTGGGCGTCACCAGTCTTACTTTTCAACAGTCAACGGAAAAAAGAAACTCGACAAACAGAAGAACACTGGCGAGGCTCCCCGTTGAAGCTGCCTCTGTTTGTTGGAGGCAAATATGCAACATTAGGGAGGTAAGTAGGCAAGAAGGGAGGGATGGAAGAAATGGTAGAGTTAAAGTGGAAGCAGCTGGTAGTTAGGTACGCAGGAAGGAGGGAAGGAATGTAAGTCGGTAGTAAGGTTGGTAAGTTGTTGATTAGGTAAGTAAGTTTATAGTTAGGAGGATAACTGGATGGGTAGGAAAAGAAGTGGATAGTTTGGAAGGTTAGTGGATAGTCAGGAAGGCAAATTGTTAGTTAGGATATCTAGGAGGGTAAGTGAATAGTTAGGAAAGTAAGTAAACAGCTTCGAAGGTTAGTGGATAGTAATGAAGTTAAGTGGATAGTTACGAAGATAAGTAGATACTTAGGAGGGTAAGTGGATAGTTAGGGCGATAAGTGAGTAGTTAGAAAGATAAATGGAAGATAGGTAGATAATTATAAAACGAAGGTAGGAAGATAGTTGTATACTTGTACGGATGTGCCAACGTATCGGTATCGGCCATTTTTTTGGAATTGGCCATTTTTTTGGTATCAGTATTATACATTAATATTTTAACACTGCCTCAGGATCGTGAGAGTAGCTCATACACTCACACTCGCACAAACACACACACACACACACACACACACACACAAACACACACACACACACACACACACACACACACACACACACACACACACACACACACACACACACACACACACACACACACACGCACACACACTCGCACACACACACACACGCACACACATACACACACACACACATACACACACAAACACAAACACAAACACACACACACACACTCGCAGAAACACACACACACACACACACACACACACACACACACACACACACACACACACACACACACACATACACACACAAACACAAACACACACACACACACACACACACACACACACACACACACACACACACACACACACACACACACACACACTCACACAAACATACACACACACAAACACACACGCACAAAAAAAACACACACACAAACACACACGCACAAAAAAACACGCACATACACGGTGTGGGTAGTTAAGAAGGTAAATGGGTAGTTAGAAAGGTAGGTGGATGGTTAGAAAGGTCAGTGGATGGTTAGGAAAGTAGGTGGATAGTACTAAGGCAAGTGAATAGTGGGGAAGGAAAGTGATTAGTTCGGAAGGTCACTGAGTATGTAGGAATGAAAATGGATAGTTAAAAAGGCAAGTGGATAGTTAGGAAGGTAAGTGGATAGTTAGGAAGGTCATTGGGTAGTTAGGAACGTCAATGAAAAGTAGGAATGTAAGTGGGTAGTTAGGAAGATAAGTGATTGGTTACTAAGGTAAATGAATGGTTGAGAAGGAAAGTGAATGGTCAAGAAGGTAAATAAACAAAAGATAAGTGGATAATTGGGAAGGCAAGTAAGTGAATTAAAAGATATTTGGATTGATAGTGAGGAAAATAACTGGCTTGTTAGGAAGGTAATTGGCTTGTTAGGAAGGTAATTGGGTTGTTAGGAAGGCAAATGTCAATTGTTCGGAATGTAATTGGGCTGATATGGAAACAAGCAATTGGGTTATTAGAAAACAATTGGGCTGTTAGGGGGGAAAGGAATTGGGCTGTTAAGAGAAAGAAAATTGGGCTGTTGTGCAAGGAAAGTAATGGGGCTGCTGCGGAGGTAAGTAATTGGACAGATAGGGAGAAAGATAATTAGATAGTTAGGGGAAAGGTAATTGGGTTGTTAGGGAGGACGTTGCATGGGTCAAAGGAAATCCTGCAAGCAAGATTTTTTCCTTCAGAATTTTTTGCTGATTTCTTCCCAGGAGTTTACTGTTCTTCTTGCTTTCTTTAAAGACTTTTTTCTTCTTTGCTTCATTTTCTTAATTATTTTATTTCTCTTGCTGTTTTTCTCACTACTCTTCTTCCTCATCCTCTTCCTTTTTTTAATCATTATTATCTTTTTATATTTCTTATATTTCATCTTCTATTTCTGATATTCCTTCTTCTTCATCTTCTTGGTGTTGTGAGAGAAGAGTATAATTCAAATAACTTAGGACCTTAAATATCTTAAGGAATACCAGGTATGATTTGTGTGAATATCTGTATAATTTGTGTGCAGTTTAAGACTACTGTTCTTGTTGCAAACTTTCAGTATGCCTCTTACTGTATGTACAGTGAGAGATACACACCTTTCGGTGTGTATACACAGAGATATATACCTCGCAGTGAATATACAGTGAAAGATACCCGCCTCCAGGAGTGTATCTAATGTATATATATAAATATATATATATATAATATATATATATATATATATATATATATATATATATTTTTTTTTTATTTTTATTTTATTATCACACCGGCCGATTCCCACCAAGGCAGGGTGGCCCGAAAAAGAAAAACTTTCACCATCATTCACTCCATCACTGTCTTGCCAGAAGGGTGCTTTACACTACAGTTTTTAAACTGCAACATTAACACCCCTCCTTCAGAGTGCAGGCACTGTACTTCCCATCTCCAGGACTCAAGTCCGGCCTGCCGGTTTCCCTGAATCCCTTCATAAATGTTACTTTGCTCACACTCCAACAGCACGTCAAGTATTAAAAACCATTTGTCTCCATTCACTCCTATCAAACACGCTCACGCATGCCTGCTGGAAGTCCAAGCCCCTCGCACACAAAACCTCCTTTACCCCCTCCCTCCAACCCTTCCTAGGCCGACCCCTACCCCGCCTTCCTTCCACTACAGACTGATACACTCTTGAAGTCATTCTGTTTCGCTCCATTCTCTCTACATGTCCGAACCACCTCAACAACCCTTCCTCAGCCCTCTGGACAACAGTTTTGGTAATCCCGCACCTCCTCCTAACTTCCAAACTACGAATTCTCTGCATTATATTCACACCACACATTGCCCTCAGACATGACATCTCCACTGCCTCCAGCCTTCTCCTCGCTGCAACATTCATCACCCACGCTTCACACCCATATAAGAGCGTTGGTAAAACTATACTCTCATACATTCCCCTCTTTGCCTCCAAGGACAAAGTTCTTTGTCTCCACAGACTCCTAAGTGCACCACTCACTCTTTTTCCCTCATCAATTCTATGATTCACCTCATCTTTCATAGACCCATCCGCTGACACGTCCACTCCCAAATATCTGAATACGTTCACCTCCTCCATACTCTCTCCCTCCAATCTGATATTCAATCTTTCATCACCTAATCTTTTTGTTATCCTCATAACCTTACTCTTTCCTGTATTCACCTTTAATTTTCTTCTTTTGCACACCCTACCAAATTCATCCACCAATCTCTGCAACTTCTCTTCAGAATCTCCCAAGAGCACAGTGTCATCAGCAAAGAGCAGCTGTGACAACTCCCACTTTGTGTGTGATTCTTTATCTTTTAACTCCACGCCTCTTGCCAAGACCCTCGCATTTACTTCTCTTACAACCCCATCTATAAATATATTAAACAACCACGGTGACATCACACATCCTTGTCTAAGGCCTACTTTTACTGGGAAAAAATTTCCCTCTTTCCTACATACTCTAACTTGAGCCTCACTATCCTCGTAAAAACTCTTCACTGCTTTCAGTAACCTACCTCCTACACCATACACTTGCAACATCTGCCACATTGCCCCCCTATCCACCCTGTCATACGCCTTTTCCAAATCCATAAATGCCACAAAGACCTCTTTAGCCTTATCTAAATACTGTTCACTTATATGTTTCACTGTAAACACCTGGTCCACACACCCCCTACCTTTCCTAAAGCCTCCTTGTTCATCTGCTATCCTATTCTCCGTCTTACTCTTAATTCTTTCAATTATAACTCTACCATACACTTTACCAGGTACACTCAACAGACTTATCCCCCTATAATTTTTGCACTCTCTTTTATCCCCTTTGCCTTTATACAAAGGAACTATGCATGCTCTCTGCCAATCCCTAGGTACCTTACCCTCTTCCATACATTTATTAAATAATTGCACCAACCACTCCAAAACTATATCCCCACCTGCTTTTAACATTTCTATCTTTATCCCATCAATCCCGGCTGCCTTACCCCCTTTCATTTTACCTACTGCCTCACGAACTTCCCCCACACTCACAACTGGCTCTTCCTCACTCCTACAAGATGTTATTCCTCCTTGCCCTATACACGAAATCACAGCTTCCCTATCTTCATCAACATTTAACAATTCCTCAAAATATTCCTTCCATCTTCCCAATACCTCTAGCTCTCCATTTAATAACTCTCCTCTCCTATTTTTAACTGACAAATCCATTTGTTCTCTAGGCTTTCTTAACTTGTTAATCTCACTCCAAAACTTTTTCTTATTTTCAACAAAATTTGTTGATAACATCTCACCCACTCTCTCATTTGCTCTCTTTTTACATTGCTTCACCACTCTCTTAACTTCTCTCTTTTTCTCCATATACTCTTCCCTCCTTGCATCACTTCTACTTTGTAAAAGCTTCTCATATGCTAACTTTTTCTCCCTTACTACTCTCTTTACATCATCATTCCACCAATCGCTCCTCTTCCCTCCTGCACCCACTTTCCTGTAACCACAAACTTCTGCTGAACACTCTAACACTACATTTTTAAACCTACCCCATACCTCTTCGACCCCATTGCCTATGCTCTCATTAGCCCATCTATCCTCCAATAGCTGTTTATATCTTACCCTAACTGCCTCCTCTTTTAGTTTATAAACCTTCACCTCTCTCTTCCCTGATGCTTCTATTCTCCTTGTATCCCATCTACCTTTTACTCTCAGTGTAGCTACAACTAGAAAGTGATCTGATATATCTGTGGCCCCTCTATAAACATGTACATCCTGAAGTCTACTCAACAGTCTTTTATCTACCAATACATAATCCAACAAACTACTGTCATTTCGCCCTACATCATATCGTGTATACTTATTTATCCTCTTTTTCTTAAAATATGTATTACCTATAACTAAACCCCTTTCTATACAAAGTTCAATCAAAGGGCTCCCATTATCATTTACACCTGGCACCCCAAACTTACCTACCACACCCTCTCTAAAAGTTTCTCCTACTTTAGCATTCAAGTCCCCTACCACAATTACTCTCTCACTTGGTTCAAAGGCTCCTATACATTCACTTAACATCTCCCAAAATCTCTCTCTCTCCTCTGCATTCCTCTCTTCTCCAGGTGCATACACGCTTATTATGACCCACTTCTCGCATCCAACCTTTACTTTAATCCACATAATTCTTGAATTTACACATTCATATTCTCTTTTCTCCTTCCATAACTGATCATTTAACATTACTGCTACCCCTTCCTTTGCTCTAACTCTCTCAGATACTCCAGATTTAATCCCATTTATTTCCCCCCACTGAAACTCTCCTACCCCCTTCAGCTTTGTTTCGCTTAGGGCCAGGACATCCAACTTCTTTTCATTCATAACATCAGCAATCATCTGTTTCTTGTCATCCGCACTACATCCACGCACATTTAAGCAACCCAGTTTTATAAAGTTTTTCTTCTTCTATTTCTTCTTAAGAGAAGAAGAAATAGATATATATGTCGTGCCGAATAGGCAGAACTTGCGATCTTGGCTTAAATAGCAACGCTCATCTTGCCATATAGGACAAGTGAAAATTTGTGTATGCAATAATTTCGCCAAAATCATTCTCAACCTAACGAAAAAAATATATTTCACTTTGTTTATTTAATATTAAATTATTGTAAACAAATCTAAAATATATTTAGTTGGGTTAGGCTAAAATAAATTGCGCTTATTATAATAAGGTTAGGTAAGTTTTCTAAGTTCCTTTAGGTGCAAAATTATAAATTTTTACATCAACATTAATGAAAAAAATATATCTTTTAAACGTATAAGAGAAAATTTTAGAAAGGACTTAATTTTAAATGAGTTCTTTGCTAATTGACCAGTTTTACATATTCGGCACGACATATATATATAATATATATATATATATATATATTATATATAATATATATATATATATAATATATATATATATAATATATACTATATATATATATATATATATATATATATATATATATATTCAACAAGTCGGACCGTCTCCCACCGAGGCAGGGTGACCCAAAAAAGAAAGAAAATCCCCCAAAAAGAAAATACTTTCATCATCATTCAACACTTTCACCACACTCACAACATTATCACTGTTTTTGCAGAGGTGCTCAGAATACAACAGTCTAGAAGCATAAACATATAAAGATACACAACATATCCCTCCAAACTGCCAATATCCCAAACCCCCTCCTTTAAAGTGCAGGCATTGTACTTCCCATTTCCAGGACTCAAGTCCGACTATATGAAAATAACCGGTTTCCCTGAATCCCTTCACTAAATATTACCCTGCTCACACTCCAACAGATCGTCAGGTCCCAAGTACCATTCGTCTCCATTCACTCCTATCTAACACGCTCAGGCACACTTGCTGGAAGTCCAAGCCCCTTACCCACAAAGCCTCCTTTACCCCCCTCTCTCCAAACCTTTCGAGGACGAACCCTACCCCCGCCTTCCTTCCCCTATAGATTTATATGCTTTTCCATGTCATTCTACTGTGATCCATTCTCTCTAAATGACCAAACCACCTCAACAACCCCTCTTCTGCCCTCTGACTAATACTTTTATTAACTCCACACCTTCTCCTAATTTCCACACTCCGAATTTTCTGCATAATATTTACACCACACATTGCCCTTAAACAGGACATCTCCGCTGCCTCCAACCGTCTCCTCGCTGCTGCATTTACCACCCAAGCTTCACACACCCATATAAGAGTGTTGGTACGACTATACTTTCATACATTCCCTTCTTTGCCTCCATAGATAACGTTTTTTGACTCCACATATACCTCAACGCACCACTCACCTTTTTTCCCTCATCAATTCTATGATTAACCTCATCCTTCATAAATCCATCCGCCGACACGTCAACTCCCAAGTATCTGAAAACATTCACTTGTTCCATACTCCTCCTCCCCAATTTGATATCCAATTTTTCTTTATCTAAATCATTTGACACCCTCATCACCTTACTCTTTTCTATGTTCACTTTCAACTTTCTACCTTTTACACACATTCCAAACTCATCCACTAACCTCTGCAACTTTTCTATAGAATCTCCCATAAGCACAGTATCATCAGCAAAAAAGTAACTGTGTCAATTCCCATTTTGAATTTGATTCCCCATAATTTAATCCCACCCCTCTCCCAAAACACCCTAGCATTTACTTCCTTTACAACCCCATCTATAAATATATTAAACAACCATGGTGACATTACACATCCCTGTCTAAGACCTACTTTTACCGGGAAGTAGTCTCACTCTCTTCTACACACCCTAACCTGAGCCTCACTATCCTCATAAAAACTCTTTACAGCATTTAGTAACTTACCACCTATTCATGGCATGTACTTGCAACATCTGCCACATTGCTCCTCTATCCACTCTATCATATGCCATTTCTAAATCCATAAATGCAATAAAAAATTTCCCTACCTTTATCTAAATACTGTTCACATATATGCTTCAATGTAAACACTTGATCTACACATCCCCTACCCACTCTGAAACCTCCCTGCTCATCCGCAATCCTACATTCCTCTAATTCTTTCAATTATAACCCTACCGTACACTTTTCCTGGTATACTCGGTAAACTTATTCCTCTATAATTTTTACAATCTCTTTTGTCCCCTTTCCCTTTATATAAAGGGACTATACATGCTCTCCTCCAATCCCTAGGTACCTTCCCCTCTTTCATACATTTATTAAACAAAAGTACCAACCACTCTAACACTATATCCCGCCCGGCTTTTAACATTTCTGTTATGATCCCATCAGTTCCAGCTGCTTTACCCCCTTTCATTGTACGTAATGCCTCACGTACCTCCCCCACACTTACATTCTGCTCTTCTTCACTCCTAAAAGATGGTATACCTCCCTGACCAGTGCATGAAATTACTGCCCTCTGTTTCTTCCTTAACATTTAAAAGTTCCTCAAAATATTCTCGCCATCTACCTAATACCTCCCTCTCCCCATCTACTAACTCCCCTACTCTGTTTTTAACTGACAAATCCATACTTTCCCTAGGCTTTCTTAACTTATTTAACTCCAATTTTTTTTCTTATTTTCATTAAAATTTTTTGACAGTGCCTCTCCCACTCTATCATCTGCTCTCCTTCTGCACTCTCTCACCACTCTCTTCACCTTTCTTTTACTCTCCGTATACTCTGCTCTTCTTATAACACTTCTGCTTTGTAAATACCTTTCATAAGCTACCTTTTTCACTTTTATCACACCCTTTACTTCATCATTCCACCAATCACTCCTCTTTCCTCCTGCACCCACCCTCCTATAACCACAAACTTCTGCCCCACATTCTAATACTGTATTTTTAAAACTATTCCAACCCTCTTCAACCCCGCCACTACTCATCTTTGCACTAGCCCACCTTTCTGCCAATAGTCGCTTATATCTCACCCGGACTTCCTCCTCCCTTAGTTTATACACTTTCACCTCCCTCTTACTTGTTGTTGCCACCTTCCTCTTTTCTCATCTACCTCTTACTCTAACTGTAGCTACAACTAAATAATGATCCGATATATCAGTTGCCCCTACCCATCAACCTTTTATCCACCAATACATAATCTAACAAACTACTTTCATTACGTGCTAAACCATACCCCGGCCGGGATTGAACCCGCGGTCAGAGAGTCTCAAAACTCCAGCCGGTCGCGTTAGCCACTAGACCAGTTAGCCACAATAAGATTCGTCCAACTAGGTATATTTCTACACCATAGGAAGGTTAGCACAGGCACCACTGTGACCACAAATGCAAGTTTTTACAGACGAACCTCCAGCTAGCGTGGCCGTGACGAACTCTAGCTCAAGTCCCTTCACTGCCGTCAACATGACTCACGAAATCGTAATGACACGATTGCAATCGTGTCATTACGATTTCGTGAGTCATTACGTGCTACATCATACCTTGTATATTTATTTATCCTCTTTTTCATAAAATATGTATTACTTATTACCAAATCTCTTTCTACACATAGCTCAATTAAAGGCTCCCCATTTACATTTACCCCTGGCACCACAAATTTACCTACTACTCCCTCCACAACATTTTTACCCACTTTAGCATTGAAATCCCCAACCACCATTACTCTCACACTTGATTCAAAACTCCCCACACATTCACTCAACATTTCCCAAAATCTCTCTCTCTCCTCTACACTTCGCTCTTCTCCAGGTGCATACACGCTTACTATAACCCACTTTTCACATCCAATCTTTATTTTACTCCACATAATCCTTGAATTAATACATTTATAGTGTCCTCTTTTCCTGCCATAGCTTATCCTTCAACATTATTGCTACTCCTTCTTAAGCTCTAACTCTATTTGAAACCCCTGACCTAATCCCATTTATTCCTCTCCTGAAACTCTCCCACCCCCTTCAGCTTTGTTTCACTTAAAGCCAGGACATCAGCTTCTTCTCATACACATAACATCCACAATCATCTCTTTCTTATCATTTACTGTATCCACGCATTCAGACTTCCCTTTGACAATTTTCTTCTTCTTATTCTTTTAGTAATCTTTACAGGAAAAGGGTTACTAACCATTGTTCCCAGCATTTTAGTTGACTTTTACAACACGCATGACTTACGGAGAAGATTCTTATTCCCTTCCCCCATGATTATAAAAGGAAAATAGCTAAGACCAAGAATTTAATAAGATAAAATCAAAAGAAAACTCAATTAGTGTGTATAAATAAACGTGTACATGTGTGTAGTGTGACCTAAGCGTAAGTAGAAGTAGCAAGACATACCTGTAATCTCTTGCATATTTATGAGACAGACAAAGACACCAGCAATCCTACCATCATGTAAAACAGTGCATTTCGTTTGCTCTGCAGCAGGACAGTAGTGATACACTCCCTGAGTGGTTACTGTCTATAACCTACCTATATATATATATATATATATATATATATATATATATATATATATATATATATATATATATATATATATATATATATATATATATATATATATATATATATATATATATATATATATATATATATATATATATATATATATATATATGCTATATATATATCTTTACACTCATAGATACTTGGATATGAGCTGGGAGAAAGTAAACTCTTGTGATATCGCTAAGATTTTTCAAAGATTCGAACCGGGTCAAGTAGGTGGCGCCAGTTATGGTAAGATAGCATCCTATGGTTAATTGATATTAGCACAATACCATAAACGAGTGGCTGCAGCAGACATATCGAGTCCATTAGAGTGGGTTTGTATTCCCCCCACAGGCCATTTAAGTTATATACAGATGGGTCCATGTTGCCTGTATACTTTGACAAAGCGGGCAGACTGTCTGACGCCTGTTTCAGAGGCTTCACTTCTGTGAGTCACCGTCATGGCTCTCAAGACGTGACGTCAACCACGCGTTGGTAAACAATCCAGTCCCTATTTTCCCTGGGCATGTTTTTAATCCATGTGGATGTCTTTCAAATAAAATGCCTCATGCTACATAATTGCGTGACGTAGATAAGCATTTGCGTGATTTGTCGGGCTAAGGGATTCATTATTCTTGGTTGCAATACTAGTAGTGTCAGTAATAGTGTTATATTGTAAAGTCATGCTCCATGTCGCGTTCACGCTCCCAACTCTACATTTCCTGATCAACTGAAATTGGAACCGATGTTGATTGCTTTGGATTAATATTGACATGACAAGTGCTACCGTGGGATGTAATTACATATTGGATCTCTCTCTCTCTCTCTCTCTCTCTCTCTCTCTCTCTCTCTCTCTCTCTCTCTCTCTCTTTCTCTCTCTCTCTCTCCTCTCTTTCCTCTCTCTCTCTCTGTCCATCTGTCTGTCCGTCTGTTTCTGTCTGTCTGTCTGTCTGTCTGTCTGTCTGTCTCTCTCTCTCTCTCTCTCTCTCTCTCTCTCTCTCTCTCTCTCTCTCTCTCTCTCTCTCTCTCTCTCTCTCTCTCTCTCTCTCTCTCTCTCTTTCTCTCTCTCTCAACCCTCTCTCCCCACCTCCTTCCTTCTCGCCCTCCTCCTCGTACCTCCATCATTCACTCATTCTCTTTTTTCCTTCCTCCTTTTCACTCTTTAACACTTCATTTCTCCCTCCTTTCCTACGTACCTAGTTTTTTTCCCTCCAATCCTCCCTCTCTGCTTCCCAACTGACACAAGAGAAGAAAAGGAGCTTGGAGAGATCATTAGCAACAACCTTAAAAGTACCAAATATCCCCCATCTTCGAGCAGCAAAGCTGACGGAATGTTCTTCTTATCTAGTAACTTAGAGCATAAAACAACGGACACTATATTTACAATGCTCTTGCCTCCCTGCATCCTTAATATGCTATAGAATTTCTGCTTCCAGAAACTATACTGGAAAGGGTACAGAGAAGAGCAACCAAGTTCGTATCATTACTATGTAGCAAATATGTTTAAAAATAAATAATTCACGTTAAGCGCTAAACATGTGTGGATTATTTTTTGCAAGACGTGGTGGAGGTTCGATCCTTTTCTGTTCTGCTGAGAGACTCGAAGAACTAAACCTTTTCTTTCTTAGGAAACAATGACTACGAAATCTCATTCAAGTTTTTAAGATGTTGAATAGATTGGATACAGTCAGACTTGAAAAATTATCCATAGTGAAAAATATGTCTATAACTCAAAACATTGGAATGAAACCATACCACAGATGGTTTTAGAACCCGCGATCAGATCACAGTAAACAGGTGATATCAGAATATGCAAAATAACCACTGTGAAAGAACAGTGAAATTCCAAGCGCTTTCGTGACTTCTCACATTACCAAGGAACTATGTAGTTCCTTGATAATGTGAGAAATTTTCGCTTGTCCTATATGGCAAGATGAGCGTTGCTGTTTAAGTAAAGATCGCAAGTTCTGCCTATTCGGCACGACATATATATATATATATATATATATATATATATATATATATATATATATATATGTATATATATATATATATATATATATATATATATATATATGTAACGACTTGACAAAGCTTCGAGAGAGCGAAACATTGCCACAGTAAAATGTCCATTTGAGTCCATTTACCTAACATTATGTCGGTAATTCTACCATTATTAGTAATTTTTACACTGGAGCAAATTGAAATCAACGGCGTCATTATTTTTTTTAACAATTTCATCAGGAAACGCAATAAGCAACGAGTTAAGGAGGTAGAAGTAGATAGGTATGTTAATTATAGGTGTGGGGAGCAGTAAAGATAGAAACAGTGGTAATTAAAGAGAGAGAGTTGTAGCCTAATGTTTCATATCCACCTCCATTTCTCCTGTAAATTCCAAGCCATTTCCGCAATAAAGAATAGTATACAATAAAGTTTGGCACGGTTAGTGTTCGTGTCAGTAGTGGACGAAGGGATTGCAGGATGGGTACAGAGCCTTCTGCTTTCTATCTTTTGCCTCAAACACATAGAAAATACACCATCACCCTTAATCTAGAGAGAAGAAAATAGTCCTCAACAGAGAGCCTCGGTGTGGAGAAAAAGGTCCTCTGCTCTGCTCTGCTCTCTCTCTCTCTCTCTCTCTCTCTCTCTCTCTCTCTCTCTCTCTCTCTCTCTCTCTCTAAAAACAACGCAAATACAGACACACACACACACACACACACACACACACACGAGGTGTGAATCGACCCTTGCAACCACAAATAGGTGAGTACACACATTCACACACACACTCAAGCACACATATATAATTGGGTCGTGGATGTCAAGTCTCAGCTCCTGGCACCTCTCATGTATGTGTGTGTATGTGTGTGTGTGTGTGTGTGTGTGTGTGTGTGTGTGTGTGTGTGTGTGTGTGTGTGTGTTGAGGCGTCTCCTTTTACTTGTTAGAGAATTATGCAGGCTGAAGGTAAAATAGATACTTAAAAAGGTAACAATAATACACAGGGAAATACTCCCACAAACTCTTAAATTAAACGCTAAAATCTATGATAATGAAATTAATAATTCAGTTTATTTAATCCATTAAAGTCAGAGTGAGTGCTGTTTTGTGCCAGGATCATGACTATCTGGTTATTGCTTATGGTAATTTTAACATTTAAGTAATCCCCGTCGACCGGTGTGTTTGTCACAGGACTGAGTGAATGTTTGTGTATTTTGTCTGTCTGTCTGTCTCTCTCTCTCTCTCTCTCTCTCTCTCTCTCTCTCTCTCTCTCTCTCTCTCTCTCTCTCTCTCTCTCTCTCTCTCTCTCTCTACATACATACATCACATACACACACACACTCACGAGTGCATATATATATATATATATATATATATATATATATATATATATATATATATATATATATATATATATATATATATATATATATCAGAAATTTTACATTGAAAGAATCTTGCGGGCTCACCCTCACTACCAGAGTGGGAGGCAGACCCCTAATCCAATTTTGCACCAGATTTTCACTCTCACTCTAGCATGATTAGCATAGTCCAATCTTCCCTAATCACGCTTAATCATGACTCCGAAGTTAACAGTGAAGTAAAACTGAGAATTTAAATAATATAAAAGATAGATTGTGTTAGAGTAGGACAAGGCTGTATGTGACTTCGTTGCTGACATATAAAGAATTATTCCTGCATATACGCCCTTTGTTTAAGATTCTCACGAAATTGGTGCTATCTGAAGCCCTCTGCGTGTGACACTTCTCTCTCTTTCTCTCTCTCTTTCTCTCTCTCTTTCTCTCTCTTTCTCTCTCTTTCTCTCTCTTTCTCTCTCTACTTATATACATACATTACACACACACACACAAGGCCAGGAACTATGATTCGACCCCTACAACCACAATTAGGTGAGTACACACACACAACACACACACACAGGTGTGTGTGTTGTGTGACAATTTTTGTTACATGCAGCCCTCTGTGTGTGACACTTCTTGTTTGTAATTCTCTGTGTGTGACACTTTTGTTGTATGTAACTCTCTGCGTGACACTTATGTATGTAACAGTCTGTGTGTGACACATACACTTGCTTCTGCATGTAGCTCTTTGCGTGTGATACATACACATTTGCTGTTGTATATAGCACTCTGTGTGTGATACATATGATATCGTAGCAATATGTAACTCTGTGTTTGTGTTACACACATCATTCTTCCTGTATGTTTTTCTCTATGTGTGATGCAGTGTTGCTACAATATGTATCACTCTTTGTGTGATATATGCAATATTGTTGTTGTGTATAACTTTATCTCTGTCATAGGCTATTGTTTCAGTATGTATCTCTCTGTGTGTGATGCATACAGTGTTGCTCCTATATGTGAATGTATCACACAAAGAGAGCTATACATATTTCTTTCTGGATGATACATATATTGTTGCTGCTATGTATAACTCTATCATACACACAGTAATACTGTCATATGTTTCCCTGTGTGTGTAATACATAAAATAATATTGCTGTATGCAGCTTTCTGTGTGAGATACATAAAATATTACTGCTATCAGCCGCTTACGATCAGTTCAGAAAGTTGGCAAGGACACGGCCCGGCCTGTGTCCGTTGCTACATAAGTGAATTTCAACTCCTAACTAATGCGTCACCTGCACTTCCTCTGCAAAGTTAGTCTGGGATAGATCGTCCCCTGGGTTAAATACTGGCGCTTGTGACTCGACATTATCGTTTCGTTACCGAGCATGAGTGATAGGAATTGGTACGAGCAGTATCTCTCTCTCTCTCTCTCTCTCTCTCTCTCTCTCTCTCTCTCTCTCTCTCTCTCTCTCTCTCTCTCTCTCTCTCTCTCTCTCTCTCTCTCTCTCCCTCTCTCTCTCTCTCTCTTTCTCTCTTTCCTTCCCTCCCATATATATGCTTATATATATATATATATATATATATATATATATATATATATATATATATATATATATATATATATATATATATATATATATATATATATATATAAATATATATATATATATACATATATATATATATATATTTATGTATATATATATATATATATATATATATATATATATGCAATAAGATCACAGTAAACAGGTGATTTCAGAATATGCAAAACAACCACTCTGAAAGAATAGAGAAATTCCAAGCGCTTTCGTGACTACTCACATTATCAAGGAACTATGATAATGTGAGTAGTCACAGGAGGAAAATGAGGTAATCAGTCCCTCAACCTTGAGTCGATATGTTCAGTCCATCAATCTTGAGTAGAATACCTATTCTACTCAAGATTGATGGACTGAACACATCGACTCAAGGTTGAGGGACTGATTACCTCATTCTCCTCCTGTTCTTCAAGTTTCTCCTATGTATGGACTGATGAAGCCACTGTGTGGCGAAACGTTTCCTCAATAAAGATACCCAAGAGTTGCACATGTGCCTAATTTTCAAGGGATGTGTTGAAGATTGTGGTTGGAGGCACGCACAGCATCTCTGCTCCTTCTCTAAGGACCCATGGGGAGATGTTGTCCGGTCCCATTGCCTTTGAGGTGTCAAGGTCACTTAAGAGCTTCTTCACCTCCTCCTCAGTTGTTCGTATGTCATCCAACACTTGTTGGTATATTCCCTCATGATGTTCCCTTCTGTGCTGTCTTCCCACAGCCCTTCCTGTCTCTGCTGTAAAAACTTCCTTAAATCTCCTGTTGAGCTCCTCACATACCTCCTGATCATTTCTTGTGAGTTCTCCACCTTCTGTCCTTAATCTGATCACCTGGTCTTTGACTGTTGTCTTCCTCCTGATGTGGCTATACAACAGTTTCGGGTCAGTCTTGATTCTCGATGCTATGTCATTTTCATACTGTCGTTGGGCCTTCCTCCTTTCCTGTGCATACTCATTCCTGGCTCTGCGACTGATCTTCCTATTTTCGTGTGTTCTCTGGCTTCTGTACTTTTTCCATTCTCTATTGCACTTTGTTTTTGCCTCCTTACACCGTCGGGTAAACCAGGGGCTCGTTCTGGTCTTCCCGTTGTTACTGTTGCCCTTGGGAATAAACCTTTCCACTGCCTCCTTGCATTTTGTTGTTACATATTCCATCATTTCATTTACTGGCTTTCCTGCCAGTTCTCAGTCCCACTGGACCTCCCGCTGGAAGTTCTTCAACCCTATGTAGTCACCTCTTTTATAGTCAGGCTTTTCCCATTCAACTCCTGTTATTCTCTCCACTTGCAGCTCTACTATGTATTCAAAGCACAGAACCAAGTGGTCGCTAGCTCCTAGGGGACTCTCATACTTGATGTCCTCAATGTCTGAGCTGCCCAGGGTGAACACAAGGTCCAATCTTGCTGGTTCATCCTCCCCTCTCACTCTGGTAGTGTCCTTAACATGTTGGTGCATGAGGTTTTCCAGCACCACGTCCAACATCCTGGCTCTCCATGTTTCGGGACCCCCATGTGGCTCCAGGTTTTCCCAGTCGATCTCCCTGTGGTTGATAT
>NC_091336.1:21965198-21970198 GCF_038502225.1 Cherax quadricarinatus | reverse complement strand
ATTACTACTACTGCTATTACTACTACTGCTATTACTACTACTGCTATTAATACTACTGCTATTACTACTACTGTTATTACTACTACTGCTATTAATACTACTGCTATTACTACTACTGCTATTAATACTACTGCTATTACTTTTAGAGAGGGTGTGGTAGGTAAGTTTGGGGTGCCAGGTGTAAATGATAATGGGAGCCCTTTGATTGAACTTTGTATAGAAAGGGGTTTAGTTATAGGTAATACATATTTTAAGAAAAAGAGGATAAATAAGTATACACGATATGATGTAGGGCGAAATGACAGTAGTTTGTTGGATTATGTATTGGTAGATAAAAGACTGTTGAGTAGACTTCAGGATGTACATGTTTATAGAGGGGCCACAGATATATCAGATCACTTTCTAGTTGTAGCTACACTGAGAGTAAAAGGTAGATGGGATACAAGGAGAATAGAAGCATCAGGGAAGAGAGAGGTAAAGGTTTATAAACTAAAAGAGGAGGCAGTTAGGGTAAGATATAAACAGCTATTGGAGGATAGATGGGCTAATGAGAGCATAGGCAATGGGGTCGAAGAGGTATGGGGTAGGTTTAAAAATGTAGTGTTAGAGTGTTCAGCAGAAGTTTGTGGTTACAGGAAAGTGGGTGCAGGAGGGAAGAGGAGCGATTGGTGGAATGATGATGTAAAGAGAGTAGTAAGGGAGAAAAAGTTAGCATATGAGAAGTTTTTACAAAGTAGAAGTGATGCAAGGAGGGAAGAGTATATGGAGAAAAAGAGAGAAGTTAAGAGAGTGGTGAAGCAATGTAAAAAGAGAGCAAATGAGAGAGTGGGTGAGATGTTATCAACAAATTTTGTTGAAAATAAGAAAAAGTTTTGGAGTGAGATTAACAAGTTAAGAAAGCCTAGAGAACAAATGGATTTGTCAGTTAAAAATAGGAGAGGAGAGTTATTAAATGGAGAGTTAGAGGTATTGGGAAGATGGAAGGAATATTTTGAGGAATTGTTAAATGTTGATGAAGATAGGGAAGCTGTGATTTCGTGTATAGGGCAAGGAGGAATAACATCTTGTAGGAGTGAGGAAGAGTCAGTTGTGAGTGTGGGGGAAGTTCGTGAGGCAGTAGGTAAAATGAAAGGGGGTAAGGCAGCCGGGATTGATGGGATAAAGATAGAAATGTTAAAAGCAGGTGGGGATATAGTTTTGGAGTGGTTGGTGCAATTATTTAATAAATGTATGGAAGAGGGTAAGGTACCTAGGGATTGGCAGAGAGCATGCATAGTTCCTTTGTATAAAGGCAAAGGGGATAAAAGAGAGTGCAAAAATTATAGGGGGATAAGTCTGTTGAGTGTACCTGGTAAAGTGTATGGTAGAGTTGTAATTGAAAGAATTAAGAGTAAGACGGAGAATAGGATAGCAGATGAACAAGGAGGCTTTAGGAAAGGTAGGGGGTGTGTGGACCAGGTGTTTACAGTGAAACATATAAGTGAACAGTATTTAGATAAGGCTAAAGAGGTCTTTGTGGCATTTATGGATTTGGAAAAGGCGTATGACAGGGTGGATAGGGGGGCAATGTGGCAGATGTTGCAAGTGTATGGTGTAGGAGGTAGGTTACTGAAAGCAGTGAAGAGTTTTTACGAGGATAGTGAGGCTCAAGTTAGAGTATGTAGGAAAGAGGGGAATTTTTTCCCAGTAAAAGTAGGCCTTAGACAAGGATGTGTGATGTCACCGTGGTTGTTTAATATATTTATAGATGGGGTTGTAAGAGAAGTAAATGCGAGGGTCTTGGCAAGAGGCGTGGAGTTAAAAGATAAAGAATCACACACAAAGTGGGAGTTGTCACAGCTGCTCTTTGCTGATGACACTGTGCTCTTGGGAGATTCTGAAGAGAAGTTGCAGAGATTGGTGGATGAATTTGGTAGGGTGTGCAAAAGAAGAAAATTAAAGGTGAATACAGGAAAGAGTAAGGTTATGAGGATAACAAAAAGATTAGGTGATGAAAGATTGAATATCAGATTGGAGGGAGAGAGTATGGAGGAGGTGAACGTATTCAGATATTTGGGAGTGGACGTGTCAGCGGATGGGTCTATGAAAGATGAGGTGAATCATAGAATTGATGAGGGAAAAAGAGTGAGTGGTGCACTTAGGAGTCTGTGGAGACAAAGAACTTTGTCCTTGGAGGCAAAGAGGGGAATGTATGAGAGTATAGTTTTACCAACGCTCTTATATGGGTGTGAAGCGTGGGTGATGAATGTTGCAGCGAGGAGAAGGCTGGAGGCAGTGGAGATGTCATGTCTGAGGGCAATGTGTGGTGTGAATATAATGCAGAGAATTCGTAGTTTGGAAGTTAGGAGGAGGTGCGGGATTACCAAAACTGTTGTCCAGAGGGCTGAGGAAGGGTTGTTGAGGTGGTTCGGACATGTAGAGAGAATGGAGCGAAACAGAATGACTTCAAGAGTGTATCAGTCTGTAGTGGAAGGAAGGCGGGGTAGGGGTCGGCCTAGGAAGGGTTGGAGGGAGGGGGTAAAGGAGGTTTTGTGTGCGAGGGGCTTGGACTTCCAGCAGGCATGCGTGAGCGTGTTTGATAGGAGTGAATGGAGACAAATGGTTTTTAATACTTGACGTGCTGTTGGAGTGTGAGCAAAGTAACATTTATGAAGGGATTCAGGGAAACCGGCAGGCCGGACTTGAGTCCTGGAGATGGGAAGTACAGTGCCTGCACTCTGAAGGAGGGGTGTTAATGTTGCAGTTTAAAAACTGTAGTGTAAAGCACCCTTCTGGCAAGACAGTGATGGAGTGAATGATGGTGAAAGTTTTTCTTTTTCGGGCCACCCTGCCTTGGTGGGAATCGGCCGGTGTGATAATAAAATAAATAAAAAAAATTACTACTACTGCTATTACTACTACTGCTATTACTACTACTGCTATTACTACTACTGCTATTACTACTACTGCTATTACTACTACTGCTATTACTACTACTGCTATTACTACTACTGCTATTACTACTATTACTGCTACTAATACTAACAATAAACATTAGAAGGTGTTTTTTTTTTTACACACCTGCTGTCCCTGTTCACATATCAGTAAAATGGGTACCCGGGTGTTATTGGAATGGTGTGGGTCGCATCCTGGGGACAAAATTGACCTAATTTGCCCGAAATGCTCTGCATAACAAGCGGCTTCTTATATTGTAGTATGTACATTTACTTGTAGAATTGAAGATATTATTATTATTATTATTATTAATAATAATAATAATAATAATAATAATAATAATAATAATAATAATAATAATAATATTATTATTATTATTATTATTATTATTATTATTATTATTATTATTATTATTATTATTATTATTATTTTTATTATCATTATTATTATTATTATAAACAATGGAAAAAATCATTACTACACGGTACATTTGAAACAGAAATAAATTATAATCAGAATGAAAAGATTTTTTTTCCATTTCGTATCAAATCTCGGGGAAATGGAAGTCACATTTGAAAATTAATCTTAGCAAATATTAATAAAGTTTCTGAAAAAAAAGTTTATATAAACAGTTTATATAAACACAGATTATATGAGTAGAATGAGCAAGCAAAAGCGAATATTTTTTTTTCTCCAGAGAAGCGTTTAAAAAGTTTGCAAAAGACTAATGAACGGCATTCAAAGTTCTCGTTAAAAAATAATTTCGAGTAGAAAATTCAGTTTGAGTGAGAATCCGGGAGGTGATGACTGACCTCACTGATATTATGTATATATATATACATATATATATATATATATATATATATATATATATATATATATATATATATATATATATATATATATACATACATATATATATATATATATATATATATATATATATATATATATATATATATATATATATATATATATATGTGTGTGTGTGTGTGTGTGTGTGTGTGTGTGTGTGTGTGTACTCACCTATTTGTACTCACCTATTTGTGGTTGCAGGGGGCGAGTCTTAGCTCCTGGCCCCGCCTCTTCACCGGTTGCTACTGGGCCCTCTCTCTTCCCGCTCCATGAGCTTTATCAAACCTCGTCTTAAAACTGTGTATGGTTCCTGCCTCCACTATGTCATTTTCTAGGCTATTCCACTGCCTTACAACTCTATGACTGAAGAAATACTTCATTATATCTCTCTGACTCATTTGTGTCTTCAACTTCCAATTGTGGCCTCTTGTTTCTGTGTCCCCTCCCTGGAACATCCTGTCTTTGTCCACCTTGTCTATTCCACGCAGTATTTTATATGTCGTTATCATGTCTCCCCTGACCCTCCTGTCCTCCAGTGTCGTCAGGCCTATTTCCCTTAATCTTTCTTCATAGGACATTCCCCTTAGCTCTGGAACTAACCTTGTCGCAAACCTTTGTACTTTCTCTAGTTTCTTGACGTGCTTTATCAAGTGCGGGTTCCAAACAGGTGCTGCATACTCCAGTATGGGCCTGACATACACGGTGTACAGTGTCTTGAACGATTCCTTACTAAGGTATCGGAATGCTGTTCTCAGGTTTGCCAGGCGCCCATATGCTGCAGCAGTTATCTGATTGATGTGTGCTTCCGGAGACATGCTCGGTGTTATACTCACCCCAAGATCTTTCTCCTTGAGTGAGGTTTGCAGTCTTTGGCCACCTAGCCTATACTCTGTCTGTGGTCTTCTGTGCCCTTCCCCTATCTTCATGACTTTGCATTTGGCAGGATTAAATTCGAGAAGCCATTTGCTGGACCAGGTGTCCAGTCTGTCCAGGTCTCTTTGAAGTCCTGCCTGTGTGTGTGTGTGTGTGTGTGTGTGTGTGTGTGTGTGTGTGTGTGTGTGTGTGAGTGCTCACCTAGTTGAGGTTGCAGGGGTCGAGTCCAAGCTCCTGGCCCCGCCTCTTCACTGGTCGCTACTAGGTCACTCTCCCTGAACCGTGAGCTTTATCGTACCTCTGCTTAAAGCTATGTATGGATCCTGCCTCCATTACAT
>NC_091336.1:21932698-21960198 GCF_038502225.1 Cherax quadricarinatus | reverse complement strand
GTTAAAGCATTTTTAACCAGTTTAAAGATTACTCGACAAAGTAAAATTATAAAACGGTTCTCTGTCATAAGATGACCTGCGTTGGCACTCTGGTGGAGGCACTGTGGTGTGGAGGGTGCCAAGATGGTATGAGTAAGAACAGGTGATGGTAGGTAGGTAGTAGAGGCCACGGGTTTTATCGAGATACATACACAAACACAGACAGACATACACACACACACACACACACACACACACACACACACACACACACACACACACACACACACACACACACACACACACACACACACTCGGTGAGTGCAACTTGCTTGCTACAAAACTATTGCTCCCTATAAATCCCTGTAAATGGCTCTTAAATTTGCTGTTTCAAACGGCGAAGAGTTTCTAGTCTGTCAGCGTTCAGGATTAACTTTGCATGACATCTGAGTGTGTAATTGTGTCTCAGACAGACAGACATCCAGATAAACATACATACAACTCCCATCAACTCGGTCTGCAGGATGTCCAGCAGAACGTCACCACGCACATTCTCTGGCATGTGAAAACCTCCATGAAGACAAACAACAACAACAGCTGTAGCCCTCTATTCACTGGAAGGTGAAGTTTCAGAGTAACTAGAGCAGTGGTGTTAGGCACTGAGTGTTATCACAGTGCCAGGGTAAGAGGAGCTTCTCTCTCAACTATTCTGTGTGGCGTTCACCATACACACACACGTTTTACATATATATATATATATATATATATTTTTTTTTTTTTTTTTTTTTTCAACAAGTCGGCCGTCTCCCACCGAGGCAGGGTGACCCAAAAAAGAAAGAAAATCCCCAAAAAGAAAATACTTTCATCATCATTCAACAAACTTCCCTATCTTTATCTAAATACTGTTCACATATATGCTTCAATGTAAACACCTGATCTACACATCCCCTACCCACTCTAAAACCTCCTTGCTCATCCGCAATCCTACATTCTGTCTTACCTCTAATTCTTTCAATTATAACCCTACCGTACACTTTTCCTGGTATACTCAGTAAGCTTATTCCTCTATAATTTTTACAGTCTCTTTTGTCCCCTTTCCCTTTATATAAAGGGACTATACATGCTCTCTGCCAATCCCTAGGTACCTTCCCCTCTTTCATACATTTATTAAACAAAAGTACCAACCACTCCAACACTATATCCCCCCCTGCTTTTAACATTTCTGTCATGATCCCATCAGTTCCAGCTGCTTTACCCCCTTTCATTTTACGTAATGCCTCACGTACCTCCCCCACACTTACATTCTGCTCTTCTTCACTCCTAAAAGATGGTATACCTCCCTGACCAGTGCATGAAATTACTGCCTCTGTTTCTTCCTTAACATTTAAAAGTTCCTCAAAATATTCTCGCCATCTACCCAATACCTCCATCTCCCCATCTACTAACTCCCCTACTCTGTTTTTAACTGACAAATCCATATTTTCCCTAGGCTTTCTTAACTTGTTTAACTCACTCCAAATTTTTTTCTTATTTTCATTAAAATTTCTTGACAGTGCCTCTCCCACTCTATCATCTGCTCTCCTTTTGCACTCTCTCACCACTCTCTTTACCTTTCTTTTACTCTCCATATACTCTGCTCTTCTTATAACACTTCTGCTTTGTAAAAACCTCTCATAAGCTACCTTTTTCTCTTTTATCACACCCTTTACTTCATCATTCCACCAATCACTCCTCTTTCCTCCTGCCCCCACCCTCCTATAACCACAAACTTCTGCCCCACATTCTAATACTGCATTTTTAAAACTATTCCAACCCTCTTCAACCCCCCCACTACTCATCTTTGCACTAGCCCACCTTTCTGCCAATAGTCGCTTATATCTCACCCGAACTTCCTCCTCCCTTAGTTTATACACTTTCACTTCCCTCTTACTTGTTGTTGCCACCTTCCTCTTTTCCCATCTACCTCTTACTCTAACTGTAGCTACAACTAAATAATGATCCGATATATCAGTTGCCCCTCTATAAACATGTACATCCTGGAGCCTACCCATCAACCTTTTATCCACCAATACATAATCTAATAAACTACTTTCATTACGTGCTACATCATACCTTGTATATTTATTTATCCTCTTTTTCATAAAATATGTATTACTTATTACCAAATTTCTTTCTACACATAGCTCAATTAAAGGCTCCCCATTTACATTTACCCCTGGCACCCCAAATTTACCTACTACTCCCTCCATAACATTTTTACCCACTTTAGCATTAAAATCCCCAACCACCATTACTCTCACACTTGATTCAAAACTCCCCACGCATTCACTCAACATTTCCCAAAATCTCTCTCTCTCCTCTACACTTCTCTCTTCTCCAGGTGCATACACGCTTATTATAACCCACTTTTCACATCCAATCTTTATTTTACTCCACATAATCCTTGAATTAATACATTTATAGTCCCTCTTTTCCTGCCATAGCTTATCCTTCAACATTATTGCTACTCCTTCTTTAGCTCTAACTCTATTTGAAACCCCTGACCTAATCCCATTTATTCCTCTCCACTGAAACTCTCCCACCCCCTTCAGCTTTGTTTCACTTAAAGCCAGGACATCCAGCTTCTTCTCATTCATAACATCCACAATCATCTCTTTCTTATCATCTGCACAACATCCACGCACATTCAGACTTCCCACTTTGACAATTTTCTTCTTCTTATTCTTTTTAGTAATCTTTACAGGAAAAGGGGTTACTAGCCCATTGTTCCCGGCATTTTAGTTGACTTTTACAACACGCATGGCTTACGGAGGAAAGATTCTTATTCCACTTCCCCATGGATATAAAAGGAAAATTAATAAGACCAAGAACTATTAAGATAAAATCAAAGAAAACTCAGATGAGTGTGTATAAATAAATGTGTACATGTATGTGTAGTGTGACCTAAGTGTAAGTAGAAGTAGCAAGACATGCCTGTAATCTTGCATATTTATGAGACAGACAAAAGACATCAGCAATCCTACCATCATGTAAAACAATCACAGGCTTCGTTTTACACTCACTTGGCAGGACGGTAGTACCTCCCTGGGTGGTTGCTGTCTACCAACCTACTACCTACTATATATATATATATATATATATATATATATATATATATATAAATATATATATATATATATATATATATATATCAATGCACCACGCAAAAACAAGCGGGTATATACTCAGTTGTGGTATTTGTGTGGCCGAGTAGGCTAGAGCGCTGCCCGGGAATCTTGACCGTCCCCAGTAGTAGTTTCGAATCCTGCTGACTACGATCTTTCTTTATAAATATATATATATATATATATATATATATATATATATATATATATATATATATATATATATATATATATATATATATATATATATATATAAATATATATGTATATATATATATATATATATATATATATATATATATATATATATATATATATATATATATATATATATATATATATATATATATACATATATATATAAGGGAAACCGTGAGAACTCTCCCTGCTTTAGTTGCTCTCTTGCAACGTTACACAGCTCCTGGTGATGCACTGAGAACTGTGAAAGTATAAAGGGAAATTTGGAGACGTGTGTGTGTGTGTGTGTGTGTGTGTGTGTGTGTGTGTGTGTGTGTGTGTGTGTGTGTGTGTGTGTGTGTGTGAATGAGAGCCACAGAGTAGAGTTTTGGCAGCTGTTCGAACTTTAATGAAGTATATTCAAGTTTGAAATGCTTTCCCCTCCCCCACCCCCCAAAAAAAAACTATTTTGCTTTGAAAGGTAAATTTTGCCTGCGCTCTCCTACATAGATCAAAGTTATAGGCCACTTTGGGCCGGGAATAAACGAAAATCAAACATAAAAAAAGTGAGGAGAAGTAGAGGCGAATTAGTTCAGGTTATGTTGTTGTTAGGGAGAGACTGGGATGAAAAGTGAATAGGTCAGCCTTGATAATGATGATGATGATGATGATGATGATGACAAGGGTGATAATGATGATAATGGTAATTATGATGATGATAATGATGATAGCGATGATGATGATGAAGATGATAATGACAAAAGTGATGAGGACAAGGATGATAATTACGATGATGATAATGATGATAGTGATGATGACGATGATAATGACAACAATGATTATGGCAAGGATGATAATGATGATGATAATTACGATGATGATAATGATGATAGTAATGATGATCATGATGATAGTAATGATGATCATGATGAATAGTAATGATGATGATAATGATGATGATGATGATGACGATGATAATGATAATGGTGATGAAAATAATGATGAGGACATTTATCATAATGGCGAAAGAAATGCTGGTAATAATAATTGTAGAATTTGTCGATTAATAAACAATTATGATTCACAGATCAAGAGTGTTATCGTTGCACAAAACCCGTATGGGAATATAATACTAATAAAATAATACATCCCAATAATAATTTTAATAATAATAATGAGAAAATTATTGCTATTCTATTCAATGGGAAGCACCAAACCCGCAGGGGAACATGAGGAAAACACATTTGCATAAAATACTAATGAAAATAAAATAGTATATAATAATAATAACAATAATAATAATAATAATAATAATAATAATAATAATAATAATAATAATAATAATAATAAGAAGAAGAAGAAGAAGAAGAAGAAGAAGAATTATAATATTATTAATAATAATATTAATTATAATACTAATAATGATAATAATAATAATTGTTGCTATTGTATTCAGCGGGAAGCACAAAACCCGTACGGTAATAAATGAAATTATTTTAATGTAAAATAATAATGATAATACTGCTACTACTAATATTAATGTCATTCCAGAAAAAATATTAAAAGGCTCTATTTATTGAAAAACTTACATAATAAGAAAGATTTCCACGGAGAATAACACTAACTCCAACACCTTGGACCAAGAACCCTTCGAAATATCAGTCAGCTAGCTCTGGACTCCAAGTTGCAGCATTGCAACTACCCTAAAACCGTGAATTCGAGCAACAGTTTGCAATCGAGTATATGTTTTTGGGGTTTGATAGGCAGTTGTGTAAGGCACGGTGATGGTGGTGTGGTAGTGATGGTAGTGTGGTAGTGATGGTGGTGTGGTGGTGATGGTAGTGTGGTAGTGATGGTAGTGTGGTAGTGATGGTAGTGTCGTAGTGATGGTAGTGTGGTAGTGATGGTGGTGTGGTAGTGATGGTAGTGTGGTTGTGATGGTAGTGTGGTAGTGATGGTAGTGTGGTAGTGATGGTAGTGTCGTAGTGATGGTGGTGTGGTAGTGATGGTAGTGTGGTAGTGATGGTGGTGTGGTGGTGATGGTAGTGTGGTAGTGATGGTAGTGTGGTGGTGATGGTAGTGTGGTAGTGATGGTAGTGTGGTAGTGATGGTGGTGTGGTAGTGATGGTAGTGTGGTAGTGATGGTAGTGTGGTGGTGATGGTGGTGTGGTAGTGATGGTAGTGTGGTAGTGATGGTGGTGTGGTGGTGATGGTAGTGTGGTAGTGATGGTAGTGTGGTAGTGATGGTAGTGTCGTAGTGATGGTAGTGTGGTAGTGATGGTGGTGTGGTAGTGATGGTAGTGTGGTTGTGATGGTAGTGTGGTAGTGATGGTGGTGTGGTAGTGATGGTAGTGTGGTAGTGATGGTAGTGTAGTTGTGATGGTAGTGTGGTAGTGATGGTAGTGTGGTAGTGATGGTAGTGTGGTAGTGATGGTGGTGTGGTAGTGATGGTAGTGTGGTAGTGATGGTGGTGTGGTAGTGATGGTAGTGTGGTAGTGATGGTGGTGTGGTAGTGATGGTAGTGTGGTAGTGATGGTGGTGTGGTAGTGATGGTAGTGTGGTAGTGATGGTAGTGTGGTAGTGATGGTGGTGTGGTAGTGATGGTAGTGTGGTAGTGATGGTGGTGTGGTAGTGATGGTAGTGTGGTAGTGATGGTAGTGTGGTAGTGATGGTAGTGTGGTAGTGATGGTAGTGTGGTAGTGATGGTAGTGTGGTAGTGATGGTAGTGTGGTAGTGATGGTAGTGTGGTAGTGATGGTAGTGTGGTAGTGATGGTAGTGTGGTAGTGATGGTAGTGTGGTGGTGATGGTAGTGTGGTAGTGATGGTAGTGTGGTGGTGATGGTAGTGTGGTAGTGATGGTGGTGTGGTGGTGATGGTAGTGTGGTAGTGATGGTAGTGTGGTGGTGATGGTGTGTGTGGTGGAAGTGATGGTAGTGTGGTAGTGATGGTGGTGTGGTAGTGATGGTAGTGTGGTAGTGATGGTAGTGTGGTAGTGATGGTAGTAGTGATGGTAGTGTGGTAGTGATGGTAGTGTGGTAGTGATGGTAGTGTGGTAGTGATGGTAGTGTGGTGTGTGATGGTAGTGTTGGTGGTGTGGTAGTGATGGTAGTGTGGTAGTGATGGTAGTGTGGTAGTGGTAGTGTGGTAGTGATGGTAGTGTGGTAGTGATGGTAGTGTGGTAGTGATGGTAGTGTGGTAGTGATGGTAGTGTGGTAGTGTATGGTGGTGTGGTAGTGATGGTAGTGTAGTGTGTAGTGATGGTAGTGTGGTAGTGATGGTGTGATGGTGTGTGTAGTGATGGTAGTGTGGTAGTGATGGTAGTGTGGTAGTGTGGTATGTAGTGAGTGTGGTAGTGATGGTAGTGTGGTGGTGATGGTAGTGTGGTAGTGATGGTAGTGTGGTAGTGATGGTAGTGTGGTAGTGATGGTAGTGTGGTAGTGATGGTAGTGTGGTAGTGATGGTAGTGTGGTAGTGATGGTGGTGTGGTAGTGATGGTAGTGTGGTAGTGATGGTAGTGTGGTAGTGATGGTAGTGTGGTGGTGATGGATGGTGGTGTGGTAGTGATGTAGTGTGTAGTAGTGTGGTAGTGATGGTAGTGTGGTAGTGATGGTAGTGTGGTAGTGTGGTAGTGTGTGGTAGTGATGGTAGTGTGGTAGTGATGGTAGTGTGGTAGTGATGGTGTGTGTGGTGGTAGTGATGGTAGTGTGGTGATGTATGATGGTAGTGTGGTAGTGATGGTAGTGTGGTAGTGACGGTAGTGTGGTAGTGATGGTAGTCTAGTAATGATGGTAGTGTGGTAGTGATGGTAGTGTGGTAGTGATGGTAGTGTGGTAGTGATGGTAGTGTGGTAGTGTAGGTAGAGGGGTAGTGATGGTAGTGTGGTAGTGATGGTAGTGTGGTAGTGATGGTAGTGTGGTAGTGATGGTAGTGTGGTAGTGATGGTAGTGTGGTAGTGATGGTAGTGTGGTAATGATGGTAGTGTGGTAATGATGGTAGTGTGGTAGTGATGGTAGTGTGGTAGTGATGGTAGTGTGGTAGTGATGGTAGTGTGGTAGTGATGGTAGTGTGGTAGTGATGGTAGTGTGGTAGTGATGGTAGTGTGGTAGTGATGGTAGTGTGGTAGTGATGGTGGTGTGGTAGTGATGGTAGTGTGGTAGTGATGGTAGTGTGGTAGTGATGGTAGTGTGGTAGTGATGGTAGTGTGATGGTAGTGTGGTAGTGATGGTAGTGTGGTAGTGATGGTAGTGTGGTAGTGATGGTAGTGTGGTAGTGACGGTAGTGTGGTAGTGACGGTAGTGTGGTAGTGACGGTAGTGTGGTAGTGTGGTAGTGATGGTAGTGTGGTAGTGATGGTAGTGTGGTAGTGATGGTAGTGTGGTAGTGATGGTAGTGTGGTAGTGATGGTAGTGTGGTAGTGATGGTAGTGTGGTAGTGATGGTAGTGTAGTGATGGTAGTGTGGTAGATGATGGTAGTGTGGTAGTGATGGTAGTGTGGTAGTGATGGTAGTGTGGAAGTGATGGTAGTGTGGTAGTGATGGTAGTGTGGTAGTGACGGTAGTGTGGTAGTGTGGTAGTGATGGTAGTGTGGTAATGATGGTAGTGTGGTAATGATGGTAGTGTGGTAGTGATGTTAGTGTGGTAGTGATGGTAGTGTGGTAGTGATGGTAGTGTGGTAGTGACGGTAGTGTGGTAGTGATGGGTGATGGTAGTGTGGTAGTGTATGGTGAGTGTGGTAGTGATGGTAGTGTGGTAGTGATGGGAGTGTGGTAGTGATGGTAGTGTGGTAGTGATGGTAGTGTGTGATGGTAGTGTGGTGATGGTAGTGTGGTAGTGATGGTAGTGTGGTAGTGATGGTAGTGTGGTAGTGATGGTAGTGTGGTAGTGATGGTAGTGTGGTAGTGATGGTAGTGTGGTAGTGATGGTAGTGTGGTAGTGATGGTAGTGTGGTAGTGATGGTAGTGTGGTAGTGATGGTAGTGTGGTAGTGATGGTAGTGTGGTAGTGATGGTAGTGTGGTAGTGATGGTAGTGTTGTAGTGATGGTAGTGTGGTAGTGTGGTAATGATGGAAGTGTGGTAATGATGGTAGTGTTGTAGTGATGGTAGTGTGGTAGTGATGGTAGTGTGGTAGTGATGGTAGTGTGGTAGTGATGGTAGTGTGGTAGTGATGGTAGTGTGGTAGTGATGGTAGTGTGGTAGTGATGGTGGTGTGGTAGTGATGGTAGTGTGGTAGTGATGGTAGTGTGGTAGTGATGGGTAGTGATGGTAGTGTGGTAATGATGGTAGTGTGGTAGTGATGGTAGTGTGGTAATGATGGTAGTGTGGTAGTGATGGTAGTGTGGTAGTGATGGTAGTGTGGTAGTGATGGTAGTGTGGTAGTGATGGTAGTGTGGTAGTGATGGTAGTGTTGTAGTGATGGTAGTGTGGTAGTGATGGTAGTGTGGTAGTGAGTGTGGTAGTGATGGTAGTGTGGTAGTGATGGTAGTGTGGTAGTGATGGTAGTGTGGTAGTGATGGTAGTGTGGTAGTGATGGTAGTGTGGTAGTGATGGTAGTGTGGTAGTGATGGTAGTGTGGTAGTGATGGTAGTGTGGTAGTGATGGTAGTGTGGTAGTGATGGTAGTGTGGTAGTGATGGTAGTGTGGTAGTGATGGTAGTGTGGTAGTGATGGTAGTGTGGTAGTGATGGTAGTGTGGTAGTGATGGTAGTGTGGTAGTGATGGTAGTGTTGTAGTGATGGTAGTGTGGTAGTGATGGTAGTGTGGTTGTGATGGTAGTGTTGTAGTGACGGTAGTGTGGTAGTGATGGTAGTGTGGTAGTGATGGTAGTGTGGTAGTGATGGTGGTGTGGTAGTGATGGTAGTGTGGTAGATGATGGTAGTGTGGTAGTGATGGTAGTGTGGTAGTGATGGTAGTGTGGTAGTGATGGTAGTGTGGTAGTGATGGTTGTGTGGTAGTGTGGTAGTGTGGTAGTGCTGGTAGTGTGGTAGCGATGGTAGTGTGGTAGTGATGGTAGTGTGGTAGTGTTGGTAGTGTGGTAGTGATGGTAGTGTGGTAGTGATGGTAGTGTGGTAGTGATGGTAGTGTGGTAGTGATGGTAGTGTGGTAGTGATGGTAGTGTGGTAGTGATGGTAGTGTGGTAGTGATGGTAGTGTGGTAGTGATGGTAGTGTGGTAGTGATGGTAGTGTGGTAGTGATGGTAGTTTTGTAGTGATGGTAGAGTGGTAGTGATGGTGATGGTAGTGGTAGTGATGGTAGTGTGGTAGTGATGGTAGTGTGGTAGTGATGGTAGAGTGGTAGTGATGGTAGTGTGGTACTGATGGTAGTGTGGTATTGATGGTAGTGTGGTGGTAGTGATGGTAGTGTGGTAATGATGGTAGTGTGGTAGTGATGGTAGTGTGGTAGTGATGGTAGTGTGGTAGTGATGGTAGTGTGGTAATGATGGTAGTGTTGTAGTGATGGTAGTGTGGTAGTGGTGGTAGTGTTGTAGTGATGGTAGTGTGGTAATGATGGTAGTGTGGTAGTGATGGTAGTGTGGTAGTGATGGTAGTGTGGTAGTGATGGTAGTGTGGTAGTGATGGTAGTGTGGTAGTGATGGTAGTGTGGTAGTGATGGTAGTGTGGTAGTGATGGTAGTGTGGTAGTGATGGTAGTGTGGTAGTGATGGTAGTGTGGTAATGATGGTAGTGTGGTAGTGATGGTAGTGTGGTAGTGATGGTAGTGTGGTAGTGATGGTAGTGTGGTAGTGATGGTAGTGTGGTAGTGACGGTAGTGTGGTAGTGATGGTAGTGTGGTAGTGACGGTAGTGTGGTAGTGACGGTAGTGTGGTAGTGATGATAGTGTGGTAGTGACGGTAGTGTGGTAGTGATGATAGTGTGGTAGTGATGGTAGTGTGGTAGTGATGGTAGTGTTGTAGTGATGGTAGTGTGGTAGTGTGGTAGTGATGGTAGTGTGGTAGTGACGGTAGTGTGGTAGTGACGGTAGTGTGGTAGTGACGGTAGTGTGGTAGTGACGGTAGTGTGGTAGTGACGGTAGTGTGGTAGTGTGGTAGTGATGGTAGTCTAGTAATGATGGTAGTGTGGTAGTGATGGTAGTGTGGTAGTGATGGTAGTGTGGTAGTGATGGTAGTGTGGTAGTGATGGTAGTGTGGTAGTGATGGTAGTGTGGTAGTGATGGTAGTGTAGTAGTGATGGTAGTGTGGTAGTGATGGTAGTGTGGTAGTGATGGTAGTGTGGTAGTGATGGTAGTGTGGTAGTGATGGTAGTGTGGTAGTGATGGTAGTGTGGTAGTGATGGTAGTGTGGTAGTGACGGTAGTGTGGTAGTGATGGTAGTGTGGTAGTGACGGTAGTGTGGTAGTGATGGTAGTGTGGTAGTGATGGTAGTGTGGTAGTGATGGTAGTGTGGTAGTGATGGTAGTGTGGTAGTGATGGTAGTGTGGTAGTGATGGTAGTGTGGTAGTGATGGTAGTGTGGTAGTGACAGTAGTGTGGTAGTGATGGTAGTGTTGTAGTGATGGTAGTGTGGTAGTGATGGTAGTGATGTAGTGATGGTAGTGTGGTAGTGATGGTAGTGTGGTAGTGATGGTAGTGTTGTAGTGATGGTAGTGTGGTAGTGACGGTAGTGTGGTAGTGATGGTAGTGTTGTAGTGATGGTAGTGTGGTAGTGATGGTAGTGTGGTAGTGATGATAGTGTGGTAGTGATGGTAGTGTGGTAGTGATGATAGTGTTGTAGTGATGGTAGTGTGGTAGTGACGGTAGTGTGGTAGTGATGGTAGTGTGGTAGCTGGGCTGAGGCTGCTTCTAACGCCCTGGTTGCCATCACAGATGACTGTTGGGAGGAAGCTTGAAATTTGAAGAGCACTCGAGTATGATCAACCTTAAAGTTTAATAAGCTGTCTGCACAGTGAGGAATTTGTTTCAGACTTAAGAAAGAGACGATATTTGAATATATTATTACTCAAAAATGGGCAGAACATGCCCAGTGGCATTCCATACATAACATCACTGTTCCTAGTTGGCTAAGGGTATAACATTCGTTTAGCACAAGTGAAAGTTCGCCACACTATCATTATTACCACAATGATATCTATCTTCAGTATCAATGAATATCTCACACTCGGTCACCACTGAAAAAAAAAATTCCAGATACACAGAATGTTTTGTACAGACAACTTTCATTATACAAATAATGAGCGATGAGGCCGACGCCATCTTGTAACTAAAAGTGGACCGGCTATTTACACTCAGGTATTAACGAGATTATATGTGCTACATGGGACACCCACACCCACTACTGACCGTGAGAGATGATGCACTGTAGTTTTATTAATCATTTAACTGGCTAGTTTTCGATGGCTCTCTGAAAATTACCGTAGTATCGTCCACTGGAGAAGTCGTTCTAGATGCTTGGGGGCGATACCTGAATGTTTTCGGGGGTCTGGACCCTCACTGCCCGGTCTCAAACTAGGCTTTCCTGTGGATCAAGGCCTAAGCAACCAGGCTGTTAATGCTGGTTGCACATAGCCCAACGTACAAACCACAGCTCGGCTGCTCAGGAACTAATTCGAGTAGAGGGCTGATGGGACCATATGCAAATTAGAGACGGCACTCTTTGGCACTGTTTTCTAATCCTCACCATAAAGTCTGATAAACAAACAAGATAAGAGGTGGAATGGGTGCGGACAGTTGTGGGGTGGGTTATGTGTGGTTGGAGGGTGTGGGGTTGATGAATATTTGTGGGGGTTGTGAGCTTCTCAGATCGAAGAAGTGAACAGGTATTCGTTCAAGACGAACAAGGAACGAAAAAACGAAAGCCGTGGTTAACATCGTTTAATATCAAAATATTTTCATCTATCTTCCAAGCGTTTCAGGGCATCGAACTCCATCATCAGTGTTGCAACAACTAACAACAATTACCAAGCAGAATGGCTGGTCTAGCTTAAAAACAAAAATGTTCGTTCGAGACACTTTGAACTCCCGTGGCTCCATGGTTCGTTTTAAACTCCCGTGGCTCCTTGGTTCGTTTTGAACTCCTGTTGTTCCATGGTTTGTTTTGAACTCCCGTGGCTCCATGGTTCGTTTTGAACTCCCGTGGCTCCTTGGTTCGTTTTGAACTCCCGTGGCTCCTTGGTTCGTTTTGAACTTCCGTGGCTCCTTGGTTCGTTTTGAACTTCCATGGCTCCTTGGTTCGTTTTGAACTCCCGTTGCTCCTTGGTTCGTTTTGAACTTCCGTGGCTCCTTGATTCGTTTTGAACTCCCGTGGCTCTTTGGTTCGTTTTGTACTCCCGTGGCTCCATGGTTCGTTTTGAACTCCCGTGGCTCCATGGTTCTTTGTGGGTTTAAGTAAGCACCAGTAAGTCCACTCGAACCCCTTACTGACCGACTTAATCTATTTTGGTACACTCACAGTAGCGTGAAACGAGGAAAGGTAAAATACGAGATGTATATTGAAGATAGTGTCACAGCGTGCCGGTGCCAGGTGCTGAGAGATGCTCGTACGTTTGAAGAGGGCTTTCCAAGGCTCTTATCATTAAGTTTAACTCATCATTAGCACACATATTATGTGGTGGGTGAAAAGCAATGGTCGGGATCATTTACTTTTAGCCTTCCTTAAATGTGTCAGTCCAGCCAAGTTTATAGGTTATGTTATGTTAGGTTAGGATAGATTAGCTTAGGTTAGATAAAGTTAGGGTGCATTATGTAAGCTTAGGATAGGATAGGTTAGGTTAGGTTAAATGAGGTTAGTTGAGATTAGGTTAGATTAGGTAAGCTTAAATATTGTTAGGTTAGGTAAATTGAAATAAGGTTTGGTTAGGTAAGCTTAAGAAATGTTAGGTTTGGTTAAGTAAGAATAGGTTAGACTGGTTTACAATAAATTTAGTTAGAATGTGAATTTCTTCTCACTTATTAAATTTATTTATGACCTAATGATGAGTGGTTAAAGACCCGAAAGCTTCGTCAAATCCATTTAGCTGTTAAGGAGATGGAAAAAGAGAGAGAGAGAGAGAGAGAGAGAGAGAGAGAGAGAGAGAGAGAGAGAGAGAGAGAGAGGGAGACAGAGTCAACTTGAGGCGCCATTATCTATCAAATAGGTTCGAGAGAGGCATTTTAACCCTGACGAAGGAATCTTGATCCGAAGATTTGAGTCTACAGTTCTGAAATGTTAAAGCAGTCAGGTTATTACTGCAAAGTTAAATCATTCTTCGATGTTACTAACATATGTAAGCTCTGGACACTATTATGTCATCAATAAATATTTTGGAATAAATAACGCAGATGTTAAACTGCTATGGGTAAACTGTTCTTCAGTGGAGGAACTGTTTCTGTTCCTCAGAGGAGGAGCTGTTGCTGCTCCTCAGAGGAGGAGCTGTAGCTGATTCTAAGTGGAGGAGCGGCAGCTGTTCCTCACAGGAGGAGCGTCAGCTGTTCCAATCAAGAGTAAACTCTCAGTAGAAATTTTTATTCGATGCAAATAAGAGAGGTTGAAATGGCAAAGCAATTTTCTGCAGGGAAGAGCAGGGACACTGCCAGATAAACATTGATATTTGCGTCGCAGACTGACGCCTTTATGATCAAAGGTTTTGCCATTTCTTTCTCAAGAAGGTGACGAGTTCACTGCATTCTCCGAGTGCGTAAGTCAATCTTGCATTAGGCTACGTGAGTTGTTGTGTTGTATTCAGTGAGTGTAAGCAAATCCTACATTAGGTTCGAGTGACTGTTTCATTCATCGAGTGTGTCTGTATGTCAGTTTCATGTTAGACTGAATGAAATATATACGCTGATTGTCTCTAAGTTAATCCCACAGTAGACACATACAGATTAATAATGCTGTTGTTTATGTAGCATTCTTCTTTATACTGTCTCTTAACGTTACACATTTATTTTCTGATTCTCTTCCTCATCACACACACATACAAAAATGGAAAGGAAAATTCCAAGACGTACCTGCATTATTTTGTCATATCTTAATATTCTCAGAGCGGATTTCGGGTGCATAACATATTGAGGATGTCCCAAAGGACCACAAATTAGTTTCCACAGTATTCAAGTTTTTCTGCTGTACCTAAAATGATATAATGGAAAAAATACACATGTATCCTATCCTAGTTAAAATTTTGGCAATGTATCGTTGCTAAAGCGGCAACTTTGAGGGATTTTATTAATACAAATCAACAAAAGAAATCCAAGCACAGTAAACTGTAATATGAGGAAACTAGAGTACGTATGCAGCTCGCCCTTCACAGTTTTTGTCGAGTGAAGACGTTAAACCGAAATGTGAATGAATGACTCGGAGTGGACATTCTTCTACATGTAAGCCTGGAGAATACCTGGAGGAGGTTTTGGGGGTCAACGCCCCCGCGACCTGGTCCGTTACTGTAGGGCAAAACAGTGACAGCAGGTGTAAGGTGACTTGCCCATACGTCTCACCCTGCCCAGGATGCCACCCACAACAGTCAACTAACACCCAGGTACCTATTTACTGCTAGGTGAACAGTGGCAGCAGGTGTAAAACCCATAGGTCTCACCCTGCCCAGGATGCCACCCACAACAGTCAACTAATACCCAGTTACCTATTTACTGCTAGGTGAACAGTGGCAGCAGGTGACTAGGTCTCACCCTGCAAATAAAAATCATATTCATTAACCTATCTATACCTAACCTAGCCTATCCTAACATAACCTAACCCAGAAAAATGAATATTAAGATTCCATTGAGATTTCATGCATATTGCACGAGGGGCAATTCGTGTGCAACTGTCTACCCAAATCGAAGAACAGGTGGGGCATTGGCAATATAAACACAAATGCAGTATAATGTGATCCTTTATTGACTACGTTTCGCCCACACAGTGTGGGCGAAACGTAGTCAATAAAGGATCACATTATACTGCATTTGTGTTTATATTGCCATTGTGTCGGTATTTTATACCATTTATTTCCAGGTGGGGCATTAAAACACAGTATAAAGAACAAGCTTTAAGCGGGGAAAAAGGCAGCTCAAGGTAGAGAAAAAAGCGGTTTCGATTAAAGCTTCTCTTCCATATCATATTTCCAAACCCACACCTGTAGGCGTTACTCCACCACTACCATGGATTAAGGGATTAAAATAGCCAGATTGGGGCTAAATCAGGTGACGCAGCAAGAAATAGCTAACGAACTAACAACAACAAAAAATAGTTAATTTTTAAAAATGTATGTGCTATCCTCGGGGAAAAATGACAGGAATCGAAAATATTTCGGTATATTTCCCCGGCCCAAGTGTCTCCAGGGCTGACGTTAGTACGCAAGAGATCACGCAAACGCTTTAACATTTTGAGAGGATCTTAGCACTGGGTATGGGACGCGTGCACGGGGTTCTGGTCATGTTCTGGGGGTTATGGGCATGGACACTGGGTTCTGGACACGTCCTGGGGGTTGTGGGCATGGGTACTGGGTTCTGGATACGTTCTGGAGGTTGTGGGCATGGGCACTGGGTTCTGAACACGTTCTGGGGGTTGTGGGCATGGGCACTGGGTTCTGGACACGTTCTGGGGGTTGTGGGCATGGACACTGGGTTCTGGGGGTTGTGGGCATGGGCACTGGGTTCTGGACACGTTCTGGGGTTGTGGGCATGGCACTAGGTTCTGGACACGTTCTGGGGTTGTGGGCATGGACACTGGGTTCTGAACACGTTCTGGGGTTGTGGGCATGGACACTGGGTTCTGGACACGTTTTGGGGATGTGGGCATGAGCAATGGGTTCTGGACACTGGCTCTTTTTAATCATGGCTGCGAGAGTAGCGTTTCTGTCTAGTCTAGAGATTAGTGGACAGAGGATCGAGCTTCTACCACCCCATAGGCTGAATGGCCCAATGGGATTTAGCGTAAGATCATCATCATCACCATCATCATCATCGTCATCATCATCATCATCATCATCATCATCACCATCATCATCATCATCATCATCATAATTATTATTTTACTTCCTATCATATACTTTATTAGCTAGGGTTGAGTTGTAGTCCTTGGACTCTTGTGGTTCAAGATACGCGACACAGAGTACATAATACTGAATGTAACATACAGATAGGTAATGTATGGAACATAATACAGAATGCAAGATACAATAAGGTAACGTAGGTTGCATAATACAGAATGCAAGATGTAGGTACGTTGAACTGAATATAAGGAAGGGTGATATTGCAGGTCGGGTGACTGAGGTGGTGACTCTGGTGGGTGGCAAGGTTCGACTCCCCTGCGACATCACACAGCCAGGTGACTCACCTATACTGGTGCTGGTATACAACGGCGATACGGGGAGACCTGTGTACAGGTGAGTGTTTGCCACAGCAGTGTCGGTGAGTAAGATACATGCGCAATGGTTGACGAAAGGGGGTCAGTCCCTTGATAAGGGACTGATCCCATGCTATAAGCTGTTACACGTGTGTCTTACTTATCTACCTGTCTGCTTTGTATACAGTTAACATTATGATAAGACCATAAGAACATAAGAAAGAAGGAACACTGCAGCAGGTCTACTGGCCCATGCGATGCAGGTCCAAGTTTCCTATCGATTTAAGCCAATGACCCAACCTAATCATGTCAGGTCATATCCACTTAAGGAAGGAACACGGCATCAGACCTACTAGCACAAGTTTGTCAGGTCCAACTCACACTCACCCACACCCACTCATGTATTTATGCAACCTGTTTTTAAAACTACACAACATCTTGGCTTCTATGACGGTACTCGGGAGTTTGTTCCACTCATCCACAACTCTATTACCAAACCAGTGCTTTCCTATATCCTTCCTGAATCTGAATTTTTCCAGCTTAAAACCATTGCTGCGAGTCCTGTCTATGCTAGATATTTTTAGCACGCTATTTACATCCCCTTTTTTAATTCCTGTTTTCCATTTATACACTTTAGTCACATCCACCCCTAATTCTACGCCTTTCTAGAGAGTGCAGATTCAGGACCCTTAGTCTATCCTCATAGGGAAGATTTCTGATACATGGGATCAACTCTGTCATCCTCCTTTGTACGCTTTCCAGTGCATTTATATCCGTTCTGTAATACGGTGACCAGAACTGTGCAGCATAATCTAAATGAGGCCTAACCAAGGATATAATAGAGTTGAAGAACAACCTGAGGATTCCTATTATTTATACTTCTTAATATGAAGCCAAGGATTCTGTTCGCTTTTCTCTTTATTCATTTTCTTCATTCTTCCACTTTGCTCTTTCTCTTCGTTTTATTTTTATATATTTTGTTCTCTCTTATTCCGCTTTATAGATTTACAGTTCAGAGAATGGTAGCAGAAATTCGTAATTTCTACATTTTCATCAATGGAAATCGAAATTTTGCACTATCTTCAGAAAGAAATACTCAAAAAATAGTTTGCAATAATACACAACTAACCAAAATACAATCTCTTGTGTAGTTTTAAAAATTCTTAGCGAACAGAAAAAAAATCTGTTGAAAAAAAAATCGTATTGCTATATCTGCAACAATTCACAACTAACCTAAAAAATAATGTGCTAAAAAATAAATATATATAAAAAAAATTCGTAATACTGTACCGAGAAGATACTTCTTTTAAAAAAAATAAAGAGATAAATCTTTATACGATATTTTGGTCCAGCAGTATTACCACGTGAGAACAGTAATGGCATGATAATGGTTCTTTAAGGAACCGAAAAGACTTTCAGATATTAATCTCTAGTTTGTTGTAGATCTGTATTTAGTGTTGAGGTAATTACCTCACACCTGCGGGGCCGACGACACACACACACACACACACACACACACACACACACACACACACACACACACACAGAGGCGTATACAGTCTCTTGCTTCTAATATTATTGCAAAGGTATGGAGATTTTTCATTTTCCATAAGGATTAACTTAACACCCTAACCTGACACTTATTAACATTTACGTAACCTAATATAGATTATTCACGCTTAACCTTCTTGAGATTACCTTCGTTGTTCTTTATGACTTTTATTATTAATGATATATGCTAATTTTCCTTCCTTTAATATTCGCTGCTGCAAGTTACCTGCAGATTAGTATAATAACGTTCCGCTAACATCCGAAATAACCTAGGTTCGATTCTTGGGCAAGGTAAGTTGTATAGACACGTCTCCATACACTTGTCTTATATATAGGCACCTTAAAGTTTCGTGATTGTTAACTTTAGTAGTGATTAAATTATATATATATATATATATATATATATATATATATATATATATATATATATATATATATATATATATATATATATTATATATATATATATACATATATATATTATATATATATATACATAGATATATTATATATATATATATATACATATATATATTATATATATATACATATATATTATATATATATACATATATATTATATATATATATATATACATATATTATATATATATATACATATATATATTATATATATATATATATACATATATATATATATATATATATATATATATATATATATATATATATATATATATATATATATATATATATATATATATATATTTTCATTTATATTACGGGTATTTTAGCTTGCGTGTCTGGGGTCTCTTATGCATCTCTGGGAAAATGAACTTAGAACCATGAGACTAAAATGCATATACCCCTAAATTTCGAAAATAGAACACACTTTAAGCTTGTGATATATACGGGCATATCCGACACCCGCTGTATCCTGCCTCCACTGTGTATCATGCCGAAACATGCAGGTGTGTTCAATATCCTGCCTCGTGTAGTTAACCTCACTCAGACTCATATAACGTTTCATTATTAACGTATAGCAATCTGGTATGCAAATTACCTTACCTGTAATTAAGCGATAAAGAAGTTAGATTAGAACAGGTATGAGGTGTCCTCGTAACTCTAGCGTGAGAGTTTATACGAGGGGTAGAAGAAGAGCTACTCATTACTCATATAAGAATACACATGATTTCCGGCTGTGTGAGCACTACTTAGCTCATGTATACGCAAATGTATATATATATATATATATATATATATATATATATATATATATATATATATATATATATATATATATATATATATATATATATATATATATATATATATATATATATATATATATATATATATATACATATATATATATATATATATATATATATATATATATATATATATATATATATATATATATATATATATATATATATATAATATAGGGAGGTACCACCTCTAGAACTGTCGTAGGGACCCTCATCCTCAGGGAAAAGAATAAACTTGCTTCAGGGAAAACTCAAGGTTCTCCCTGAAGCTGTTTGAGAATTTTCTCCTACCACCCCCTTGTGATGTAGATATTTCAAGTATGTTTTATTTAAAGACAAAATACATTGGCCAAACATCCACAAAAATACAACAGATAGTAAAACAACATAGGTAACTCAGAGCTACATCTCGAATACTTCGTCCAGCTCCCCTGCGGTGGGCCGCGTGTCCAGAATGCTGCAGGCATTTCCTCACTGGATCGCAACACTGAGTCTCTGAAAGAGGAAGCTGGTCGCCCTGTGGTCCTTGGTTTCTATGATGAGCTTTTCACCCAGCTCTTTGAGAAACTTTAGGGCACACTTGCCCCATGCTCCAAGGGTCTCCGACCATTTTGGAATGAAGTTATAGCACATCGACTCAAGGTTGAGGGACTGATTACCTCATTCTCCTCCTGTTCTTCAAGATTCTCCTTTGTATGGACTGATGAAGCCACTGTGTGGCGAAACGTTTCCTCAATAAAGATACCCAAGAGTTGCACATGTGTCTAATTTATCAACATGTCGGTTCTCTGAACCATTCATCTACAAACCTGTCAGACACTGCAACTTCTTGGGATCTTAATACTTGGGAATTCTTCGCTTGCCTAATTCTTGGGCACGACCTACTTCAACATTGAACAAATGTTACACGACCTATGACTGCTTCACCTCTCCTGCCAACGGTTTATAAGCTCCTTCTCAGCACGTATGCCGTATTCTATTCAAGATTGATGGACTGACCACATCGACTCAAGGTTGAGGGACTGATTACCTCATTCTCCTCCTGTTCTTCAAGATTCTCCTTTGTATGGACTGATGAAGCCACTGTGTGGCGAAACGTTTCCTCAATAAAGATACCCAAGAGTTGCACATGTGTCTAATTTATCAACATGTCGGTTCTCTGAACCATTCATCTACAAACCTGTCAGACACTGCAACTTCTTGGGATCTTAATACTTGGGAATTCTTCGCTTGCCTAATTCTTGGGCACGATCTACTGGAAGAGTCTGTAAGGGTGTCCCACCGAATAGCTGCTTCAGTAAACCTGGGGCCTTGAGCTCCTACCACGTCTCTCAAGCGTTCGGGAACTATCTTCTTGACTAATGCACTGGAAGTCAAACACGAAGACAGAAAAGCAGGTAAAGCAACATGCGTTGCTTTACGCACCCTTATACCTCCCAGTCGCACTGGGAGGGTTGCCTGATCCCATTGCTCATCCTCTAGTGACAGGTTCAGTGCCTTCTTAAAAGTTGATCTCAGGTGTGCGTCATATTCATCGAGTGTTGGGTTGTCAAAAGAGGGTGCACACCTCAAGAAGTAAGTGAGTCTTGGCATAGTAAGACACCTTGTGAGAAGATACAGAGCATCATGGGCATCAAGATCACTTATTCTCTCCTCCATTCTCATCAGGTCATTCAGTTTGTCCCTGAGGACAGTGTCGATGGCCTGGTGACCCAGCAGTGCTCCCAAGAGGGTATTGTTGAACGGAGTGGTAGTTGAGACTTCCGGGAGGATTCTTCGCACAGCATTGATTATTTCCTGATTCGCTGTGATGATTTCACACTTGGAGGGATTGAGGATGAGTCTCAAGTCTTCTCCCTGTATATATATATATATATATATATATATATATATATATATATATATATATATATATATATATATATATATATATATATATATATATATATATATATATATATATACATATATATATATATATATATATATATATATATATATATATATATATATATATATATATATATATATGTGTGTGTGTGTGTGTGTGTGTGTGTGTGTGTGTGTGTGTGTATGTGTGTGTGTGTGTATGTGGATGGATAATATCATGTGGGGTTCGAACATAAGAACATAAGAATGTAGGAACACTGCAGAAGGCCTACTGGCCCATACGAGGCAGGTCCTTATCAAAACGATCTCTACCTAGAACATAAGAACATACGTGGATAGGGTAAAGAAATACTCACGTAGGCTGGAAGTATGTATATTACGGATAATGTGGGAAGCGCCAAACAGCCGTGACCTGCCTCCTTGCTCTCTCACGTAAGACTAACTAACCCCAGTACCCATATGTGAGGGGGGTGTTTGAATACTGCTGTGGTCAGCAACAATATGAATACAGACAGTGATTCACGCAGAGACGGTTGGTAGTGAGTCATCTACTGGTACACTGGTTACTGGTAACTGGTTACTTGAACTGGTACTACTACTGAGAATAACACTAAAGTGGAGCTCTTATGGGCTTGTTGTTAACCATTGATCAATGTAAAATATGCTAATTAAAGAGAATTGGTGAAATCGTGTTCTGGATTATATTTCTGTGTTGACTTATATTAAGTTATATTAATACAATTAAGTATTAGTATAATGGTAGCGGAATACAGTGATACTTTGGGGCTGTGCTGCAAGGAGAGTACATGAAATAACACTGACTTTTAAGATAAAAATGAGAGGACATGATTTAGTATTACACCATACTCAGAGAAACTAGATCCAATTGGAATACTATTGATGATGGTGAAGAAAAGACACAAGCTGCAGAAATATCTCGTATTGGGGCAATGTTTCGAATTGTGCGGAGCTTTGTCATGACCTGAAAATAAATCTCTGGACAGAGTGAAACGTAGCCCCAATGAAAGCTTGTTCAGGAACCTGTCGATTATTCAGCAGGAGGGATTGACAAGGCAGACAACGACAGACTAAAATGCGAGAAGCTTGAGCAAGTGGACACTGGTGAAAGCAAGAGACATCTACACCACTGTTACCGTGTGAAGTGTTTCTTCAGCCTCATGGAACATGAAAGTAGAACACACACACACACACACACACACACACACACACACACACACACACACACACACACACACACACACACATGTAGCGATGTAGTGGAGGCACTATACATACATAACTTTAAATTGCGGAACAATATAGCTCTTCGAGCAGGGAGAGAGTGGACCTAGTAGCAGTCAGCGAAGAGGCGGTGCCAGGAGCTGTGACTCGACCCCTGCAACCACAAATATTTGAGTACAAATAGATGAGTACACACACACATACTGGAGAACAGGAATGGTGATATTGACAGTGGGTAGGTGAAAATACATACGCAGAGTGCAAGACATTAAAAGCGCTTCGCCTTAATTTCTAGCCACCCGTGGTGAAACTTTTCCTCAAAATATGTCGCGAACTGCTCCTATGTGACTTTAATTACTTTCACAACACATAGTTTCAAAAGTCATCAAGACTGGTTCCAAGAGACAAGAAATCAACGATGCTGGTGATTGTATTTTCGAAAGAGAAATCAGGAACTGAAATTCACCCTCCCGAAACACAAATCCATGAACCTAATACTGGCAGGAAAAACTAGTATTTACAAATCAGGTTTACTTATTGTTGTAGCACGATTATAAATAGTAAATAATTATGCAAATGAAAAGAGTAAGTCGAGAGGGATAATAAGTATTATATTCAATCTGTCAATAATAGGTTGAGCAGTTGAATCGGGTGATAATCCTTTCTAAATTTATATTCAATAAGGATAGTAGCAGACTCCAGCCTGCCATTGTAGCGAGTAGTTGATTCCAGCCTGCCTGTGTAGCTAGTAGAAAGTTCCATCCTGCCTGTGTGGGCGAGTAGTAGACTTCAGCCTGCCTGTGTAGGGAGTAGCAGGATCCAGCCTGCCTGTGTAGCGAGTAGAAGGTTCCATCCTGCCTGTGTGGGCGAGTAGTAGACTTCAACCTGCCTGTGTAGCGAGTAGCAGGAACCAGCCTTCCTACGTAGTGAAAAACTAGCCTTAACCTTTCTGTTTAAAACACTTTCTCTTAGAAGGTTCGACTAAGAGAGGAAATATTTTATCAAGGTTTAAAGGACAGTAGATCAGTGGTCGAGGAAGAGAATGTGGATGAGCAAAAGAGAGAGAGGAGAGAGAGGAAAGAGAGAGAGAGATAGTAGAAAGGCTAGACGGAGGAAATAGTAGAGTGAGGGAGTGGAAGATAGTGTTAGGGAGTGACATGATGGAAAGGACATAACAAGTCCTTGGTGTAATGGTTATTACTTTATCATTATCATTATTATTATTATTATTATTATTATTATTATTATTATTATTATTATTATTATTATCATTATCATTATTATTATTATTATTATTATTATTATTATTATTATTATTATTATTATTATTATTATTATTATTATAGCAATAATTAAAATAAAGCACATTAACGCATAATTTAAAACAGAAGAAATATAAAAGACATTCATGGGGGCAGTTCTAAAATAGCAGCAAGTTGAAAAAAAAAAAATTAAATATCAATCCCAGACATCAAATATTAACAAATATTCCTCTGGCAAATTTCACGCCACCAGCAGCAGCAGCAGCAGCAGCAGCAGCAGCAGCAGCAGCAGCAGCAGTAGCAGCAGCAGCAGCAGCAGCAGCAGCAGCAACAACAGCATCCGGTGTCCAGATGAATCACAAACCAGACATGTATGAGCATCAAATCGCCCTGGACATCCCCTCCCATACTCTCCTGGTCCCCCGCTGGCTTACTTAATCCTGACGAATAAGACACATGTGCAACACCTGATGGTGGTATCTTTATTGATGAGGAGTCTCATCAATAAAGATACTCACGTGTTGCTCCTGTGTTTTTATTCATCAACTTGTCGGTAAACCATTAACGAAATGATACTTAATCCTGGGCATATTTGAACGCTCGCTAAAATGAATTAGTGTCCCGCTGAATAATAACATTATCCCTGGTATAAATTACAGGCATCCGTATATTAAACGGTATTATGATAGGGAAAAATTCATCACCTATATGCCAGCACAATTTATGCCCGGGTATCCGAAACACGATCATATATATATATATATATATATATATATATATATATATATATATATATATATATATATATATATATATATATATATATATATATATATATATATATATATATATATATATATATATATACATATATATATATATATATATATATATATATATATATATATATATATATATATATATATATATATATATATATATATATATGTCGTGCCGAATAGGCAGAACTTGCGATCTTGGCTTAAATAGCAACGCTCATCTTGCCATATAGGACAAGTGAAAATTTGTGTATGCAATAATTTCGCCAAAATCATTCTGAACCTAACGAGAAAAATATATTTGATTGTGTTTGTTTAGTACTAAATTATTGTAAACGTATTTAAAATATATTTAGTTGGGTTAGGCTAAAATAAATTGCTTTTGTTATAATAAGGTTATGTAAGTTTTCTAAGATTCTTTTGTTGCAAAATTAAAATTTTTTACATTTACATTAACGAAAAAAATATATCTTTAAACGTATAAGAGAAAATTTCAGAAAGGACCTAATTTTAAATGAGTTCTTGCTAATTGACCAGTTTTACATATTCGGCACGACACATATATATATATATATATATATATATATATATATATATATATATATATATATATATATATATATATATATATATATATATATATATATATATATATATATATATATATATATATATATATATATTTGTCAAATGGTCACGTTGGCGTTGCCAAGTAGGGATTTATAACGTGTAATCATCAGCGCCATCTATGAAAGGGATTTACACCTATTGCCAGCAGAAAGGTGATAGGCAATAATGACACTATCTCCGCTTCAGTTGCAACTCTAAATTTTGATTGGATGACAATTTTGCCATCACCTGTAGTTATATGAGTTGGGAGCATTGCCCATTAACCAAAATTATCGCTGCACGAAAATTATGTTATAATTAAGGGCAAAATAAAATCCCAAGTGTGCAAAGTGAAAATAAAAAGAGTAGATATTTCGCTTGAACAAGCGACCATTCTCGACACATAATTTATGTTGGGTTAATGACAGCAGGAGCATTGCAAGTTATATTAGTAATTTAAGCAGCAGGAACAATAATAAAGATAATAAAAATAATAATAATAATGATAATAATAATAATAAATAATTATAATAATAATAATAATAATAATAATAATAATAATAATAATAATAATAATAATAATAATAATAAATAAATAAATAAGAAGAAGAGGAAGAAATAATAAAATAATAATAATAATTATTATTATTATTAAAGTAATAATAATGTAATTTAAAATCCATAATTATGAAAATAATTTAAAATCCTACTACTACTATTACTACTACTATAAATACTATCACCACCAATAATAATAATAATGATAATAATAATAATAATAATAATAATAATAATAATAATAATAATAATAATAATATAAAAATATTAATGATAAAAATAAAAATAATTATAGAGCACTGTCTTGTGTTACTTATTTTCGTTAATATGATTTTATTTTCATTTATTTTGTTAAGGGAAAATTTGCGATGCTTATAAGAATTTTGCTGGCACGCACTAGCGTGCAGGTGCACACGTACACACACACACACACACACACACACACACACACACACACACACACACACACACACACACACACACACACACACACACACATACATACACACACGTACACACATGCAGCTATAAAACATACACCCACACTAATACACACTTATGAAACATACACATACACAATACACACTCATAAAGTATACACACATACTAATATGCACTACTATAACATACACTCACACTAATACACACTGTAATATATACACACTTAATACACACAGCTATAACATACACACACTTTAGGACATATTATATTGTCATTATAATCTAATGCATGCTAGCAATTGAGTCTAATATACATTACCAGGCTTTTGATAGAGTTCCGCACCATAGACTGTTAAAGAAAGTGGCAGCTCATGGCAGTGGGGGAAAAGTGCTCTCGTGGATCTAGTCATGGCTCACTGACAGGAAGCAGAGAGTGTCCATAAATGGGGTTAAATCCGAGTGGGGATCTGTAACAAGTGGCGTTCCACAGGGATCAGTCTTGGGCCCGTTGTTGTTTATAATATATATCAATGATCTTGATGAGGGAATTACTAGTGATATGAGCAAATTCGCCGATGACACAAAGATAGGTAGGATAATTGATTCAAACGTAGATGTTATGGAACTTCAGGAGGATTTAAACAAACTCTATTCTTGGTCAGAAAAGTGGCAGATGCAGTTCAATGTAGATAAATGCAAGGTTCTGAAGCTTGGGAGTGCCCATAACCCTAGTACTTATAAGTTAAATGATGTAGAACTTAGCCATACAGATTGCGAAAAGGACTTGGGGGTTATGGTGAGCAGCAACCTTAAACCAAGACAGCAATGCCTAAGTGTACGTAATAAGGCAAACAGATTACTGGGATTTATATCAAGAAGTGTAAGCAACAGAAGTCCAGAGGTCATACTGCAGCTTTATACATCATTAGTAAGGCCTCACCTAGATTATGCAGCTCAGTTCTGGTCTCCGTATTACAAAATGGACATAAATTCGTTAGAAAACATTCAGCGTAGGATGACTAAATTAATACATAGCATTAGAAATCTTCCTTATGAAGAAAGATTGAAGACTCTTAAGTTACATTCACTTGTTAGACGAAGAATGAGGGGAGACCTGATCGAAGTGTATAAGTGGAAGATAGGTATTAATAAAGGGGATATTAATAAGGTCTTGAGGATGTCTCTCCAAGAGAGAACCCGCAGTAATGGATTTAAATTAGATAAGTTTAGATTTAGAAAGGACATAGGAAAGTATTGGTTTGGAAATAGGGTAGTTGATGAGTGGAACAGTCTACCTAGTTGGGTTATTGAGGCTAGGACTTTGGGTAGTTTCAAATCTAGGTTGGATAATTAC
>NC_091336.1:21920198-21930198 GCF_038502225.1 Cherax quadricarinatus | reverse complement strand
ATTCTTCTGCATAGAGAGTAGCAAATTATTTTATTTGTGTGAGGCGATGAACGTGGAAGGACAAGGGCTGTTGGAGTTTGGTCGAGAAATGAACTTGCTTGGTTTAATTGGTGTCATGCAACTCATGCTATTAATATCGCTATTATTATTGTTATTATATGCTGTTATTATTATTATTATTATAATTATTATTATTTTTTTTTTTATTATATTTCATGACGAGCAGGGAGAGTGGAAGATCGATCTTTCGTTCTCTGATGACGGGACCTCCACGGGCGTGGGTAGTATAAAGAGAAGAGTTTTCACTGAATGGGTCAAGATATGTCTGAAACTTTTGAAAAATGGTAAAAGAAGTCCCAGTCGAGACTATCTTTATTGATATATCGACACTATCTTCATTATATACTGAAGGACAGAGGCGGGTCATTGTAGATTTCTGAGATTTAAAACCATCCAACAGAGTTTGAAAATACCAGGAAGAAAATGGTAGTTCTTGGGAAAGAGAGATAGCTAAGGACTTGAAAGTCCACACCGTGTCTGTCTGCTGAAAACTGTCTACTTCTACCTAGATTAAGGACTGTTATGAATTACCTAGACGACTGAGTCAAGGATGGAAAAGCCGATGGCACATACAGAGAGCGTATCGCCAACAATAATGAACTGGGAATATACGTTTCAGAAGAAGTTTTTACGTACATGAGAGTGTTAGATAGGAGCAAATGGAGATAAGTGGTTTTTAGGATTTGAAGTGCTGTTGGAGTGTAAGCAAGGTAACAGTTATGGAGGGATTCAGGGAAACGTGTAGGCCGAACTTGATTCCTGGAGATGTGAAGTACAGTGGCGACACTCTGAAGGAGGGGTGTTATTGTTGCAGTTTTATAACTGTAGTGTAAGCATGCCTCTGACAAGACAATGATGGAGTGAATGATGACGAAAGTTTTTTCCTTTTCGGGCCACCCTACCTTGGTGGGAAACAGCCGATGTGTTAATAAAAAAAAAAAAAAAAGATTTCGCCCTGTGAAGAGCTTCAACAAACAACATGAAACTTCACACATAGCGCAACATTGCCCCAATAAAGATTGTTTCTGCTACCTACAACCTTTCTTCACACCCAAGGAAGAGTCTGGTATTACTGATCTGCTTCTGACAACAGTCGATAACACTTACATTAACAAAATAATGTGATTCAACTGTAGATTGTAGTACTGAGTAAATTTTACACTAATCACATTGGTTAACCAGTTAAAATGTCCCATAGTATAAATTAAGAAATAAAGCAAATAGTTACGGTTTACCTGGAGATTTTTTTGGGCGAGTTAAACTGCATATTCAACTGAGGAAGATTAAGATTTTATAGATCGTTTGGGACAACTTCAATAACGATAGGATAGCTTCCATTGCAAATGGTCTAGAATTAAATGAGAGTGGAAATGCAGAAATTATACAAGAAAGCCTATGAAATATGACACGTTAGGTGTGTCTAAAGAACAAAACAGGCACAATACCGTGACTGGAACAATAGACATATCACCCACATACAGGTGAGAGGAGGAGCTTACGACGACATTCCGGCCCGATTTGGACCATTTACAAAGTGACACGTACTGTGTAAGTGAAGGAATGAGAGATGAATAAAGGGCAGAGGCAGAGGGTGTCAGACGAGGAGAGAAATGACAGGTCAGGTTAAAGGTCAACATTGTACCCTGGTGAATCTACAAATAACCATGTCAGAACTTTAGACTAATGAGCTCGGATAATGTGAGTCCTAATCAATCACTTCACAAGCTAAATGTTTTTAATGTCAACGTCAGTAACATGACGCTAAAATAGGAAGAATCAATTATGTATGCACATAGCAAATACCTTGACGTCATTTCTCCGAGCAAACCTTGGGAGAGCATGGTAAAAATCGTCTCTCGGTGGAAAACGAGAAAAAATTCCAATGATCTAGCAAATTATACATGAAAAACTATATAAAGTATCCAGAGTCTGCGAGGGAAAACTTTCTCTTTACCAGTAAACAATTTACTTGTAAAAATAAATAAGATTCAATTCTAAATAAACTAATTTTTTTTTTCCAATTTATCTTAACTTCCATAAAACTTTCAAAAAGTATTTTGTAAAAGAGTATTAAGAAAAATAAGGTCGCATTGTATGGGTGACAAACTTTAGGCCTGTGTAAGTTGTGTAAGCTGTGTAAGGCTTGTATCAGTGATTCACTGATGAGAAACTTCAGGCTTGTATCAGTGATTCACTGATGAGAAACTTCAGGCTTGTATCAGTGACTGGTTCACTGATGAGAAACTTCAGGCTTGTATCAGTGATTCACTGATGAGAAACTTCAGGCTTGTATCAGTGACTGGTTCACTGATGAGAAACTTCAGGCTTGTATCAGTGACTGGTTCACTGATGAGAAACTTCAGGCTTGTATCAGTGATTCACTGATGAGAAACTTCAGGCTTGTATCAGTGACTGGTTCACTGATGAGAAACTTCAGGCTTGTATCAGTGACTGGTTCACTGATGAGAAACTTCAGGCTTGTATCAGTGATTCACTGATGAGAAACTTCAGGCTTGTATCAGTGACTGGTTCACTGATGAGAAACTTCAGGCTTGTATCAGTGACTGGTTCACTGATGAGAAACTTCAGGCTTGTATCAGTGACTGGTTCACTGATGAGAAACTTCAGGCTTGTATCAGTGACTGGTTCACTGATATAAAACAACAAGTATCTTAGTAAAGAAAGATGCGTAGTAGAACATTTTGCTGTATAGTTCTACAAAGAGCGAAACGTTGACCAACTAAGCCTCGTTCTGAAACGTGTCTTTTTCTCACTGCTATCAGCAGTACGTCATGGGATTCGAACACATGAGTGGCAGAGTGAAACAACTGGAGTTCCTCAGGAATCATTCCTTGTTTCTCTTTATTTTCATTATTTAAATAACCTTGACGTGTAGCTGCCTTAAATATACCTATAAGTTCGCAGACAACAGGAAATTGGTAAAATAACCAGCCTCTCTGAATTGGAAAAATACCCAGTGTCTCAGAAGTGGAATAATACCCAGTGTCTCAGAAGTGGAATAATACCCAGTGTCTCAGAAGTGGAATAATACCCAGTGTCTCAGAAGTGGAAAAATACCCAGTGTCTCAGAAGTGGAATAATACCCAGTGTCTCAGAAGTGGAAAAATACCCAGTGTCTCTGAATTGGTAAAATAACCAGCGTCTGTGAGCTGGAAAAATACCCAGTGTCTCTGAAGTAGAAAAATACCCAGTGTCTCTGAAGTAGAAAAATACCCAGTGTCTCTGAAGTAGAAAAATACCCAGTGTCTCTGAAGTAGAAAAATACCCAGTGTCTCTGAAGTAGAAAAATACCCAGTGTCTCTGAAGTAGAAAAATACCCAGTGTCTCAGAAGTAGAAAAATACCCAGTGTCTCTGAAGTAGAAAAATACCCAGTGTCTCTGAAGTAGAAAAATACCCAGTGTCTCTGAATTGGAAAAATTCTCTGAATTGGTAAAATAACCAGCATCTCTGAATTATAAAAATATAAAAAAGGATTTCAGAAAGGTGACCACTTTACTCGTGAAACAGAAACTACGAGATTTTTCATTTTCAAAACAAATAAAAACATGAAATAATGGTTTAAAACTCGCTGGCAGGAGATGCATTATAAATATTAGTATTTTGTTTTTTTCAAATGGAGTCATACAATAGATAATAAAAACCACAAAACCGTGGCTGTAACATTTGTCCAAAATGAACGGAAGCCTCATCCGAAGTTTCCCTCCTGTAAGTGTAGGATATTTGTGACTCACACAGCAGTGAAATAGATTACCACGTGATGTTGCAAGCACAGATACAATGCTGTTCATTAAGAAACGGATTCCAAAAAACACTATGCAAATACCAGACTCAATTAAACAGTACAAAGGCCTACCTATAAACACCAAATCCTCTTTCCCGTGGCTGTTGCATAGAGGTTGATGGGAGTTTTTCCCAGCGTGAGACTGATTTTGGAATCATGAGGTCAGTCCGAGCTGATGTAAGCTCACGCCTGCCCTGCAAGCCACAATCCACTAGCAGGGACTTTACATGACCTATTACCAAATGCAGTTACCAGTTATTTGTAATACATATAGGTAACTTTGTATTTTAACTTAAAAAGTGGCGGTATTAGTAGTGCCAGCTTCAGCCATAGCTATCCGTAGTGCTTTAGGGAGACCATCGTACGAAACTTTGGCTGCTGTGTTGGTTGCAGTATTGGAGATCCAACCATGAATATTTTGTCCGCCTCTGGTAGTCTTTTGTTGAATGTCCTTTTTGATTTTGTACAACTTTTAAACTCATGAGTTATTGCACCCTAAGGCAGCGAAGATTTTTCTGTGGTTTGGTTTGTTAGGTATACAATATAGCCTATCCATTGCACGTAGGCCATTAGTAAGGCTGCATATCACCTGTACACCACCAGTCAATAATACTTCAATCTCTCTCTCTCTCTCTCTCTCTCTCTCTCTCTCTCTCTCTCTCTCTCTCTCTCTCTCTCTCTCTCTCTCTCTCTCTCTCTCTCTCTCTCTCTCTCTCTCTCTCTCTCTCTCTCTCTCTCTCTCTCTCTCTCTCTCTCTCTCTCTCCCTCATTCTCTCTCTCTCTCTCTCTCTCTCTCTCTCTCTCTCTCTCTCTCTCTCTCTCTCTCTCTCTCTCTCTCTTTTACATAGGGTTTTACGAGGTGAGGTTAGGGTTCCTAACTTTATTTACAAGCTAAGAGCTCTTACCTACATCACCTCATTTGAAAGCCACCCCTCTCCCTCTCTCTCTCTCTCTCTCTCTCTCTCTCTCTCTCTCTCTCTCTCTCTCTCTCTCTCTCTTTCTCTCTCTCGCCCTCTTCCTGTTTCTCTCAGTATTTTCCGCAACACACTCACAGGTCCATTCGAGTAATAATTTTGTCATAATTTCCATCAAAGATAATCGTTTCACTTTACGCTCACCTGATCACAAGCCACCACACCGCTGCCCAGTTCCACGAAATGGATATTCCCGAGAGTATTGCTTGTCAGCGGGAGAGATATCCTACATGGGTACCAAAAAATAAGGAATTGCATGGCCTTGTGAGTCGTGTGTGAGGGGAACGAGGATAGAGAAAGGACGGAGCGATTATGGGTGTTAGAACGAAGTTAAGTGCTAGAACGACTTTGGAAGATTGTTAGAAAGGCTTTGGATGGGTATTAGAATGACGTTAGGTGCTACAACGACGTTTGTAGATTGTTAGAAAGGTATTGGATGGGTATTAGAATGACGTTAGGTGCTAGAACGATATTGGTAGATTGTTAGAAAGGCTTTGGATGGATATTAGAATGACGTTAGGTGCTAGAACGACGTTGGTAGATTGTTAGAAAAGCATTGGATGGGTATTAGAATGTCGTTAGGTGCTCGAAAGACGTTGGAAGATTGCTAGGAAGACTTTGGATGGGTGTTAAAACGGCTTTAGGCGGCTTTATGTGCTAGAACGACGTTGGAAGGATGGAAGGACGACAGAAGAATGAAAAACGGCGTTGGAATATTTTATAACAGCGTTAGAAGAATGTTAGAGCAGCCTCCACGAGCAGTATATATAGTATTGTAACCACGAGCAACTGGTATGTAATCATTAACAACACTGCGATTAGCGGAGGATTCGAACCCATGTTGTTTTAGCCCGCCTCATGGTGAGCGAAGGTTCCGCGACGCTCTAATCCACGGGACCATACAATCAAAAAAGCGTATTGGAGTTTTCGAATCCTCGGCTAGTCGCAGCATTGTTATTGATTAAATGCCACTTGTTCGTGGATTCAATACTATATATATATATATATATATATATATATATATATATATATATATATATATATATATATATATATATATATATATATATATATATATATATACAAAACAGTGTATCACAAGATCTGGGATGAACAAAGGCTTTGAATCTATTCCACATATATTGTTAAAAAACATTGCATGTCTTGTTTCCACTGATGGCCGTTCGATCTCACGTCTCACAAATGCCTGAAAAGTGTTTCTGTGTGGTGCACTATTTTGGTGTTGGGGTTATGTGTTTGCTCGGATGAAAGAGGGAGAGAGATAGAGAGAGAGAGAGAGAGAGAGAGAGAGAGAGAGAGAGAGAGAAAGACCCCTAGCACTCTCTCTCGTTCCCTAATTCTTTCTTACAGTTCCTTCTTCTCGACTGCCTTTTCTGTACCACAATGCAAAAGTAGAGGAGGGAAATCCCTCTCTAAACACAGCCTCAGGTGATCGTGCAATGAACAAGGGTATATCACCACACTCAAAATTTACGTCAGCTGCGAGAGGTCGACTGTATAAATTTGCATCTTTTTAAACAGTTCATAATCACTTATAAGCTACATCTTAATATCTTTGTGACTTGAGTTCATGATTGATTAATCAACCTATTCCTGTTTATCTCTCATAAATACTGGCAGTCCAGTCCTTAAACCCATTATGTGCCTCATTATTCTTGCAACTAACTCCCAAGGGATGGGTATGGGGTGCATAATTAAACTATTAAACTAGTTCAAGCAGAAGAACCAGAAGACTTCCATTACACCATCTGCTTGCTATTAGAACTCTGAAAGGAAACTGTTAGATCAAGTGTTAGATCAACAGGTCTGTGATGACTATGCATGCAAGCAAGCAGTTAACAGCAACAGTCAAGTTGAACAGGCAATCATCAAGGATGTCTGGTCTCAGGCTGGGCTGTAAGGAAAGACAAACCCTCGAAATCGATCCCAGGTTTAATTCTATGTTAAAATTGTTTAGGTGTACAGCAAGCTTTTATTGCGAAAACCTCTTGTTGTGATAAAGCTTTACGCAAAGCTAAACGTCACAATATAAGCTTGCTCAGCACCTGCTTTTTTCCTTCATTACCGTATGTTGTGTGATAGATTATCGCACAATAATTTCACGATACATTACCTGGCGTTTCTGTTGGACTAGTTAATGGTCCGGGTCGGACCCTAACGCTGCCGTAAGTTACATTCTCCCATCTGCGGGTGTTTGTGTATTGTCACAGTCACGGCATCGCGCATTTTTATTCTTCAGTAGTAGGAACGAACCTCCATTAGTCCTTACACTGTGCAACCCACATGAGTTTAGCGTTTCACATAAATAGTTATTTGTAGCTCACGAAGAAAATGAAACGGAACAGTCAATAACACAGAACATTCCTCCATTCCTGTAGAAGTAAATTATGTCCTCTCATTTAATCTGGAGAATCAAACAGCTAGCAGTAGTGGAGGTGTACCAGGAATAATTTCCTGTGTGTCACTCACGGTGATCTTCGTGGCTATTTGTAGCAATTGTGGATATTATAACAGACCTTCATTGAAAGTAGCCGTGCAAGATATATTGAAAAAGATTTGCATCTCTCAGTGTACTTACGCTGAGAGTTCGCTTTAATCAGTATTATGAGGGATTAAAGCATCTTTTGGTGGTGTACAGGTTACTCACAATCTTAATGACCCTCGTGTAGTCGATATCCTTAAAACCCAATTAGCCAAATAATTTGAAAACAGCAGCTGACAAGTGGGTAGCAGCTTATACAATGCCATCTAAATAACAACTTCATTTCACTGAATTTTTGATCAGGTGAGATAGAGAGAGAGAGAGAGAGAGAGAGAGAGAGAGAGAGAGAGAGAGAGAGAGAGAGAGAGAGAGAATCAAATGAGATATGTTATTTATAAATGAAAAAAAAAAAAACATACAAGAAATGTACATCTTGCACTAAACCATCTACCATTTCAGAATCAAATTAGTAAAAGGCTATAAAATGTAATTCAGGAAATTAACAAAACGTTAAATATCTGGATAAAAGTCTTAAACAAACTAATGGACAGAAAGGATGAGTGAAGAAAGCAAACGAAAAGTGTTATAAGGTCTTCAGAGAAATCGTTTTAATTAAAGACCAAAACCCATTTCTTGCCCTAAACATTATTTATACTTACCTCTGTGTTACTTATATGTAAGCTAACTTTTTTCTCAATCACCCACTCACTCTCTCTCTCTCTCTCTCTCTTTCTCTCTCTCTCTCTCTCTCTCTCTCTCTCTCTCTCTCTCTCTCTCTACAGCGACTCACAGCTGTTCTCGATCGACCGATACGCAACAGTAAAAAGGAAAGTTGAGTGAGTGAAAAAGCTCGCTAGTTCTTATGACCTCGTTAACATCCTCCCTAAAGCTGACTTACAAAGAAATGGTCCTAATTGCTTAAACAGCCGGCATCATTATTCCTTTCTCGCTGCTGCTTACTTTCTTTGAAATTCTTAACAATCGAAGACTCGTAGAGCGAATGTCTTTTGTTCAGAAGGCAAATTAAATATATATATATATATATATATATATATATATATATATATATATATATATATATATATATATATATATATATACATAAAATATAGGGAGGTACCACCTCTAGAACTGTCATAGGGACCCTCATCCTCAGAGAAAAGAATAAACTTGCTTCAGGGAAAACTCAAGGTTCTTCCTGAAGCAGTTTGAGAATTTTCTCCTACCACCCCCTATATTTCAAGTATATATACGTATATATATATATATATATATATATATATATATATATATATATATATATATATATATATATATATATATATATATATATATATATATATGTCGTGCCGAATATGTAAAACTGGTCAATTAGCAAGAACTCATTTAAAATTAAGTCCTTTCTAAAATTTTCTCTTATATATTTAAAGATATATTTTTTTCATTAATGTTAATGTAAATTTTTTTAATTTTGCACCAAAAGAATCTTAGAAAACTTACCTAACCTTATTATAACAAGAACAATTTGTTTTAGCCTAACCCAACTAAATATATTTTAGATACATTTACAATAATTTAATACTAAACAAACACAATGAAATATATTTTTTTCATTAGGTTCAGAATAAATTTGACGAAATTATTGCATACACAAATTTTCACTTGTCCTATATGGCAAGATGAGTGTTGCTATTTAAGCCAAGATCGCAAGTTCTGCCTATTCGGCACGACATATACATATATATGTATATCAACAAGGTCGCTGGCTGAAAAAAACACGACCGTCGTAAAAACCCAAAATGTTCACTAAATGTAAATTTTTGATCTGTGAATGATCCACACGAAATTATTATTTTCAATATAACAGAAAAGCGCACCCATATTGCGCCCAAATGTTTCTGTTGAAGTTGAAGTCCCAACACATCCTAGACTAAAATTTTAGATTTTTGTATATTTAACAATTGAAATTGTAGATGTGCCCATCACATATATGCAAAATGTTGTCAATAAAAAAAAGCGTGGTGGGAATTGGAATTACTAGGATATTGGTTCAGTTCCACGTGTGTGTGGTGGCTCTCTTGGTATGGTGGATTTGTGGGAATTGTAGTTTTGTGGGAATAGTTTTATTTGGGTGGTACTGCAGTGTTATGGGTATGTTTTTTGGAGGGGTATTGTAGTTTTGTGAATATAGAACTTCGTGGATTTTGTAGTATTGTGGTTATAAGAGTTTTGTGGGTATTGTAGTTCTGTGAGTACCGAGTTTTGTGGGCATGACTGTTGGTGGGTATTGTAGTGCTGTGGGGGTGTAGATTTTGTGAGAATGGGAAATTTTACACGTTGGTATAACTGTGACCAATAAAAAATTTCATTTTATTTTTCCAAAATTCTGACTAAACTAAATTGCAGATGAAGTGATTGAAACTCAACCTTTCTCTTAAGAATGATTAATATGTATATTTTTTTTCTGTATTTTGGTGTTGTATACATGAAAATTTCTCTGGTATGTTGTTTTTTGTATTTATGGTTATTTTGTAGATATGGTCGATTTGTAGGAATGGGGATTTTGTAGGTTTGGTGGATTTGTAGGTATGGGATAAATGTTGGTATGGCGGATTTGTAGGTATGGTGGATTTGTGGGTAAGATTTTGTGAGTATTATGG
>NC_091336.1:21897698-21917698 GCF_038502225.1 Cherax quadricarinatus | reverse complement strand
CTTAAATATTCCTTCACCAGAGAAAAGAATAGGCAGTTTCCCTGTAGTCTCAGCACCTGCAAATATCTGAAACCCATTTACGAAACCTATGAGCAGTTATAAGAATATTAGCTTACTTATTTTTACTCTGCATTGTGCTTCTGTTAGGATGGTCATTATTAAGATGATGTCTACTGTAAGAGAGGTAGTAGCAGCTGACATTGCAATCTGTTTTCGTAAGGTCAAGTAAGATAACCAGGTCAGTTGATACTAGGTGTTGAGGTCTGCTGGATGATCTTTGTTTAGGTACTTAGCTGTTGGTCGTTTCCGTTGTTGCAACAGATGCTATTTCTTATAAAAGCATCTGTTTCAGCAGTAGTCTTTCGGCCGTTTCCTGCTTGTTTTAGCCTTCCATTTGTTTCTTCTCTGTCATTTTTTCGCAGTTCTCCACCAGCTAGTTTCTTGTGGCCATTGGTCATGAAACCTTTCTTTCCTTTCTCTTGCTGAGCATTTATGGGCCATTTTCAACCATTGTTTGACTTTGTGTTCAGTGCCTATGCATGACTGTATCTAAAAGATAATCTAAGTCTGAAAAGTTTCCTTTTTTTGTTTGAGTCTTAGAATGCTTTTATTTATAATTTTTGCAGTGCATTTTCTAAATCTTTGAAAGTCCACGATCTTCGGTAATCCGGCCATTTCCACAGAATTTTATATCTCATAATAAATATTTCTCGATGCCTAAAACAATGTTTTCTTGCTGTTGCTGAGGCAGAAAAAGTTGCTATATACATAAACGCAGCTTAAACGTTATCATCCCACTATTGATTCAATTGGCTGACCAGTAAGATATGTTCCAGTTTTTGCATTTGTTTTTTATGAAGAGGTCAATTGAAAATACAAGAGACATGATCATCCCACTTGCTGTCTCAAATCAAACTAATGCGTTGATGCGCTACAACTCACAACAACCTTCACTCACTTCCCTTCCCTGCCCTCCCTCCTTCCCTTCCCTCATTTCTTCCCTGCCTTCCCTCTTTCCCTGCCCTCCCTCCATCCCTGATCTCCCTCCTTTCCTGCCGGGACATACAAACAAATCCGTTTCACTATGGTATTACATTCAGCTGAACATACATGTGATTCCAGCTGCCACGTATCTTGTCATTTGAGAATCAAACTGCAGGCAACACTAACACGCGTATTCTGAATAGCAATTGAAATTCTTTGTAGTTTGGACAATAATTGGACGGACAGTCAGCACCACTCCTATTGCTTCGAATTAGCGGAAATTATTATTATTATTTTTTATAAACAGATTAACAATATTAGGTGAGACTTGAATTTCTATATTTTTGGGACCAGTCTAATATGTTTATATGTATGTATAGATAATTGCTTTAGATAATTAAGTCTTTCAGAAACAGGTCACATGTGTGACATTTTGCAAAATTTATCAGAAAGTCCAGTAGTGTCCCAGGACTGGTCTGAGGACCCCCGTCTATGCTCACCCGCCTCTACATCACAAGCCGTACCAGTGCTCGGGGTTAGCCAATTTAATCCGTGGCTACCAAGGGCCGTAGTCCAATTCTCCGTATATAATTTGTTTGGACATGAATCCTCACCAACGGCCATAACAATAGACGCGTCTACCCAGATTCCGCACAACTTTCCCTCTCTCATATAAGCTGAGAGCTAAACTTTTTCACCGGAACTCTCTCCCAGAAAGTTTATAAACACTCATTTAGCTTCTTTCATTGCCTTTAAACTTGGAAAAAACTTTCTCCCTAGTGACGTCAAGCTGTGTATAATTATGGGATATGTTTGTTCTGGCCTCAGATGGCACGAGATGGAAGCAGACTCTACTCAGATGAGGTTGTACAATGTGTTCCATTAATAATAAGAAGAGGTGATAGTTTTCAGGAAGTGTGAATTACGTCTGGCTCAATATATGCTTTTTGGTTAAGGTGATGTAGTGATTAAATTCCTTCATAATATTTCTTTTTCCTTCTCTTTTTCTTCTCCTCTTCCTCCTCCTCTTTGTTCTTGTTCTTGTTCTTTTTCTTGTTATTCTTGTTCTTCTTGTTCTTGTTCTTGTTATTCTTGTTCTTGTTCTTCTTCTTGTTCTTGTTCTTGTTCTTCTTCTTCTTCTTCTTCTTCTTCTTCTTCTTCTTCTTCTTCTTCTTCTTCTTCTTCTTCTTCTTCTTCTTCTTCTTCTCCTTCTTCTTCTTCTTTTTGTTCTTCTACTTATTCTTCCTCTTTCTCCTCTTCCTCCTCCTCTACTTCCTCCTCCTCCTCCTCATCATCAACAACAAATGTTCTAGTTCTGCCCTTGTATCTAATTAATGGGGCTCTTGATCTGAAGAATTAGTCCTGATCTCCCAATCCTTTCACTGAACCTGATTGCCTCCCGCTTCCCCAAGCGCTGTATGACTCCCAACAGTTTATTCCTCTCTTTCTCCCTAATATATATAATATTAATTACATATAATACTTGAATAGAAAAATACAAGTTCGCTCAACAAATTCTCCCTATAATATTCTGCTGTAATTTTTACCCCAAAAGGCAAAAGAGACAAAAATAAATTCTATGACTCTACAGAGAGCAGCGACAAAGCGAGTACTTTCATTGAAAAAAAAAAAGCTTTAAAAAAGGAATACTAAAGCGGGTTTCCCTGAGGAAACTCTTTCTATATCCGCTTGCAGAGGATATAGTCAGGGCTGAACTGAAGTGCGCAAGGGTGTACCAACACATTTTAACTAAAATAAACGTTGTGGTATTAACAGCAGCTGCAGTGGTAACTGTAGTGGTAGTTGTAGTACTAGCAATAGCAGCAGCGATGACAGAAGAAGCAGTAGAAGTTGTAGTAGTAGAGGTAGCAGTAGTAGCAATAGTAGATTGGTAGTTTCATAGACACCTTCACTATCCTCCTTAACTCTTCGTGGATATTTGCAAGTACAGACTCTTCAAGAAGAGGGGTACGTTGATGCCATGAAAGGTCTCTTGGCCCATGAAATTGGAGGTATCTTTCTCTTTCCTTGGATTAAGCCTGATCACCTCCCAGTCTCCAGATGTTGCATGAATTTAACTAATGCCAGTGTACTACCGTGCTGCAGGCCTGCATTACTGGGCTGTGAAACTAGCATCGTTCAGTATTGGCTTCACTTCAATCACTCATGAAAAAAATGCAAACACAGGAACAACTTGTGCGATATATATTCAACCCCTCACCAAATACATTTTAAATTTTACATTCAAATGAATAGTCATAGAGAAGAATACACACACTACTCACCGTTAGGAACCCACCTACAGTCAGGTCAACTATTCCATTGTACAAGCGGAGCAAGAAAATGGTAGAGAATAACTATCACAATAGGACAGAGGTCTCAAGGACGTTAACCAGCTGCTACTTTCAACAGGTCTTATCCTTCTTCGTTCTCGTTTCAGTGACGAGGGTATTAACACCACGAAACTATCTTCGTGGACGCCATGGGCACAAATTTCAGCAAGTCCGTGTAGCTATAATCATTACCACAAACGAGGTAACGAATTCTGCACGCACAACCGAATGTCACCTTTCTCTGTACAAACGTTGTATCATGTGGAAATAGATCTTTGACTTCGACTCTGACATGGTTAGAACACCGTGACGCTCCTTGCAGTCACCATACCATCTAGGGTCAGATGTGACCACTAGATGGCTCTCATGATCCCCACACATCCACCTGACAGATAACTACTGGACTCGTGGTTTTTGTCACTCGCGCTGTCCATGCATCAATGGCCCTTATCTGTTTATTGCTTTCCAGTGGGCAGATTTATCATTCCCTTCAGCCATATAACTTAAACAAGAGCAGGAACGTTAGCTAGAAAGTATTTTAGTATTACTGAAGCCGATGGATGAAAACCTGGCATATAATACCGACAAGTTGGGGTTAAAGATACGTGACAAACGTTTAAAACATTTACTGTGGAAACATTTCAGTCCTGGGATCATGTTCACTCCCAGGTCCCAGGACAGAAACGTTTCCATTATAAAAATATCTTTAGTGTTTATTCGTGTCCGGTTAAGACTTTGGAGTGTCTGTCGTTTAGTTTTCTTTCATATTTCTAGGTCCTGCCGTGTACTCTCAAGTACTCTCATAAACTCCCATGTACTCCTTTAAACTCCCATGAACTCCCAAGTACTCCCATGAATTTCCAAATACTTCCATGTCTCTCCATGTACGTCCATAAGCTACCAAGTATTGCAATGTACTCCCATTATTTCCACGTAGTCCATGTATTCACATGTACCATGTATTCCCATACATTTTCTGATTACTCCCATAAACTCTCAAGTGCTTCCAGGTGTTCCTATATACTCCCAAGAACTAACAAATACTCGCATGTACTTTTTATATTTTAATTTGCTGGGAGGAGCTGCTGAAATGAACAATAGATAAAACGAGTAGCGGATTATTATTATGTTTTAAGAATAATAATGTTTCGGCGTCATATATCCGGGAAAAATAATATTTATTTTATTTTTCACGAGGACTATGAAAGTGATATTGGTCCCTCAGTTGCTGTTCATGTTATCTGTCAACTAATGTACTTGTCGACTCTCATATGCTGTCTTTGTTTTTTCTCAAATACTGTCTTTGTTTTTTCACAAATACTGTCTTTGTTCTTCTTGAAATGCTTTCTTTGTTCTCTTTGAAATGTTTTCTTTGTTTTCTTTGAAAGCTGTCTTTGTTGTTTCTAAAATTATGTTTTTGTTGTCTGTCAGATGCTCTCTTTGATGCCTCTCAAATACTCTCTTTCTTGCCTCTCATATGTTGTCTTTGTTGCTTCTCAAAGACTCTCTTTGTTGCCTCTCAAATGCTCTTTTTTGTTTCCTCTTAAACGTTACATTCCTTCCTCCTTATTGTCTCTAAACGGGAGGTAAACTGTATATAGCAAATCCCATTTTTTTCCTCAGATGTTTAAAATTATTATTATTATTATTATTATTATTATTATTATTATTATTATTATTATTATTATTATTATTATTATTATTATTATTATTATTAATAATAGTATGTGCAAAAGCAGGGGTCAGATCCGTCTGCGTCATACAACTGCAACAAAGAATCCCTAAGCTTTGTCTCAGGGTGGTAGAGTTCCAGTCGTAAGTCCCTCCAAAAATTCGTCTCAGGGTGGTAGAGTTCCAGTCGTGGATCCCTCAAAAGTTTCGTCTCAGGGTGGTAAAGTTCCAGTCGTGGATCCCTCAAAAGTTTCGTCTCAGGGTGGTAAAGTTCCAACAGTGGATCCCTAAGTCTTGCCACACTTGCTGTCAGCCACCTTCGTTATCCACTCCGAGAGTCTTAAACTGTCTTGTTTTCGTTTCACCTTTTTTTCGTGAAAAATATGCCAGTTCCTCTTTTGATGCCTTTAATATGCTACTACTTCTACCACTACTAATACTACTACTAATATTAACGCTAGTACTAATACTGTTATAACTTCTACTACAGCTACTGTTAATAATATTGCTTTCCATTTAACATAGTTGTATGATGCCTACGGGTTTAGCGTTTTCCCTTAGATGATAATAAAAAATAATAATAGCAATAATAATAATAATAATAATAATAATAATAATAATAATAATAATAATAAATATTTCTATTATTATTATTATTATTATTATTATTATTATTACTATTATTAATGATAATAATAATATTATTATTAGAATTTTTATTTATTATTATTATTATTATTATTATTATTATTATTATTATTATTATTATTATTATTATTACTAGTATTTTTATGGGGAAACGCTAAGTCCGTAAAGATCAAGCAGCTGTTGGAAATCGGAAAGCAATTAATTGAGATTGACGAGAGAAGAGTGCAGCTCCACTTACTTGAATCAAGAGCAGTTTACCAACACCAAGATTCTTCACCCCTCTGCCTACTGATTTTTAATTCCATTTTTTAATCATCGTAAAAAAATGGATACATTATTTTTCTTCTTGTCATCGCTAACGGAGGAGCGGAAAGCCGATAACCGGATAGCATCACTGTTTTATCTGGCGCGCACCAAGTTTCCAACACCGGATATGCGGGGGGAGGGGAAAGTTTTTCCAGCATCCGGCTGGAGGAGAAGAAGAAGCCAGAGCCGGAGTCTGTAGGTGGTGTTTAGGAACTTACGGGAATCCGGTTGGTGGGGAGAAGGAAGGGAGGGGAGAAAGGGGTAGGGGGATAGGAGGTTAAGAGCCGGGAGAACAGGGGACGGGGTAGCAAATAAGAGGTAAGGATGCAAGTCTTAAGAACATGATTAAGAAAGTTATTAGCAGGGAAGAAGGAAATTTAAGATGGTTTACTCGGACGACGAGTTACGAGTCCAGCAGGAAATTGTGCGTCCAGCAGAAAATTGTGCGTTCAGTAGGAAATTGTGCGTCCAGTAGGAAATTGTGCGTCCAGCAGGAAATTGTGCGTCCAGTAGGAAATTTTGCGTCCAGCAGGAAATTGTGCGTCCAGCAGGAAAATTTGCGTCCTGCAGGAAATAATAAATACAAGAGTACAGCAAACATCCAGTTGATTATGTATTCAGAAGGTAATAATCCACAATAAAACAAATGCCTAACTAATTAATTGTGTATCCAGTAGGTAAAATTCAACTCATATCTACTCTATATATCCATTACATTACTTATATATCCACCAGGAAGAAGTTAATCCAAAAAATAGTATGTGTCTGATGGTTCGGTACCTACAAGTTCTTTGATAATTTTTGTTTTTCAAGAAGGTATTTACGTATCCAAAAATGCACCAATAAATCTCTTAAGAACAGACATTTTAAATGCATTTTTGTATTCAGCAAAAATTCTGTGTGCCAGAGAATTTTTGTATTCAGAATTTTGGAATTTGCAAAGGTCTAGTGACAAAAAATAATTTCGGTGTCCAATAAAATGTTTTGCATCCAAAGAGGATTATTATTATAATCAAAAAGAAGCGCTAAGCCACAAGCATCCAAAGAGGAATTTTGTGCTCAGGAGGATTTTTGTGCCTAGAAGGATTTATGTGCCCCAAAGAATTTCTGCACCCAGAAGGATTCTGTACCCAGGAGAATTTTTGTATCCATGAGATTTTGTCCTCAGGAGGATTTTTGTTCCCATGAGGATTTTGTACCCAAGAGGATTTTTGTATCCACGAGTATTTTTGTACCCAGGAGGATTTTTTTATCGGTATGTGTAGAACTTTTGTGTTATCAGTCGGACCTTAGCATCTAAAGATCACAGATAAATAATAAAAAAAAAGTTAATTAAAAAGGTATTACAACCCAGAAATTCAAAGGCCTGTTATCCTGGGTGTAAAGGGAGCAAAATAAACAAAGCAGAGAAAGTTATGACTTACATTATCCTTCAACAAGTAAGAACAAAATTATGTACACTATATACACTATGTACAACAATAGGTATTAGTGCACTCCACGGTAAGCAAGGCAGAATAGAAGCCACTAGAGAGCACACCGTGCTTCAACCAGCTCTAGAATGGGAATGATAATGGCAGACAGGTGTGTGGTACCCACAACACCTCTACGATTGCCAAAACCATCTTCTCATTGATTGGAACCTGGGTACTGATCGAACGATGGGGCCCCATCGTCGAACCTTAGCGCCTGGTTTGCTGGTTGGGGGAGATAGCCTTTCGATGAGGGTGTGTACATGCGCCGAATAAAGGTTACGTACTCTTTGCATGCCACATAAGGAAGAGGGTCATTTAAACAACAGGAAATTATGCACCTAATAAGTAAATACGTATCGGAGAGGAGCACATGAATCCATGAAGAAATGTATACAAAAGGAGGGAAAGACACATTATGTATCCTTCACAGTCACAGTAATGTAATTTTACACACACACACACACACACACACACACACACACACACACACACACACACACACACACACACACACACACACACACATTATTTACTTTAACAATATTGTAAAAAAATGTTTACAGGAGAAAAAAAAAAAAAAACTAATGCTTATAAATCTTGGACAGCATCGACTCGCGGAGCGGGTCCATGGAGAGTTCGGTCCACTGGTCTGGGCTGGGAGACCGAGCCCACTTTGACGTCTCCCACAGCCAGACACTCGTCATCACCGACGTCCAGGATGATGACGATGGTGACTACCGCTGCAGAATTGACTTCAAGTCATCCCCAACCAGGAACACTGGCGTGAGGCTGCTGGTCGTTGGTGAGTAGTTAAGGAGTGTTGGTTGGTAGTGAGGGAGTGTTGGTGAGTAGTGAGGGAGTGTTGGTGAGTAGTGAGGGGGAACATTTTTCGTATATATACTCCATAGTCTTTTTATAAATTATCATTATTATTAGTAGTAGTAGTATTTTTATTATTATTATTATTATTATTATTATTATTATTATTATTAGTAGTAGTAGTAGTAGTAGTATTTTAATTATCATTATTATTATTACTAATATTACTATTATATTATTATTATTATTAGTATTATTTATATTATAAATATTATTATTATTATTATCTTAAATATTATTATTATTATTATTATTATTATTATTATTATTATTATTATTATTATTATTATGATGTTGACAATTGTGTACAATTAGGTAGCTTGCCTTAGGATTAGTGGTCGGAAGTCCAAGTCTCCACATTATTATTATTATAATGACAGGAGCGCTAAACCTGTAGGATTATACTGCGCATGTGGGGGGATGGAAGGTATTCAGGCTCAATTCAGGGAACTGGAGCACAGATCCAATTCCCTAGATCAAGAGCCCCTCACCAGCATCAAGGAACCTCCCTTGAGGGGGCCAAGTCTCCACAGTAACATGCTCCTCACACGAGGCTCTTATATTAGGCTACTTCTCAAATATACATAGAATTTTGATTTTAAATGTGAATTTCAACTTTCCAAGACACAGACCTCCTCTTGTAAATATTATTACTCTCATCATCATGGGAAAGCGCTAAACCCACAGGAGGCAATCAGGTATGATCCACGAATGAGGCGGATAACTCCAATTCCTTGGATGAGGAAACCTTCACCAGCATCAAAACTGCCCTCGGAGGCAGACATTGAAGCATATCATGAATTTATGTGGGGCTTAATCCATAAATTATGTGTAACTTTCACGACTGTTGTTCTTAATTACTGATGAAGCTAAAAGAAGTTTGTTGATTCCTAGGACCGACCTGAAGGATACAGTAAACCATCGATTAACTAATTTCCTAACCAAATTTTAACTCAAATACTTGTCCCCCGCTTCATAAGTACGGATCATCTCTGGTAATATTGCGTTTGATCTCTAATGTGATGTCTGTGTGTTTACACTCACTCTTATGTGTAAATAAATCATAGTATTTCTTAACAAACAACTGCTGACTTTATATTATTTGTAAAAGAGATTTGCTTCTCTGCGTGAGGTTTTGTTTACATATTCGTGCTTACCTTGTGCTATTCATCACTATTAAGCGTACTTAGGCTTTTGTTAATTTTCGGGTAACTAGATGTACCTGTAACTTCGGGTCTAGGTGTAAAAAAAGTCCTTAAGTTACCTGTGATGTTTACGGTAGTGTTTCCAAAACGTCAGTGATGAATAAACCGCAATACTCGAGGACTAAAACCAGATTAAACACTTTCAAGATAAGAAAAAAACGAAGGAGAGGGGAAGAAACTGAGCATGTCTTGTAAATTTCTTCAAGGAATAAGGAATGTTGAAGTTTACTTACTAAAAGAAAAAGTTTCTCCATCGGTGTTCAGTTTTTTAAATGTTTTCCTGATAAAGAATTTCGACCATTTACTTGTTCTTTATTGTTGTCTTTATTTTCTTATTCCAGAAATAGATTGGAATACGATTTGAAGTGTTTTACTTTAAATAACATTCGTTTTTCCCCCTCTCACGATTTCTTCTTTTCACTTTTTTTAATTTTCTTTAATGGAGAATGGATGGCGGAGTTGTGCATCGTTTTTATGGGAGGAAATGTGTCCTTTGAAGACACATTTTCTGTTCGGGAGAGGTCGCGGAAAATCTGAAAAAAAATCTTTCCCACTCACACACACTTGCACACACACACACACACACACACACACACGCGCGCACACACACACAGGTGGAGGCAGGTACCATACATAGTTTAAGACGAGGTATGACAAAGTTCATGGAGCAAGGTGAGGGAGGACCCAGTAGTGGTCACTGAAGAGGCGGGGCCAAGAGCTGAGTTTCGACCCCTGCAACCACAAATAGGTGAGCACAAATAGATGAGTACACACACACACACACACACACACACACACACACACACACACACACACACACACACACACACACACACAAACAAACAAACAAACAAAAAGCGTTGCTATGAGAAGTAAGACAGGATGTAAACAGAAAAGCAAATAAAATTTCTTTGTATATGTCGACCTCCAAATGAGGTCCTCATCAGCAGATACGAGAATAGCACTCATATATCTGCTGATGAGGACCTCATATAAGTAAACGAAGATATCAACCTGAATACATGAATAAAGAAGTAAAAACGAGAAAGCGGTGAATTTACAGCTTCTAACGAAGTTTCTAATTCGGGCTTTCTAACTCAGCTCTTTTAACAGAGGCTTTGCTGAAGAAGATTTCAGATAGAACCCGAAATACTACACTACTGTTATTACACTGGATCTCCCTTCCACAGTTCCACCACAGAGGGTGTCCATCCTGAATTCTGAGGGGGTGGAGGTGAACGGAGTCATCGGTCCGTATTCATTAGGGAGCAGCCTGGTTCTTACCTGTCAAGTGACTGGAGGTAAGTGACACGCTTCTGTGTAGTAGTAGTAGTAGTAGTGGTAGTTAGCGAATTTCAAAGGCTCTTGTCGATAGACACTTGGCCTGTGTGGGGTGTGGTGTGTGTGTGTGTGTGTGTGTGTGTGTGTGTGTGTGTGTGTACTCACCTCACCTAGTTCTCACCTAGTTAAGGTTGCAGGGGTCGCGTCCAAGCTCCTGACCCCGCCTCTTTACTGGTCGCTACTAGGTCACTCTCCCTGTACCGTGAGCTTTACCATACCTCTGCTTAAAGCTATGTATGGATCCTGCCTCCACTACTTCGCTTCCCAAACTATTCCACTTCCTGACTACTCTGTGGCTGAAGAAATACTTCCTAACTTCCCTGTGATTCATCTGTGCCCTCAACTTCCAACTGTGTCCCCTTGTTACTGTGTCCCATCTCTGGAACATCCTGTCTTTGTCCACCTTGTCAATGCCTCTCAGTATTTTGTATGTCGTTATCATGTCCCCCCTATCTCTCCTGTCCTCCAGTGTCGTCAGGTTGATTTCCCTTAACTTCTCCTCGTAGGACATACCTCTTAGCTCTGGGACTAGTCTTGTTGCAAACCTTTGCACTTTCTCTAGTTTCTTTACGTGCTTGGGTAGGTGTGGGTTCCAAACTGGTGCCTTATACTCCAATATGGGCCTAAGGTACACGGTTTACAGGGTCCTGAACGATTCCTTATTAAGATGTCGGAATGCTGTTCTGAGGTTTGCTAGGCGCCCATATGCTGCAGCCGTTATTTGGTTGATGTGCGCTTCAGGAGATGTGCCTGGTGTTATACTCACCCCAAGATCTTTTTCCTTGAGTGAGGCTTGTAGTCTCTGGCCCCCTAGACTGTACTCCGTCTGCGGTCTTCTTTGCTCTTCCCCAATCTTCATGACTTTGCACTTGGTGGGATTGAACTCCAGGAGCCAATTGCTGGACCAGGTCAGCAGCCTGTCCAGATCCCTTTGTAGTTCTGCCTGGTCTTCGATCGAATGAATTCTTCTCATCAACTTCACGTCATCTGCAAACAGGGACACCTCGAAGTCTATTCCTTCCGTCATGTCGTTCACAAATACCAGAAACAGCACTGGTCCTAGGACTGACTCCTGTGGGACCCCGCTGGTCACAGGTGCCCACTCTGACACCTCGCCACGTACCATGACTCGCTGCTGTCTTCCTGACAAGTATTCCCTGATCCATTGTAGTGCTTTTCCTGTTATCCCTGCTTGGTCCTCCAGTTTTTGCACTAATCTCTTGTGTGGAACTGTGTCAAACGCCTTCTTGCATTCCAAGAAAATGCAACCCACCCACCCCTCTCTCTCTTGTCTTACTGCTGTCACCATGTCATAGAACTCCAATAGGTTTGTGACACAGGATTTCCCGTCCCTGAAACCATGTTGGCTGCTGTTGATGAGATCATTCCTTTCTAGGTGTTCCACCACTCTTCTCCTGATAATCTTCTCCATGACTTTGCATACTATACATGTCAGTGACACTGGTCTGTAGTTTAGTGCTTCATGTGTGTGTATGTGTGTGTGTGTGAGAGAGACAGAGAGAAATGTGTGTGTGTGTGTGTGTGTGTGTGTGTGTGTGTGTGTGTGTGTGTGTGTGTGTGTGAGTCCATACTTACCCAGTTGTGTTTATATCAGTTTTGATATATCACCTGTCCTTTAAGACTGAATGCAGTGTCTATATATATGTCAGTAAAGTACATGAACATGTGCAGGTATACTTATTTAAGTTTTTCAGTTTACATCTTATTTTCTTCCTGTCTCCTCATATATCTGAGCATTTATGATTTTGTGAGTAATAAAGCTTGTGACTGTGCCATCCTCGACCACCCTCTTCGCCGGTAATGAACATTAGCAAGACTCTTAGAGATTATCTTTCATGGAAAGGTTAAAGGTGGGAAGACGATGAGAAAAGAAACAGAGAAGGGGAGAGAGGTAGAGAAGAGGAGAGAGGATCAGATGGGAAGGGATGCAGACAAGGGGAGAGGCAGAGAAAAGGAGTTGACACGTGTCGTATGAAGACTTATCTACAGAATGCTTAGTATGAGTAAATTAGGAAGACTTCTCTGAAGCAGCTTCACCTTCGGGTTATGTTAGAGCTGGAGACGTAGAAGACGTCAAAGGAAATTACAGGTCAGGGATCGAGAGAAAAAAGAAGCTAAACCCTTATACGGATTCTGACGATCCGTATAAGGGTTCAAGACTTGTGTGGACTACCCAATGTAGGAGACATTCTACCTAGAATAAAGGTAGGGAATAAATGGCTGTCCAGGGCAATAGGAGTAAACATCCGGCTTCGTAAGTGACGTGAAGAGCCCAAGATAAAGTTAAATGATAGCTGAGACTGTTTTTTCGACAGAAGTGTCATGTGTTGCAAAGGCTGGAATTCATCTTTCACAATAGGGAGTGAAAGCCTTGACTGTGTCAGTAGAAAGTCAGTCGTCTGTCGGGGGGCTTACACAAGCTTCTAACAGTGATCCTGAAAAGCTAAACAATGTGAAAACTGCTTATGGGATTCAAGAAAATTAGAAATAAAACATATTTAGACAATTTTAAGAAATTTCCTAAGTGGATAAATATATAATCGCGAAAATGAAAGATAAAATAAAGAAGAAAAAAAAAAGAACATAAGAACATAAGAAAGAAGGAACACTACAACAGGCCTACTGACCCATGCAAAAAAAAATATTATTGCAAGTTACCTAATGATTTAAATTAAAGAATTGGAAAATATCTGCCTAATGCAATATACGAGAGTTTAAATAATTTCAAAGTAACAAAAGAGGTTGGTGAAGCGTCGTTATAGGTCAGAGAAAATTTGAACAGTTGCATCAGAAATGATATAAAATCTGAAGATATTGACACAGAATCTGTACAGTTGCAACTTTTTTGAAGGAGATGAAAATCTGATATAGGGGTGAACTATCGACCTCCTTAGGAGACTTCTTTGGGACGAAAGTTTTAAGATTTATAGATCTGAAAAAAAATAGTAATCTTATGTAATTTTAATTTTAGCCAAAATGGCTAGAATTCTCTTTCTGGAATTCAGATTCGAGCAATTTTTTTTTAATAATCCAGCAGTGCTTTTTATAACATTTTACTAAAGAACGAACTACAGAAATAAACTGCTTGATTTTCTTCTGACAAGCCGGAAGACCATCGAAAGTAATATGGAGATTACAGAAGAGTTTGACACAACTCATTGCAGATCTGTTAAATGTCCCTTTCAATATGATAACACTGATAATACAGTAATGCTGATTACAGTGGACCTAAACTGCACCTGTGTAATCATGTCTGGGGTGTCGAAAAGAACTTTCAAAACAAAAGAAGTTGCACAAAAACATTTAATCCTAACCAAGAAATAAGATAGAGTAAAAGTGGTCCGAAATGGATGAAGAGGAGACTGAAACACCTTTTGGAGGAGAAAAGAGAGATTTATAAGCGCTTCAAGATAGAAAAAGGGTCACCTTATGAATCAATATGTACATCCTAAATATGAGGCAAAAGAAGAAGAAAAGCTAAAGGCCCCTATGAAATCATAGTTGCAATGGAATCAAAGACAAACCTAAAATATTTCTTCCAAGCATAGAGCACAAAGTGTAGAGAAAAGTTGGGTCCACTTTAAACTAACTTTGGACAGCTTACTGCCAATGAGAAAGTAATGGGCTCAATTTTTAACAATTATTTTCTGACGGTTTTTACACAAGAAAACACAAACGAAATCGAAACAATTATTAAGATCCTGAGAAAAAACGAAATATGTAATATCACAGTCACTAGAGAGAGTTATGTAACAGGTGTTCTGATTACAACAAAATAATTCCCCGAGTCTCGACAAGCTATGTTTAGAAATCCTTAAAGAATGCCACTAGGAACTTAGCAAGCCACTAACTAGTCATTTCAATATACAGTATTACTACAGGTAAGGAGATTCTGGTAAGGGGATTCTTATCTACAAACCGGGAGATAAATCTCTACCGTCAAAGCACCGCCCAGTCAGCCACACATCAATAGCTGTGAAATCATTACAATCTACATGATGCGAATATAATTAAAACACCACGCCTCGAGAAGCTTAATTAATTTGGTTAATGAGTATAAGCTTGGAATCACATGGGGTTTTTCATACCTAACAAATTTACTGAACTACCTGAGTAAGGCAGTGAAGGCAGAAGACTGTGCTCAAAAGTAACCCACATGGAGAGAGAAATTCAGAAGATTAATTGGCCTGCATATTTTGATCCCCTTCGGAAGATGACCCCCAGAAGGGGGCCGACATATATAGTCACATTAATATTCTGAGTTTCTGTCTATGTGGGCTATTATTGGGCATTGACGATTGTTCATTACACTTTATTTATTCGCAGAAGACTGTGATAAAGGTTTGTCCTTCATCTGAGTTTTCTTTACAGTATAAGACAAATAACAATATAACTTCTCGCTATCCTCTCTGTCTCCCGTCCCATATCCATTGCTCCCCTTCTTCTACATTTTCAAATTCGTTTCTCGTTTGCAGGCTTCTTCTTTACACTTTTAAACATTTTCATTTTTTCTATCTCTATTTTTATCTTCATCTGCTTCCAAATATTTTTGTTATCCCCTTTTTTCCTAATTTTTCCTGTGACCTTCCCACAGGTCGCCCCCCGCCAGTAGTGACCTGGTGGCACGAGGGGTCACTGTTGGATGACCTGAGCGAAAGCAACAGCAGCCAGGTCACGCGAAACACCTTGACCTTACCTAACCTGAGTCGTCACCACCTGTATAGGGTCATCACGTGCCGGGCAGACAATTCAAACCTTACCCAACCTCTTCACGTCTCTGTCACTATCGACATGAGCTGTAAGTTGTTCCACAAGATATGTATGACTCCTACTGATTTAGGTCTTTCCTTTGAAAAAAGAAGCACAATAATAATAATAGTATTCATAATAATAATAATAATAATAATAAGCCTTATGCAAGGCTTCGTATTTTTGTATATTATTCGCCTTGCTTTCTACCCATTATAAACATATGCTGATTTTTACACCGAGACGTGTGTATCACTCAGTGTGTATGTATATATATATAAATATATAAATGTATATATATATATATATATATATATATATATATATATATATATATATATATATATATATATTTTATTTTTTATTATCACACCGGCCGATTCCCACCAAGGCAGGGTGGCCCGAAAAAGAAAAACTTTCACCATCATTCACTCCATCACTGTCTTGCCAGAAGGGTGCTTTACACTACAGTTTTTAAACTGCAACATTAACACCCCTCCTTCAGAGTGCAGGCACTGTACTTCCCATCTCCAGGACTCAAGTCCGGCCTGCCGGTTTCCCTGAATCCCTTCATAAATGTTACTTTGCTCACACTCCAACAGCACGTCAAGTATTAAAAACCATTTGTCTCCATTCACTCCTATCAAACACGCTCACACATGCCTGCTGGAAGTCCAAGCCCCTCGCACACAAAACCTCCTTTACCCCCTCCCTCCAACCCTTCCTAGGCCGACCCCTACCCCGCCTTCCTTCCACTACAGACTGATACACTCTTGAAGTCATTCTGTTTCGCTCCATTCTCTCTACATGTCCGAACCACCTCAACAACCCTTCCTCAGCCCTCTGGACAACAGTTTTGGTAATCCCGCACCTCCTCCTAACTTCCAAACTACGAATTCTCTGCATTATATTCACACCACACATTGCCCTCAGACATGACATCTCCACTACCTCCAGCCTTCTCCTCGCTGCAACATTCATCACCCACGCTTCACACCCATATAAGAGCGTTGGTAAAACTATACTCTCATACATTCCCCTCTTTGCCTCCAAGGACAAAGTTCTTTGTCTCCACAGACTCCTAAGTGCACCACTCACTCTTTTTCCCTCATCAATTCTATGATTCACCTCATCTTTCATAGACCCATCCGCTGACACGTCCACTCCCAAATATCTGAATACGTTCACCTCCTCCATACTCTCTCCCTCCAATCTGATATTCAATCTTTCGTCACCTAATCTTTTTGTTATCCTCATAACCTTACTCTTTCCTGTATTCACCTTTAATTTTCTTCTTTTGCACACCCTACCAAATTCATCCACCAATCTCTGCAACTTCTCTTCAGAATCTCCCAAGAGCACAGTGTCATCAGCAAAGAGCAGCTGTGACAACTCCCACTTTGTGTGTGATTCTTTATCTTTTAACTCCACGCCTCTTGCCAAGACCCTCGCATTTACTTCTCTTACAACCCCATCTATAAATATATTAAACAACCACGGTGACATCACACATCCTTGTCTAAGGCCTACTTTTACTGGGAAAAAATTTCCCTCTTTCCTACATACTCTAACTTGAGCCTCACTATCCTCGTAAAAACTCTTCACTGCTTTCAGTAACCTACCTCCTACACCATACACTTGCAACATCTGCCACATTGCCCCCCTATCCACCCTGTCATACGCCTTTTCCAAATCCATAAATGCCACAAAGACCTCTTTAGCCTTATCTAAATACTGTTCACTTATATGTTTCACTGTAAACACCTGGTCCACACACCCCCTACCTTTCCTAAAGCCTCCTTGTTCATCTGCTATCCTATTCTCCGTCTTACTCTTAATTCTTTCAATTATAACTCTACCATACACTTTACCAGGTACACTCAACAGACTTATCCCCCTATAATTTTTGCACTCTCTTTTATCCCCTTTGCCTTTATACAAAGGAACTATGCATGCTCTCTGCCAATCCCTAGGTACCTTACCCTCTTCCATACATTTATTAAATAATTGCACCAACCACTCCAAAACTATATCCCCACCTGCTTTTAACATTTCTATCTTTATCCCATCAATCCCGGCTGCCTTACCCCCTTTCATTTTACCTACTGCCTCACGAACTTCCCCCACACTCACAACTGGCTCTTCCTCACTCCTACAAGATGTTATTCCTCCTTGCCCTATACACGAAATCACAGCTTCCCTATCTTCATCAACATTTAACAATTCCTCAAAATATTCCTTCCATCTTCCCAATACCTCTAACTCTCCATTTAATAACTCTCCTCTCCTATTTTTAACTGACAAATCCATTTGTTCTCTAGGCTTTCTTAACTTGTTAATCTCACTCCAAAACTTTTTCTTATTTTCAACAAAATTTGTTGATAACATCTCACCCACTCTCTCATTTGCTCTCTTTTTACATTGCTTCACCACTCTCTTAACTTCTCTCTTTTTCTCCATATACTCTTCCCTCCTTGCATCACTTCTACTTTGTAAAAACTTCTCATATGCTAACTTTTTCTCCCTTACTACTCTCTTTACATCATCATTCCACCAATCGCTCCTCTTCCCTCCTGCACCCACTTTCCTGTAACCACAAACTTCTGCTGAACACTCTAACACTACATTTTTAAACCTACCCCATACCTCTTCGACCCCATTGCCTATGCTCTCATATATCTGCATATATATATATATATATATATATATATATATATATATATATATATATATATATATATATATATATGCATATATATATATATGCATATTTTGAGGTGCACATCTCATAGTAAATAAACACCAGTGTATATACACCTAATGTATATATACCTGTCTCAGGTAGGAATTTGCTTTGTTCTATAACTTAGGGATGAACCATACCAACCAGTCATTCTGTTTTCTCTGCGTGGTAGTTCCGCCGTTGGATGTAAGGATACTTGGCTCAAACCCAGCACTGCTGGAGGGCCAGCACACGTCCTTCAGGTGTGAGTCGACTGGCTCCAGGCCTCCCGCGACGCTATCCTGGTGGATGGACGGTGTTATGATGAACGCTGCCAATGAACAGGTAATTCTGCTCTCTCTCTCTCTCTCTCTCTCTCTCTCTCTCTCTCTCTCTCTCTCTCTCTCTCAATCCTTCACTATCCTCACCATCTTCTTCAGGAGCTATATGAACCCTCTCCTACCAAGGTAATAATATTTCTCTGTTAATTGTATTGCATTTTTAAGTACACTAAAGGTTTTAACTGGAGGGAGATTCAGTCCTCCTGAAATTCTTGTACAAACCAAGTATCGTTGTTATTTGAAAATGGAAGCAGCGGGAGAAACTACTTCCAATAAATGTTTCAAGTGTTGAATACGCGTCTTCATTTCCCAGTTTGTGGGTGTTGATGTGTCTTATACGTGTGTCTGGGCTTATTTCGAAAACTGGCCTTATTAGGTTTATTCCGCTTTTGTGAGAATTTACTTATATGCGGCGACCATCTGAGTGGAAGTGACGTTGTCGTCCACACACACACACACACACACACACACACACACACACACACACACACCACAACATCAGAGAACATCACACCTCTCCGCTTGTTACCTTCCATACTTCTGTTATGCGGAACTTCTCCATATATTTACCTTATGAACCTCTACGTGGGACTGAACGTCGTGTGAAAATACAGCTTTCCTTAATGCATAGCTTCTTTTAGGTCTCCTTTATCATAGTTCACTCAGCAAACATACATTTGGTAATGTGGAAGCCTTTTGTTTCTTTATAATAATAATAATAATAATAATAATAATAATAATAATAATAATAATAATAATAATAATAATAATAATAATAATAATAATAATAATAATAATAACTTTGATAATGGTTATACCTGGAGTTTACCTGGAGAGGATTTAGGGGGTCAACGCCCCCGCGCCCTGGTCTGAGACCAGGCCAGACAAGGCCAGGTTAAGGACAACTGATTCAAAAAGCAATGGTGCTACTTTCACCTTCCTTCTTCTAGACTTGAATACTTCCCATTCATCGGGCACTCTATGACCCATAGGGGTTTAGTGCTTCCTCGTGTATGTTACTACTAATAATGGAGTCAGCTGTGAGCTATATGTGGTCACTATAATTTATTTTTCTGAAACACATGTGATGTGAGAACTAAAGCCATGTTGGTGTGAGAATTAATGCCAATGTGATGTGAGAACTAATGCCCATGTGATGTAAGAATTTAAGCCTCAGTGATGTGAGAACTAATGCCAGCCCACGTGATTTGAGAACTAATGCCAGTGTGATGTGAGAACCAAAGCCCTTTGAATTAATGCCCATTTGTGTGAAAACTAAGCCATTTTGAAGTGAGAACCAAGGCGGATGATGGGATCGCCTTCCA
>NC_091336.1:21882698-21895198 GCF_038502225.1 Cherax quadricarinatus | reverse complement strand
ATATATATATATATATATATACATATATATATATATATATATATATATATACATATATATATATATATATATATATATATATATATTATATATATATATATATATATATATATATAAATATATGTATATATAAATATATGTATATATATATATATATATATATGTGTATATATATATATGTATATATATATATATATATATGTATATATATATATATATATATATATATATATATATATACATATATATATAAATATATATATACATATATATATATATATATATATATATATATATATATATATATATATATATATATATATATATATTATATATATATATATATATATATATATATAAAGCTTATTTAAAAGGGAAGAAAAATCTAATTACGTATTCATGTTCAGAATGCCAAGAGGTCATTACGCTTAGAGAAACTACCACCAAAACTGCTATTAACTCTTTGTAAGGTAAAGTTTTCCAATTTGAGACAACAATGCCTTTAATAATGTTCACACTGAAAGAAAATGCGGAGGTATAATCTTATTTAACGACAATGACTCTCATGCGCATATCAACCCAAACAAAGCATTTAGAAGCCTGAGGATCCCTGTCTTTTGACACTGGTTAAAATGAGGAAGTCAAAATTCGGTTTAGGGCATTATACACTCCTACCACACAAAGCCAGAAGTTCGAAATTATTTTGCCTGAGTTATAATTAGTAAGTATTAAGTAGAGTGCAGTAATAGTGGGGGAATTCATAACTAACCTCCAGTTTGGGAATTCAACTTCAGACCATGTTTCGGTTCTTCCTGGAGTATTATTAAGTCGTGGGTGGCTGAATGGTGGTCGTGGTCGGAGCGAAACATCGCATAAATAGTGATCCTGGAGGGAGTGAAACATCGTCTAAATAGTGGTCCTGGACTGGGCAAAACATCGTCTAAATAGTGGTCCTTGAGGGAGCGAAACATCGTCTAAATAGTGGTCCTGGAGGGAGCAAAACATCGTCTAAATAGTGGTCCTGGACTGAGCAAAACATCGTATAAATAGTGGTCCTGGACTGAGCGAAACATCGTCTAAACAGTGGTCCTGGGCGGAGCGAAACATAGTCTGAAGAATTATCACGAGCGAATATATATGAAACAGTCTATCAGGAGAACAGGTCGATAATAGATTTTTATGTATAATTGATTAAACATTCAATCAGAGACAGTCACAGGTTCAACTCAATGGGAAATAATTCACACCTTAAAGGTTTAGCAAAATCAACAATAGCAGTATGTGATATATATATATATATATATATATATATATATATATATATATATATATATATATATATATATATATATATATATATATATGCAAGGAATTCGCAAGAGCAGGCGAAATATACACAAACACTGATCTCTGGCTGAAGGAGACTCGAACCTACGAACCTTGGAACAAGGTACGCAGTGCTATACCATTCTCACCACACTGGACCAATACCTTGGCGTCCACCTTGCGCTAGACTTCGATCCAAGGCGGCCAGCTTTCAGGGAGAAGGCTTACAGCTTTTCATCTCATCCCCTGCATGCATCAGCCTTACTAGAGATTTTAACAATTTATATATATATATATATATATATATATATATATATTATATATATTTATTATATATATTATATATATATATATATATATATTATATATATATATATATATATATATATATATATATGCAATAAGATCACAGTAAACAGGTGATTTTAAAATATGCAAACAATCACTGTGGAAGAGTAGTGAAATTCCAGGCGCTTTCGTGACTACTCACATTGACAATGTGAGTAGTCACGAAAGCGCTTGGAATCACTACTCTTTCACAATGGTTGTTTTGCATATATATATATATATATATATATATATATATATATATATATATATATATATATATATATATATATATATATATATACATGCTTTCTCTAGGGGAGTGTGCCAACGGGAGATACTGTTGGTGAAGGCGTTGGAGATGCTCTTGGTGAAGGGAGTATAAGATACTCTTGATGAGGGAGGAGAGACTGCTCACAAGAGCAGAAAAGTTTGAAAACTCAAAAAAGAAGATAAATAAGGACACGTGTTGTTATAAAATGAAGGTGGTGGGTAGTGACAGTGTTATTTCAGTTGTCAGGAGATCAATATTTCTCCTGACGCTGGTGTCAGCTACAAGATAACCAAGTCAGCGGAGTATTAGATCACATGACCGAATCCTTTCAGTGGCTATCCTGTCCATCTCGTAAATTTTTTAACAACGCATCATAAGATGAGATGGCAGAGCTTCTATCCTACGTAAGCATCAACAAAGCACCACAGAATAGTGCCCTAGCATGTCAGTATATAATGAAGTGTACAACGAGAGAAATCTCTTTCACCATAAAAGATGATTTATGTAACGAATTATTTTGAGATGTTGCTGGTTGCTGGCGATAGGCTCTTAGTGTAAGGAACTGGATCGATCTTCCACTTCTTTAGAACCAACATGATTACCTCCCATTCCCAAGGCTCAGTTTGACCACTACTGGTTTAGCTTTTCGCCAAAATTATAATAACTAGAGAAGTGACTGATAAATCTCGTTATTGCGCGAAATGGCGTGTTGCCAACAGGTTCCTTACGAAAACAAAGACATACATGGCAGAATAAGCTTTAATAAGAACAACGTTACTCTCTGTTGGAAAGCTTAATCAAGTCATGACTTGCTAAAGCTCAACACCTAGAAAAGCTTTGCTCCCATGAACGCTTGTTTTTAAACCTGAGATTTTCCCCTCAAAGTCACGTCATTATTTAATGGCTGAGTAAGAGTAAGATGGAGTACGAGGAGAATGATATCAGTGAATAGTAAAGGAATAAAAATAATGAAATGAAATAGTGGATGGTTAGCTAGAGGTATAGCAACTGTTGGAGGAAAGGTTAACAACAGTGAGAGGTATAGCAGCTGTTGGAGGAAAGGTTAACAACAGTGAGAGGTATAGCAACTGTTGGAGGAAAGGTTAACAACAGTGAGAGGTATAGCAACTGTTGGAGGAAAGGTTAACAACAGTGAGAGGTATAGCAACTGTTGGAGGAAAGGTTAACAACAGTGAGAGGTATAGCAACTGTTGGAGGAAAGGTTAACAACAGTGAGAGGTATAGCAACTGTTACAGGAAAGGTTAACAACAGTGAGAGGTATGGCAGCTGTTGGAGGAAAGGTTAACAACAGTGAGAGGTATGGCAGCTGTTGGAGGAGAGGTTAACAACAGTGAGAGGTATGGCAGCTGTTGGAGGAAAGGTTAACAACAGTGAGAGGTATAGCAACTGTTGGAGGAAAGGTTAACAACAGTGAGAGGTATGGCAACTGTTGGAGGAGAGGTTAACAACAGTGAGAGGTATAGCAACTGCTGGAGGAAAGGTTAACAACAGTGAGAGGTATAGCAACTGTTGGAGGAGAGGTTAACAACAGTGAGAGGTATGGCAACTGTTGGAGGAAAGGTTAACAACAGTGAGAGGTATAGCAACTGTTGGAGGAAAGGTTAACAACAGTGAGAGGTATAGCAACTGTTGGAGGAAAGGTTAACAACAGTGAGAGGTATAGCAACTGTTGGAGGAAAGGTTAACAACAGTGAGAGGTATAGCAACTGTTGGAGGAAAGGTTAACAACAGTGAGAGGTATAGCAACTGTTGGAGGAAAGATTAACAACAGTGAGAGGTATAGCAACTGTTGGAGGAAAGGTTAACAACAGTGAGAGGTATAGCAACTGTTGGAGGAAAGGTTAACAACAGTGAGAGGTATAGCAACTGTTGGAGGAAAGGTTAACAACAGTGAGAGGTATAGCAACTGTTGGAGGAAAGGTTAACAACAGTGAGAGGTATAGCAACTGTTGGAGGAAAGGTTAACAACAGTGAGAGGTATGGCAGCTGTTGGAGGAAAGGTTAACAACAGTGAGAGGTATGGCAGCTGTTGGAGGAAAGGTTAACAACAGTGAGAGGTATAGCAACTGTTGGAGGGAAGGTTAACAACAGTGAGAGGTATGGCAACTGTTGGAGGAAAGGTTAACAACAGTGAGAGGTATGGCAACTGTTGGAGGAAAGGTTAACAACAGTGAGAGGTATGGCAACTGTTGGAGGAAAGGTTAACAACAGTGAGAGGTATGGCAACTGTTGGAGGAAAGGTTAACAACAGTGAGAGGTATAGCAACTGTTGGAGGAAAGGTTAACAACAGTGAGAGGTATAGCAACTGTTGGAGGAAAGGTTAACAACAGTGAGAGGTATGACAACTGTTGGAGGAAAGGTTAACAACAGTGAGAGGTATGGCAACTGTTGGAGGAAAGGTTAACAACAGTGAGAGGTATGACAACTGTTGGAGGAAAGGTTAACAACAGTGAGAGGTATGGCAACTGTTGGAGGAAAGGTTAACAACAGTGAGAGGTATGGCAACTGTTGGAGGAGAGGTTAACAACAGTGAGAGGTATGGCAACTGTTGGAGGAAAGGTTAACAACAGTGAGAGGTATAGCAACTGTTGGAGGGAAGGTTAACAACAGTGAGAGGTATGACAACTGTTGGAGGAAAGGTTAACAACAGTGAGAGGTATGGCAACTGTTGGAAGAGAGGTTAACAACAGTGAGAGGTATGACAACTGTTGGAGGAGAGGTTTACAACAGTGAGAGGTATGGCAACTGTTGGAGGGAAGGTTAACAACAGTGAGAGGTATAGCAACTGTTGGAGGGAAGGTTAACAACAGTGAGAGGTATGGCAACTGTTGGAAGAGAGGTTAACAACAGTGAGAGGTATGGCAACTGTTGGAAGAGAGGTTAACAACAGTGAGAGGTATGGCAACTGTTGGAAGAGAGGTTAACAACAGTGAGAGGTATGACAACTGTTGGAGGAGAGGTTTACAACAGTGAGAGGTATGGCAACTGTTGGAAGAGAAGTTAACAACAGTGAGAGGTATGACAACTGTTGGAGGAAATGTTAACAACAGTGAGAGGTATGGCAACTGTTGGAGGAGAGGTTTACAACAGTGAGAGGTATGGCAACTGTTGGAAGAGAGGTTAACAACAGTGAGAGGTATGACAACTGTTGGAGGAAATGTTAACAACAGTGAGAGGTATGGCAACTGTTGGAGGAGAGGTTTACAACAGTGAGAGGTATGGCAACTGTTGAAAGAGAGGTTAACAACAGTGAGAGGTATGACAACTGTTGGAGGAGAGGTTTACAACAGTGAGAGGTATGGCAACTGTTGGAGGAGAGGTTTACAACAGTGAGAGGTATGGCAACTGTTGGAGGAGAGGTTTACAACAGTGAGAGGTATGGCAACTGTTGGAGGAGAGGTTTACAACAGTGAGAGGTATGGCAACTGTTGGAGGAGAGGTTTACAACAGTGAGAGGTATGGCAACTGTTGGAGGAGAGGTTTACAACAGTGAGAGGTATGGCAACTGTTGGAGGAGAGGTTTACAACAGTGAGAGGTATGGCAACTGTTGGAGGAGAGGTTTACAACAGTGAGAGGTATGGCAACTGTTGGAGGAGAGGTTTACAACAGTGAGAGGTATGGCAACTGTTGGAGGAGAGGTTTACAACAGTGAGAGGTATGGCAACTGTTGGAGGAGAGGTTTACAACAGTGAGAGGTATGGCAACTGTTGGAGGAGAGGTTAACAACAGTGAGAGGTATGACAACTGTTGGAGGAGAGGTTTACAACAGTGAGAGGTATGGCAACTGTTGGAGGAGAGGTTAACAACAGTGAGAGGTATGACAACTGTTGGAGGAGAGGTTAACAACAGTGAGAGGTATGGTAACTGTTGGAAGAGAGGTTAACAACAGTGAGAGGTATGGCAACTGTTGGAGGAGAGGTTTACAACAGTGAGAGGTATGGCAACTGTTGGAGGAGAGGTTTACAACAGTGAGAGGTATGGCAACTGTTGGAGGAGAGGTTAACAACAGTGAGAGGTATGGTAACTGTTGGAAGAGAGGTTAACAACAGTGAGAGGTATGGTAACTGTTGGAGGAGAGGTTTACAACAGTGAGAGGTATGGCAACTGTTGGAGGAAAGGTTAACAACAGTGAGAGGTATAGCAACTGTTGGAGGAGAGGTTAACAACAGTGAGAGGTATGGCAACTGTTGAAGGAGAGGTTTACAACAGTGAGAGGTATGGCAACTGTTGAAGGAGAGGTTTACAACAGTGAGAGGTATGGCAACTGTTGAAGGAGAGGTTTACAACAGTGAGAGGTATGGCAACTGTTGAAGGAGAGGTTTACAACAGTGAGAGTTATGACAACTGTTGGAGGAGAGGTTAACAACAGTGAGAGGTATGGCAACTGTTGAAGGAGAGGTTAACAACAGTGAGAGGTATAGCAACTGTTGGAGGAGAGGTTAACAACAGTGAGAGGTATGGCAACTGTTGAAGGAGAGGTTAACAACAGTGAGAGGTATGATGATAAGAATCTTAAGAGAAGACACAAAATGCAAAAGCTATTAAAATTCAATAATCTGTCTAGTTTGGCCAGCTCAGTCTGTGATGCAGATTTAAAAATTCTCTGCTGGAATTTTCAGAAGAGGATTTTATTTTTAAGAAGCAGGGTGTATAAGAGAAGAGAATTGAGTGGTGGAATGATGAGGTGATAAATATAGATGACAAGTGAGACAAAAATAAGTGAATGGATTTTACAACATGTGTAAACTAACGTAAAAACTTAATGGCGATGGTGAAGTATAAGGAAACTTAAAAGTTGTTAAAAGTAGTAGCAGAGAAACACAAAAGAAGAGCAAAGGAAAAACATATTCACCATCAATTCTTTTATAGCTTCTCTTCCGGAAAAGAACAATATGTATATATATATATATATATATATATATATATATATATATATATATATATATATATATATATATATATATATATATATATATATATATATATATATTTATATATATATTTCAACAAGTCGGTCGTCTCCCACCGAGGCAGGGTGACCCAAAAAGAAAGAAAATCCCCCAAAACAAAATACTTTCATTATCATTCAACACTTTCACCTCGCTCACACATAATCACTGCTTTTGCACAGGTGCCCAGAATACAACAGTTTAGAAGTATATACGTATAAAAAATACACAATATCTATATATCTATATATATATATATATATATATATATATATATATATATATATATATATATATATATATATATATATATATATATATATATATATATATACTGAGTATATTGTTCTTTACGCTAGGTCAGGCTGCTTCAAAATCCTTTACAGTCGAGTCCCATCAAAGTGTTGTCAGATTAGGATTTCATCTCATGACTTGAGACACTGAGGAACAATAATTTATCAGCTCTTATTATCTAAAGTTCCCTCCTTTACATCGTTTATCCGCTATTCTTTGTCTTGCCTCTGTAAGGGGTTTGAGAGAGGGGAAGGAAAGATTTAAAGTGTGGAAGAAGGGGTGAGAAAGGGGATGGATGAGTCAGGAAGAGGAAGGAATAAGGACCAAGCAAGAAGGGATGAGGGAGAGGAGAGTGAGATATAAAAGTGAAAAGAAAAATGATGAAATTTTGTCATTTCGCAAAATACAAAATTTAACTAATTTTATTCCGTCATGTTCCACCGCTGAGGGCGACCTACATAACAGAGTGTTGCAATCTGCCAGTCTAAGCTGGGAGACTTCAGTAGGGCAACAAGAATGTCGTCAAGTATTCCATTCAGCTGCTACGGTAGCTTCAAAGGCTCCCTTCCAGCAGAAATGGAGTTGCTATTACTCGGGAAATGTCATATCTCAAGATGGCCAATCTCAAACACAGGAGTCATAGTATTTTTACGAAGATAACTCCATCCTCACAGAGAGGGGCAACATCAAGTGAGTGGAGGAGAGAGGACAGAGAGGGTAGGAGGGAGATGTATGATACAGTATACTGTATACCTAAGAAGACGTACACGTATGAGAAATGAAGTGATGAGAGAGGGGATGGGATGAGGAAGAGAAAGGAGAGATAAACAAGGGGAAGGAAGTATGAGGAAGAGAGGAAGAGTAACGAGGGATTGAGGTAAAATAAGGAGAAACAGAAGGCCAAGTGAGAGGAAGCTACGAAGGCATAGCGAGAGAGAGAGAGAGAGAGAGAGAGAGAGAGAGAGAGAGAGAGAGAGAGAGAGAGAGAGAGAGAGAGAAACTTTTTCAGCTTTGTTTCAGTTATCACACTGTGTTAATATTTTAACAACATTGTTAAACTTCTAACGCAATATTTCATTCACTTCAGTTTTTAACACATTATTTTATCCGCTTCAACTCTAAGTTACCTTCAGTTTGTGGACTAAAATGATTCTGCGAGTATATTACTGTACCGAATTTGTAAGTCTGATGCATTTTATTACAATTTAGCGATTAATTATACAATATATTATCTAGCAGTGGGTGACCTGATGCTGGTAAATGGCTCTTGATTCAAAGCTTCTGTTTGTACCTCTTTGTCCCATAAGACTCTGAACATCTTATATGCTCTGATCATGTCTCCTCAGACTCTCTGGTTTCCTAAAGATGTTACTTTGCGCTCCTTTAGATTTTCCTCATGGTGCGTTCCCCTCATCTACGGAACTAGTCGGGGTGTACATCTGTGGCTTGTTTTACACAGCTTCTGGATGTGTTTGATCAAATGAAGGCTCCATTCTGGCACTGTGTACTTAACATTTAGCTTGTGTGTGTGCTTATGTGCGTATGCGCGTGCGTGTGCATATTCGTGTGAGAGTATATGCAATTTCACCCCATCGCTCCAATGCTCAACTCTTCTATTTATTAATTTGATTAATCTGTTTACTTTTCCTCTGTTTCTTCCTCTCTTGCCTTGGTTGCCTGGCTGGCTCGCGGGACGGCTGCCTGGCTGGCTGACTGGATGGCTGGCTGGCTGGCTGACTGGATGGCTGGCTGGATGGCTGGCTGGCTCGCGGGACGGCTGCCTGGCTGGCTGACTGGATGGCTGGCTGGCTGGCTGACTGGATGGCTGGCTGGATGGCTGGCTGGCTCGCGGGACGGCTGCCTGGCTGGCTGACTGGATGGCTGGCTGGATGGCTGGCTGACTGACTGCTTAACAGTTGTACCGCGGGTGGAGCTCAAGGCAGGGAACAGTCAGGTACTTGCAGCCGTCAAGGAGGGAGACGAGGTCCACCTCCAGTGTGTGGTCCATGCCAACCCTCCAGCACACTCCCTCAGCTGGTTCTTCAAGGTAGGTTTCTGGGATGGGTGGAGGGAGGAAGGAATTAAGGGATGGAGGGAGTAACCAGCCTTGATAATCAAGAACTGGTTACAAATACCCACAGAACTACCAATAAAGTATTACCACACTAATAATATGTAATAATAATTAACTTTATTATCAATTACCCATTATTTTCAGCATATTTTTAGGAGAGTTGGTAAAATTTGCTCCTTAATTCTTTAGTGAACTTGTAGATAGACAAGACAAATTAAAGATATGTATATACAGTAATAACAAAATAGATCACAATAGGGTTTAAAACCTATCGACTTCACAATGGTTATTAAGAGAACATGTAACATTTTCACCAGTAGAATATATAGATTAAAATATATGGATTAAAATATATGGATTAAAATATATGGATTAAAGTATATGGGTTAAAATAAGCTTTGAGCATTCATACGCTGAGAGAAATACACCTATCGGTGTACATATCCTGTGAAATGTTTAAACATACAACAAAACTACACAAATACATAGAAATAGATTCATATACAGACTAGAAACACATTCATACGCATATTTAAATATTTATTTAGGATTCTTTGCACATATTCATGGAGAGGTGCGTCTCTCTCGGTGTGTATACCCCTCAAGGGAGGTTCCTTGACGCTGGTGAGGGGCTCTTGTTCTAGGGAATTGGACCTGTGCTCCAGTTCCCTGAATTGAGCCTGTATACCTTCCATCTCCCCCTCCCACAGACGCAGTATAATCCCTATGAGGATAATAATATTAATCTCAGCGTGTATGTTCCCTACTTCAGGGATTAAAGTAGGATTGTTTGGCGGTGTAAAGGTTACGCGCAGCCCATTAATGACGCTCGTGCAGTAAATGGTTATTGTAACCTTAGTTTTTAAAGGTGTGGACCGGTAAGCCAATGGTAGGCCTCGGCCAGATGAGCAAAACCTCCAGCGGCGGGTCATCATATGACTAAGACCCGCGTCAGGAAACACTTGTCCTGTTTCCTGACGAATCTTGTCTTACTTAACATTGTGAAGTCGATAGACTATAAACTCCATCAAGCAATCATTAACCTTGTAAGTTTATATTATATAACTAGCTCTGGTTAAGTTCATAAATCTAAGTAAAGTTGATTGTAACAGCTGTCTGCCCAGTGATTACATGGGTGAGTTTGACAGCAAAACGATACGTAAATGTATAGGAAAACGATGTATAATAGACGTGAAAACGTTTACCTGAAAGGTGAACGATTTATAAAAGGAAATAATGCATAAATATATAGGAAAACGATATATATAAAAACTGGCAAGAAAAATGACAGGGCAACAGACAGGAAACGTAAACAGTGAGGTGAATGTGTGTGTGTGTGTGTGTGTGTGTGTGTGTGTGTGTGTGTGGATATATGAAGTCCCTTTAGCGACTAGCAGGGATCGAACCCGAGATAATTATCCAGCCTCCCGGGACGCTAGGTAAATATCTCGATGCCTTAGTCTACTAGGCCAACTGTGGCTTGAATCCTCATTACCTAGCTAACCTCTTATGTGCTGTATCTTACCACCACACAGGGTGAGGAGCTCCATAGTAACATCAGCACCGGCGTTGTCATCAGTAACGAGAGCCTGGTTCTACGGAGCGTCGGACGACGCTACGCGGGCCTCTTCACCTGCAGGGCCACCAACGTCCGTGGATCAACATCCTCACAACCCCTCACACTCAGCGTCAAGTGTGAGTGCAACACCTCCATCTCACACTCGAGTGTGAGTGTGTGCATCCCCCAATACCAGGAATCATTCCGAGAGTCACATTAAAGGAATCATATTCCAGGGATTAGGTTCTTCAGATAGCATGCCAGGCACCGCATTCCAGGCAACAAAACCGTCCAGAATTCATCGTATCTCAGGAATCATCACGTTCCAGGAACACCTCCCCCCTATCTTTCCCATCCCCCTTTCCCCTCCCCCCGTGTTCCAATTCACTGAGCGTTAAGGCTGCAGTCGGAATACCTTGGAATATTCCCGGGGCGGAAGCCTACATTGTGTTCTTCTCGTCTCAGAGTGAGCGACGCAAACACAAATAGCTGTCTAGACAGCCAGTGATGTTTGCGTAGGAAGACTCAATGACTGACAGGCAGAAATAGGGGGGACAGACTGACAGGACCAACGATTGGCAGGTGAGCAGCAGACAGGGAGGCAGGTGAGCAATAGATAGGCAGACAGAGCAACATACAGACATTTGGTAAGGAACAAACAGGCAAGGAGTAGACAGACAGGCACGTAATCAACAGATAGACAGGAAGCAAGCAGCAAGTATACTAGCAGGTAAGCAACAGACAGGCCGGCACAACAACACACAGGCAAACAAAACAACAGACAGGCACGCACAATGACAGACAGGCAGTCATAACGACAGACAAACACAGACAGCCAAGCACAACAGCCAGGCAAGTTAATAAAACACAAAACGTGGCTTGTGGCATTTTATTGAGCAGACGTTATATCAACCAGTGACTTTATTATATCTCTGAGCCTGGTGAGAATTAATAAAAATCCTAGCAGAGGAAACAACCTCTCAATAAAATACCCCAAACAGCACACTATCTTATTAACATCCTCCTCGGTAGATAATATCGTTGACGTTCAGCAAACAGGACAGCACAGTAGTGAAGGATCATGTACAGAAGTCAGCATAACAACATAACAATAATAATATCTTCATTTACTACAAGGTATACAGGCCTAGCTGTTATTCAGAGCATTAGGTCAGTTTTGTTCCAAGATGCGACAAAATTAGGTCAGTTTTGTCCCAGGATGCGACCCACACCAGTTGACTAACACCCAGGAACCCATTTTACTGATGAGTGAACATAGACAACCAGTGTAAAGTAACACGCCCAATGTTTCTACCCTCGCTGTGAATCGAACCAAGACCCTCGCCGTGTGAAGTGAGAGCTATAGCCACCAGGCCACGGGGCCTAGTGGCTGAAGGATGATGTACAACAATGAGACAGACAGCACAATAACGAATTAGAGTCACTCTCGTGTACAATCACTGAGTGTCGCATTACAACTCTCGTTGGTTGTCATAGGACGCGACTCAGTTACCCACTTCTCACTATTCCCTCGTGTATTCACTCATCTAATTATTAACTAATTTATTTAATAACTCATTTTTTATTACATTCATCTGCTTATTTACTCATCTATTTATTTACTCATCTATTTATTCACTCATCTATTTATTCACTCATCTATTTATTTATTCA
>NC_091336.1:21870198-21877698 GCF_038502225.1 Cherax quadricarinatus | reverse complement strand
TTTATTTTAGCCTAACCCAACTAAATATATTTTAGATTTGTTGACAATAATTTAATACTAAACAAACACAGTGAAATATATTTTTTTCGTTAGGTTCCGAATGATTTTGGCGAAATTATTGCATACACAAATTTTCACTTGTCCCCTATGGCAAGATGAGCGTTGCTATTTAAGCCAAGATCGCAAGTTCTGCCTATTCGGCACGACATATATATATATATATATATATATATATATATATATATATATATATATATATATATATATATATATATATATATATATATATATATATATATATATATATATATATATATATATATATATATATATATATATATATATATATATATATATATATATATATATATATATATATATATATATATATATATATATATATATATATATATATATATATATATATATATATATATATATATATATATATATATATATATATATATATATAAACAAGTCAGCCGTCTCCCACCGAGGCAGGGTGACCCAAAAAGAAAGAAAATCCCCAAACAGAAAATATTTTCATCATCATTCAACACTTTCACCACACTCACACATAATCACTGTTTTTGCAGAGGCGCTCAGAACACAACAGTTTAGAAGCATATAAGTATAAAGATACACAACATATCCCTCCAAACTGCTATCCCGAACCCCTCCTTTAGAGTGCAGGCATTGTACTTCCCATTTCCAGGACTCAAGTCCGGCTATACAAAAATAACCGGTTTTCCTGAATCCCTTCACTAAATATTATCCTGCTCACACTCCAACAGATCGTCAGGTCCCAAATACCATTTGTCTCCATTCACTCCTATCGAACACGCTCATGCACGCATGCTGGAAGTCCAAGCCCATCGCCCACAAAACCTCCCTTACCCCTTCCTTCCAACCTTTTCGAGGACGACCCCTATCCCGCCTTCCTTCCCCTACAGATTTGTATGCTCTCCATGTCATTCTTCTTTGATCCATTCTCTCTAAATGACCAAACCACCTCAACAACCCCTCTTCAGCCGTCTGACTAATACTTTTATTAACTCCACACCTTCTCCTAATTTCCACACTTCGAATTTTCTGCATATTTACACCACACATTGCCCTTAAACAGGACATCTCCACTGCCTCCAACCGTCTCCTCGCTGCTGCATTTACCACCCAAGCTTCACACCCATATAAGAGTGTTGGTACTACTATACTTTCATACATTCCCTTCTTTGCCTCCATAGATAACATTTTTTGTCTCCACATATACCTCAACGCATCACTCACCTATATATATATATATATATATATATATATATATATATATATATATATATATATATATATATGTCGTGCCGAATATGTAAAACTGGTCAGTTAGCAAGAACTAATTTAAAATTAAATCGTTTCTAAAATTTTCTCTTATACGTTTAAAGATATATTTTTTTCATTAATGTTGATGTAAAAATTTATAATTTTGCACCAAAAGGAACTTAGAAAATTTACCTAACCTTATTATAACAAGCGCAATTTATTTTAGCCTAACCCAACTAAATATATTTTAGATTTGTTGACAATAATTTAATACTAAACAAACACAGTGAAATATATTTTTTTCGTTAGGTTCCGAATGATTTTGGCGAAATTATTGCATACACAAATTTTCACTTGTCCCCTATGGCAAGATGAGCGTTGCTATTTAAGCCAAGATCGCAAGTTCTGCCTATTCGGCACGACATATATATATATATATATATATATATATATATATATATATATATATATATATATATATATATATATATATATATATATATATATATATATATATATATATCAAAACTCTACGAACGACAATGAATCACTTTATTCACGTGACTGCAATTATGCAAACAACTACATCAGTGAAACAAGAAAGACTATAAAAGAGGTGAGTACTGTACGCTTATACACGCTAGAAGTTGTCAGAATATTCGTCAGAGAGAATTACCCGATTTGTGTCGAGGACAGCGTACCGACGTAGGTGAGCTATAAATTCAAGCCAGCTTGAATATGTACTCATTTACATTCAGGACATCCTGAATTTAAATATTCTGGCCGGCTTGAACAGATTTTAGGTCCTACGCGATTGCTGGGTATGTTGATTTCAATCAAACTACACAAATATGGTACCGTACCCTGTGGCCTGGTGGCTAAAGCTCTTGTTTCACATGGCGAGAGCACGGGTTCGATTTCCGGCGAGGGTAGAAACATTGGGCGTGTTTCTTTACACCGGTTGTCTATGTTCCCTATCAGTGAAATGGGTACCTGGGTGTTAGTCGACTGGTGTGGGTCGCATCCTGGGACAAAACTGACTTAATTTGCCCGACATGCCCTACATAAGAAGCGGCTTTCTATATAGTAGTACGTCATTGATGTCAGCTATTGTCTGTATACCTTGTACTTGTAGTTGAAGAAATAAAGATATTATTACCATTATTATTATATTATTATTATTATTATTATTATTATTATTATTATTATTATTATTATTATTATTATTATTATTGTTATTATTATTATTATTATTATTATTATTATTATTATTATTATTATTATGGAAGAATCTTATCTAGAGAGTTGAAATGAACGTTACACTTAGTGGGAGTTTCGCGAAATTACATAGAAAACTCAGCTCTTCTTATTAATTAAGTTCAACATTCCGGCTAAAATTCCAACATAAAGGTTGGAGTGGATGACTGGGTACGTGTTGGTGTGATCTGAATTGCCGAGTAGGCGGTGTGGGTGTAGAAAGAAATGAAATTAGATGTCATGGAGCCTGATTATCTGCATGGGTAGATGTACATGAGATTTCGCATGGTTAGGCATCCAAGAAATGCTGGTTACTAGGAATTTTGCAAGGGTGAAGGAACCATAGTAACGTTTGATGGTGACTGAGACCTCGATGATAGCATCCTTATGAAGCAGTGTCCGTGTATCACGCAAGTGTTGTTAACATTGTCCATCCTACATGTATATTTGTGCTCCTGGACTCGTGTGTTAATTAAAAGCACGGGCCATCTCACCTACTGCGCACGTAGTTTGTCACAATCGACCATGGAAAAGTGTCAACTACAGCTGTGTAAACGGTAGTGTTGGGGAGATGAGGACATCGCTTTAGAGGTCACTATTGCAGTTTCCATGTTGATTTTTCGGAATATGAGGCCTGGTCACAGACCGGGCCGCGGGGGCGTTGACCCCCGGAACTCTCTCCAGGTAAACTCCAGGTAATCGTAAACACGGTTTAGCCGCTGGAGAGGATAATCCTCCTGTCGACTTCTATCCTTTCCATTAGAGAATAAAATATGTCTGGATTTACGTTGACGTAACGCTGTTATGTGGATGGAAAATTTCAAGGCAGCATCATCTTTACAATACTTATTACTGCAGCTTCTGAAGGTTCTGGGATTAAAACAGACGAAGACACCCTGTACATCTCGGAAATCATGATGGAAGACATAGTTTATATGGTTATAATTCTTTGTCGCCTTCCTCTGTACTTTTTATTTACGGAAGTTATCAGCCTGAGAAGAAACACAACGAGAAATGATAAAGATTAAACCTCCTCTTCTAAAGTGCATTGGATATATGGCTCAACTCCTTTTAATTAGTCCTTGAACTTATTCAGGATGAGTCGTCTAGGGTATATGACTAGGATGTAGTCCATGCAACGAAGCGATGTGATGTGACAGGATATTATTTTGTTACAGCAGTCCTTCTCGAGATGCTCTACGTAGAGATCAAATGAGAGAGCGCTCAAGGAGGGCTCCAAAACCATGTCTGATTTCGGTCTGCGGAATGTGTCATCAGAATACAATTATACTGGACAGAGAGGCCGATAACGACTACGAAATCTTCGAGTAGAAGAAGGAGTTCCATGTCTGAGATGATTCTCATTATTGGCGGTATTAAATGCTTGCAAGTTGATGAATAAGACACATTTGGAACATCTGGGTATCTTCATTGGTTCATTGTAATAGAGGCGTGCCGTGAACCGAACGTCTTTCAAGTAAAACCTTGCCTGTCTGCGTGTCTTTGAGTCACTGCATGTCTGCTTACCCTTGTCTTTCACATTTGTGACAGACCAGGGTAAAGAGACAGGCAGTAAAGAGACAGGCTGTTAAACCCTTCGAACCGGCGCTTTGATGATGGTGCAGAACTTTGTATTTGCGATGGATTATGACAAACTAACTGTCACAAAGAATTCGGTAGTAGCATGAAGCGGTTAAATACAAGCTTGTTCAGGAATAAAAAGAATAAAGGTTTCTTTGAATATCTCCCCACTTCCCCACCTCCACCATCCCCATGGTAGACAAGGGGAATACGTATGTTTATGGGGAATTGAAATTCAATTAAATTTCGAACACTTTATTCAGAAACTTGTAGGAAGTTTGCACACTAAAGCTGGTTTGACTTATAATGATGAGACTTGCATTTGAATTTATACGCAGAGGCGTAGGGAGGTGAGCGGGGAGTAGAGGGAAAGTGGAGAGGGTCTGGTTACAGGAGCGGGAAGAGTGTGACGATACACTAGTGTGGCACAGGTGGTGAAGAGTGTTGAAGAGGGCCAAGTGGCACTCCTCACAAGGGGTTGATAACGCACGCCTACCCACCTACCTCCCTTGTGTGAACTTCCTCTTGGTACTCTCGCTGGCACTGCCCCACGAACGTTCCACCAGAGCACATGCCCTTGAATCTTCACCCCTACCTGCACTCATCAATGCACCTCTCCTTGGCATCCACTGAACTTCCAATTCGCACTTTCTCTTGAGCTTCCCCGTGGAACTTTCCCATTGGACCTTCCTGTGGAACTTTCCTTTGAACTTACCTCTCACTCTCTCCCTTGAATATTCCACTGACACTTGTCCTTGAAGTTCCCCATTTCACTTACCCGCGAACCTCCTTTGGCATTATCCTCAATGGCCCTCTATTATTCCTCTATACCTAACCCTGCTCTCTAACATACCCCTTTCATTACATTAGTATTCCAAACACCTGGCTCTTGACCAGGTCACCGAAGTGGCTGGCGTTCACATGGACGGAAAACAGTTTGATCGCATTGTTACCATTTGGAATAGCGCTGGAACGACCCAGCTGAATATAGGAATTACGGCCTTAAATGTGAGAAAGACATGTGTGTTATTATCAAGACATATATTGAGGATATGTTTCGCCCACCAAGCGAAATGTGACTTTCTCACATATTTGTCGGTGTTTATCACCAAGTCTGATGAATTACTGCTCTCTAAGTCAAATACATGCATGAGTTCCCTCACCCGTAATGGACCTGTGCGAGAAATCTTTCAACAAACCGGTGGTATCCCACCAAGGCAGGGTAGCCCAGAAAGAAAAACGAAAGTCTATCTTTTTAAATTTAGTAATGTATACAGGAGAAGGGGTTACTAGCTCCTTGCTAATAATATAACATAATTATACACATCATTGGCTGTAATATATAGACTTGTGTAATATGTATATTACTGACACCTTAACTGCTCCAAATTTGGACAGGTTAAGAAGTATTGATTGGAAGAAGCCAGATGTGGGAATTGTGCTGTAACACACTGCGCTAGGAAGTGCCAAGAGCCTGACGAGTATCTGTACTCTAAGGTGTCATGCAGTAAGTAGGTCTGGCACCCAAAAAATCGTCAAAATATTCATCTGCAGTTTATAAATAAGATATTAATTGTTACATTCCCCGGGGTTGAGGCTTCAACTCTTATTACCGGACGGTTTTTCACTCCAGTGGTTCTTTGATAACCGGAAAGCCTGGCTGCTGGAGTAGCGTATCGGTCACATTAGGAGCCGGAGGAACGACCCCTCATCATTCGGTTTTGTAATAATAATAATAATAATAATAATACAATTGGTGTAGCACACGCTGGACGCTCTTGGAGACTACTTCATCCATCTACCATGCTTAAAGAAAGCCATCTACCATTCCTTCTGAAAGCAATTTATATTCCAGTCATCTACCATTCTTTCTGAAAACAATCTTTATTTCAGTCATCTACCATTACTTCTAAAATGGTAGATGAGTATACCTGGAGAGAGTTTCGGGGTCAACGCACCCGCTGCCCGGTCTGTGACCAGGCCTGTGGATTTTTCTTCACCTCTTTCGCCGATAATATCGTAGGCGCCTCGTTGTCGAAAAATTTCACTGCCTTGAAGATTTTTATTTTTTTGCATGATCTTCTAGCGTACATAAAATTATCGTTTCATCTTTTTTTTCTTGTATTTCGACGACTACAAAGGTTTTTGTAGTTTTCTGTAGTTCATATATATATATTTAATTTTTTAAGTTAATTTTGTGCTTTCCTTTGAAGTTTAATGTTTTGTTTGTTCTGGCTGCTGGGTGGAGTCTGGCTGCTGGGTGGAGTCTGGCTGCTGGGTGGAGTCTGGCTGCTGGGTGGAGTCTGGCTGCTGGGTGGAGTCTGGCTGCTGGGTGGAGTCTGGCTGCTGGGTGGAGTCTGGCTGCTGGGTGGAGTCTGGCTGCTGGGTGATGTCTGGCTGCTGGGTGATGTCTGGCTGTTGGCTGAAGTCTGGCTGCTGGGTGGAGTCTGGCTGCTGGGTGATGTCTGGCTGTTGGGTGGAGTCTGGCTGCTGGGTGGAGTCTGGCTGCTGGGTGGAGTCTGGCTGCTGGGTGGAGTCTGGCTGCTGGGTGGAGTCTGGCTACTGGGTGGAGTCTGGCTGCTGGGTGGAGTCTGGCTGCTGGGTGGAGTCTGGCTGCTGGCTGGAGTCTGGCTGCTGGGTGGAGTCTGGCTGCTGGGTGGAGTCTGGCTGCTGGCTGGAGTCTGGTTGCTGGATGATGTCTGGCTGCTGGCTGGAGTCTGGTTGCTGGCTGGAGTCTGGTTGCTGGATGATGTCTGGCTGCTGGGTGGAGTCTGGCTGCTGGGTGGAGTCTGGCTGCTGGGTAGAGTCTGGCTGCTGGGTGGAGTCTGGCTGCTGGGTGATGTCTGGCTGCTGGGTGATGTCTGGCTGTTGGCTGAAGTCTGGCTGCTGGGTGATGTCTGGCTGCTGGGTGGAGTCTGGCTGCTGGGTGGAGTCTGGCTGCTGGCTGGAGTCTGGCTGCTGGCTGGAGTCTGGCTGCTGGGTGGAGTCTGGCTGCTGGCTGGAGTCTGGCTGCTGGCTGGAGTCTGGCTGCTGGCTGGAGTCTGGCTGCTGGCTGGAGTCTGGCTGCTGGCTGGAGTCTGGCTGCTGGGTGATGTCTGGCTGCTGGGTGATGTCTGGCTGCTGTCTGGCTGCTGGCTGGAGCTGGCTGGAGTCTGGCTGGGCTGCTGGGTGAGTCTGGCTGCTGGCTGGAGTCTGGCTGCTGGCTGGAGTCTGGCTGCTGGCTGGAGTCTGGCTGCTGGCTGGAGTCTGGCTGCTGGCTGGAGTCTGGCTGCTGGCTGGAGTCTGGCTGCTGGCTGGGTGTTGCACTCTAGATACCACCAACATTTCTCATTCACTTAACTGAAATGT
>NC_091336.1:21857698-21865198 GCF_038502225.1 Cherax quadricarinatus | reverse complement strand
TGAGGTGTTCCTCTCGGTGTATATACATACCGAGAGGTGCTAATCTGAGTGTTATACACACACACACCAAGTATATAAATGCCGAGATGGTGAAAAAATAGACACGAACACAGTATAATGAGATTCTTTATTGTCAAAAAAGGATCGCATTATACTGCATTTGCGTTTATTTTTCCATCATGTTATTTTATACTTGATACTGGTCCAAGACCGAACGTAACTTACACGAGTGAGAAGATTATTATTATTATTATTATAATCAAGGGGGAAGCGCTAAACCCGGAGGATTATACAGCGCCTGGGGGGGGGGATGTGGAAGGCATCCAGGCTTAATTCGGGGAACTGGAGCACAGATCCAATTCCCTAAATCAAGAGCCCCTCACCAACATCAAGGAACCTTCCTTGAGGGGACGAGTGAGAAGAGTCACAGTTCAGAGTCTCGAATTTCGGTCAAGAAAATAGTCTTCTATTATAACTATTATTATTGTTATTATTAATATTAACATGAATTGATGTACCTGAGTCATTTAGCGCAAGGAATGGTGGAGGTTGGATTCACAGTTCGCGAGACACTGTTCTTGTGAAGCGGAAGAACAAGCCTCTTCTACCGGCGAAGTACGATAATTATACTTATGTGGACCTGTACCAAAATAAACTTACTAAGTGTCAGTATAAGGATGCTCTCTGCAAACTGTATCTATCTTTTCCACTATTCTCGCAGAAAATGGGTTTCTACGGAAAAAAAATCTTGAAGTTTTCATTCGTTATCTTTAGGTTATTTGTGATTTGTTCCAGTAGTGGTATTATGATTTCTTTTCTTCTGTGACAGCGGCTCCGGACCCGGTGTATAACTGCAGCGTGTGGCACAACGCCAGTGCTGCGGGTGAGGTTGTAGTCTCTTGTGAGGCGGGGTGGAGCGGAGGCCTGACACAGACTTTCACACTGGAGGTGCGACAGCTGTCATCAACAGGGAAGGCTGGAGATCTAGCAGCATCCTTCGCGCACCAGATTCAACCACACTTCACTGTCACGGGTCTTGCACCGGGAACCGAATACCAACTGGCCGTAGGGGCGTCCAACACCCAAGGCGCGGCTCCTGTGACCCTTCTCATCCACCATACCCCTATTGACGTAGCTGAAAAGAGAACGAGCGCGGATGCGGCCGAGTCCTTTGGCATGGGCGTCACCAGGGTGATGCTGGCTGGCATCCTAGCGGTGGTGGTGGGCACTGTGGGTTCCCTAGTAGTCTGCTCGGTGGTGGTGGTGCTGGTGGTGCGTGGGCGGCACCGACACGCCCACAACCAGCCAGGAATCATGTACGACAAGGCAGCCACTACCCACGCCAAGAGCTGTGACCACACTGGTGACTTCGATCAAGTCCATCGTGGACCTGACCTCATTCTTGTCAAGACTGGTGAGTGTTAATATATCATTTTTATTATTGCAATTATATTATTATTATTATTATTATTATTATTATTATTATTATTATTATTATTATTATTATTATTATTATTATTATTATTATTATTTTAATTATTTTTTATTTATTATTATAATAATTTTTGCTGTTGCTACTATAATTATTGGCAAGCATTAAATCCGTAGGGGTTACACAGCTTCTGGGGAACGCGAGACAATAAGTTTCCATCCAAGAAAGGGGAGAATAAGACCAATTCCTCAGATCAAGAGCCCCTAACCAGCTTCAAAAAAAACCGCCCCTGGGGAAAACTAGCTCTAATTCCTCGTAACAAGATAATCAAGATATCATCCAAATTATTATTATTATAATAAAAAAGAAGCGCTAAACCACAAGGGCTATACAGGATATCATCCAAAGATATTAAAAATATTTTCTTACACAAACACAAACAAAAACAAAGCAAACATTTCTAAGCTATATCTTTTACAAGCAATTTACCTAAATAATAATAATAATAATAATAATAATAATAATAATAATAATAATAATAATAATTATAATAATAATAATAATTAGAATAATAATAATAATAATAATAATAATAATAATAATAATAATTAGAATAATAATAATAATAATAATAATAATAATAATAATAATAATAATAATAATAATAATAATTAGAATAATAATAATAATAATAATAATAATAATAATAATAATAATAATAATAATAATAATAATAGTAATAATAATAATAATGAGGGGGTTAGCGCTGAACCCGTAGGGGTCACATAGCACCTGCTGGGAATAAAGTCAGGATCGATCTAAGGAAAAGCGAGTACGTAGCTTCCATTCTTACAATCAAGAACTCAACACCTGCGTCAAGGGTAATTAGGTGGCTAATGACGAGGAGGGGGGGAGGGTTTAAGACTATCGACCCCCACTAAGGGGGGTCATTAAGAGACTTTTCCCACCTCCAGACAAGAGTACTTGAAAAACGCCCGAGGGAAATACACATTTCCGTGTATGTCCTGTGAAGGAGGGAAATTGTTCCATGCGGGAAGGAGTGTGTCTTCACCAAGCTTCTTCTTTCCGCCGGAGTTATAATCGTGTTATTACACCTAATTTCCTCCCTTGTTTTTTTACCATCGTCTCAACTTCTGCAGGTATTACGCAGATATTTTCTTCTTGGGGTTTCCTCCTCTCTGAGGCAGGTTAAACATTATTATTATTATTATTATTATTATTATTATTATTATTATTATTATTATTATTATTATTATTATTATTATTATTAATTATTATCATTATTATTAATATTATTATTTTATTATTATTATTATTAATTATTATTATCATTATTAGCAATATTTTATTATTATTATTATTATTATTATTATTATTATTATTATTATTATTATCATTATTATTATTATTTTATTATTATTATTATTATTATTATCATTATTATTATTTTATTAGTAGTAATAGTAGTAATAACAGTAGCAGTAGCAGCAGCAGTACTAGTAGTAGTAGTAGTAGTAGTAGTAGTAGTAGTAGAAGTAGTAGCATTATCATCATGATCATCAACATTATTTTGATGACATGCGTAAAACTCGTGTGGAACATTCAGCTCCAGGAGTGGTGGAGGCTCGATTCTCCGTCCACTAATGGCTCACCCATTAACAGCAAGTAAAACAGACCCAAATTTCCAACTTTATACATATTCATATATGCAAATATGTTCAAAATTCAGATTGTCTTTTATTGGGATCTATATATTGTTGGTAAAATGTTTCAGATTATTGTCGTTATTATTATTATTATTATTATTATTATTATTATTATTATTATTATTATTATTATTATTATTATTATTATTATTATTATTATTATTATTATTATTATTATTATTATTATTATTATTATTATTAATATTATTACTATTATTATTATTATTATTATTATTATTATTATTATTATTATTATTATTACTGGTAATACTGTTATTAATGTTATTATTATTAATAATATTTCATTATTACTATTAATAGTTTTTATTGTTATTATTATTATTATTATTATTATTGTTATTATTATTATTATTATTATTATTATTATTATTATTATTATTATTTTTATTGTTGTTGTTGTTATTGCATATTATTTAAGTGAGTTTTTAATTTTTTACTTTTTAAGGTTACTATTATCCTTAATTATATTAAAGGTACGTTTGAGTTACCTTAACATATTACCAACATGTAATATGTTAAGGCATATCATACGTTACCTTTGAAAATGGTTAGTATAATTTACCTTTGAAACATGGTAAGGTAATTATTGCCTTTGTAGTCTTTAAATATAACTCATACTTTCGTAATGTATTAAGGTAACACTTACTTTTGTAAAGTGTTAAAGGAGCTGTTATCTTTGTAGGTGTTATCGTAAGGTAACACTTGCTTTTGTGAAGTGTTAAAGGAGCTGTTATCTTTGTAGGTGTTATCGTAAGGTAACACTTGCTTTTGTAAAGTGTTAAAGGAGCTGTTATCTTTGTAGGTGTTATCGTAAGGTAACACTTGCTTTTGTGAAGTGTTAAAGGAGCTGTTATCTTTGTAGGTGTTATCGTAAGGTAACACTTGCTTTTGTAAAGTGTTAAAGGAGCTGTTATCTTTGTAGGTGTTATCCTAAGGTAACACTTGCTTTTGTGAAGTGTTAAAGGAGCTGTTATCTTTGTAGGTGTTATCGTAAGGTAACACTTGCTTTTGTAAAGTGTTAAAGGAGCTGTTATCTTTGTAGGTGTTATCGTAAGGTAACACTTACTTTTGTAAAGTGTTAAAGGAGCTGTTATCTTTGTAGGTGTTATCGTAAGGTAACACTTGCTTTTGTAAAGTGTTAAAGGGGCTGTTATCTTTGTAGGTGTTATCGTAAGGTAACACTTGCTTTTGTGAATATATTAAGGAAACTCTACCATTTTTCAACAGGAAAGAAGGAAGGGAAACAGGCCAACCCATCCGTTGCCACGTGTGGAGCAGCCACTCCAGGCACCATAACAGTAAGTGCCATTCTTCCCTTCGTTATTTGGTTACTGGTTACACACTCCCCCTTCAAGAAGTGAAGGGATAATAGCCCAGAGAATATTAAGTACCTTTACCCTTCCTTCAATCAAATCTCATTAAATCCCTTTCCTTTGGTCTCTTAAATAGTGCAAAATAAATAGTGTAGGATTTAATATATGTGGCTTAAGAACTCACCTGCCATGGGATCAAACCCTACCAGTTCTGTGGTTTTAGAAGGATAAAAAGTCACAATACAGTGACTGGAACATTACATAAATAATCCACACATAGGAGAGAAGAGCTTACGATGATGTTCAGGTTCGATTTTGACCATTTACAAAGTGTGACTTTGTAAATGGTCCTAGTCTGACCGAAACGTCGTCGTAAGCGTCTCTCTCGCCTATGCGTTATTTGTGCATTGTTATTTAAAATACACGATATTTGATATTTCACTTTATTTTTACGCTTTTTTAATTATCAAGAATTTTTATTAATTATTATTATTACTATTAATAATAATAATAATAATAATAATAATAATAATAATAATAATAATAAAAATAATAATAATAATAATAATAATAAGTTTTTCTTTTTCGGGCCACCCTGCCTTGGTGGGAATCGGCCAGTGTGATAATAATAAAAATTATAATAATAATAATAATAATAATAATAATAATAATAATAATAATAATCTTTATTTCTACAAGTACATGTACAAGGTATACTGGACTAGCTGACATCAATGACATATTACTATATAGAAAGCCCCTTGTTATGCAGAACATTTCGGGCAAATTAGGTCAATTTTATCCCCAGGATGTGACCCACACCAGTCGACTGACACCCAGGTACCCATTTTACTGCTAGGTGAACAGGGATAGTAGGTCCTGTATCCACCCGTACCGGGGATCGAACCACGGATTTCAGTGTTGGAGATGAGTGCGCTAGCAATCGAACTACGGGACATGATGGAACATTACATGAAAGAAATGAGGGTTCTATTGTTACCATTTTTATAGTCATGGGGGAGCGCTAAACCAGTAGGGACCATACAGCGTTAGAAGGAAATGAGATAATCAGGTTCGATCCAATGAAAGGGAAAGTAGATCAAGTTACTTGGACCAAGAGCCTTAAGCATCATCAAAGAACTCCCCGTTGAGAAGGATCCTGTTGATACAGACTGATCTCCCTAATAATAGTTCCAGAGTGTAATCTACCACGAAACGGGAGGGGTTTGAACTCGTGGCGAGTCCTGAAACTTACTTGCAATGAGTTCAAACTCCACCCGTTTCGTGTTGCTTTTACAATCGTGTTATTACGATTTCGTGAGTCAAGGTAAGAAAGGTTTAAAGCCTTCAGAGTCACATCATGTTACATGACCCACGACTAGTGAGGGCAGGACTATTTAATAATGAAAGAATATCATGCTATATTTGGAATGCAATATCGGTGAGAAAGATACATGTGCAGCACTGTGGTATCTTATTGCCGAAAATTTCGCTTGTTTCGCGTTGTATTTCTCGGTCAAACACAGAGGTGATTACTAGTGACAGAAGTGGAAGGGTATTTTGGAGGTGTTCACCTCTGTATTCAACTGATTCGTTTTGCAACGAGAGCGAAACGTTACGTCAATACAAAGATTAGTCTTGCAGATGTATTTTACTCATTACTGGCAGACTATACCGACAAGTATATAAATTAAACGCAACATGCGGCATTTTTTTTTTATCGCGAATTCTCAATTAAATGGCACAAATCAAACTGCGTCTTATTTACACAATGAAAGACTGGTTTTAACTTCATCTCTTTGTACTGGCAGCTCGCCAATAGAAGTAATGGTCGATGAAGTGTTGTGTGTAGCACTCAAATGGTGTAGCCAGGTGAAAAGGGAGTTTTATTTGCATACGTCATGGGAAAAGAGGGACTAGTTGTGGAGAACAATGGACAAGTGTAGTGGAGCAATGAAAAGGGAAAGTGGGAGCAATATACGAGGAAGGGAAGGATCAGTGGAAGGATGGTGGATCTATAGAAGGAAAGAGGAGGATCAGCAGAAAGCCGGGGAAGGGAAGAATATCAATAAATGAAGGAGCGGAATGGATCCATGAAAGGTGAGAAGGTAGGATCAATGGGGGAAGAGATCCACAGCAGAAGAAAGAAGGAACATTGGAAGAGGGGGGATCAATAGCAAGGAAGGAAACCTGGAGTTTACCTGGAGAAGGTTTCAGGGTTCAACTCCCCCGCGGCTCAGTCTGAGACCAGGCCTCATGGTGTATCAGGGTCTGATCAACCAGGCTGTTACTGCTGGCCACACACAAACTGACATACGAACCACAGCCCGGTTGGTCAGGTACTGACTTCAGGTGCCTGTCCAGTGCCTTCTTGAAGACAGCCAGGGATCTATTGGTAATTTCCCCTTATGTATTCTGGGAGGCAGTTGAACAGTTTTGGGCCCCGGACACTCATTGTGTTCTCTCTCAATGTACTCGTGGTGCCTCTGTTTTTCATTGGGGGAATATTGCATCTCCTGCCGAGTCTTTTGCTTTTATAGGGAGTGATTTTCGTGTGCAGGTTTGGTACCAATCCCTCCAGGACCTCCAAAGTGTATATATATCATCATGCATCTCTCTTGCCTGCATTCCAGGGAATACAGATCAAGGACCTTCAACCATTCCCAGTAATTTAGGTGCCTCATTGCACTTATGTATGCCATGAAAGTTCTTTGTACACTCTCCAGGTCTGCAATGTCACCAGCCTTAAAGGGGCCCGTAAGTGCACAGCAGTATTCCAGCCCAGGGAGAACAAGCGATTTGAAGAGAATCATCATGGGCTTGGCATCCCTAGTTTTGAAGGTTCTCATTATCCATCTTATCATTTTCCTAGCAGATGCAGTAGATACATTGTTGTGGTCTTTGAAGGAAAGAGCCTCTGACATTATCACTCCCAGGTCATTCACATTACTTTTTCTCCCTATTGTATGGTTAGAATTTGTCGTATACCCTGATACAATTTTAATTT
>NC_091336.1:21782698-21845198 GCF_038502225.1 Cherax quadricarinatus | reverse complement strand
CATCCACCAGCACTATACACTTGAAACATCCACCAGCACTATACACTTATGATGTAGGACTGAAGGATACACTTGAATCATCCACCAGCACTATACACTTGAAACATCCACCAGCACTATACACTTAAGATGTAGGACTGAAGGATACACTTGAATCATCCACCAGCACTATACACTTGAAACATCCACCAGCACTATACACTTATGATGTAGGACTGAAGGATACACTTGAATCATCCACCCGCACTATACACTTGAAACATCCACCAGCACTATACACTTATGATGTAGGACTGAAGGATACACTTGAATCATCCACCAGCACTATACACTTGAAACATCCACCAGCACTATACACTTAAGATGTAGGACTGAAGGATACACTTGAATCATCCACCAGCACTATACACTTGAAACATCCACCAGCACTATACACTTATGATGTAGGACTGAAGGATACACTTGAATCATCCACCAGCACTATACACTTGAAACATCCACCAGCACTATACACTTATGATGTAGGACTGAAGGATACACTTGAATCATCCACCAGCACTATACACTTGAAACATCCACCAGCACTATACACTTAAGATGTAGGACTGAAGGATACACTTGAATCATCCACCAGCACTATACACTTGAAACATCCACCAGCACTATACACTTATGATGTAGGACTGAAGGATACACTTGAATCATCCACCAGCACTATACACTTGAAACATCCACCAGCACTATACACTTATGATGTAGGACTGAAGGATACACTTGAATCATCCACCAGCACTATACACTTGAAACATCCACCAGCACTATACACTTATGATGTAGTACTGAAGGATACACTTGAATCATCCACCAGCACTATACACTTGAAACATCCACCAGCACTATACACTTATGATGTAGGACTGAAGGATACACTTGAATCATCCACCAGCACTATACACTTGAAACATCCACCAGCACTATACACTTATGATGTAGGACTGAAGGATACACTTGAAACATCCACCAGCACTATACACTTATGATGTAGGACTGAAGGATACACTTGAAACATCCACCAGCACTATACACTTATGATGTAGGACTGAAGGATACACTTGAATCATCCACCAGCACTATACACTTAAGATGTAGGACCGAAAGATACACTTGAAACATTCACCACTACTATACACTTAAGATGTAGGACTGAAGGATACACTTGAAACATATGCTTACACTTGCTAAGAAAAAACTGGAAATTGTACTCAAAACATACACATTACTTCACATTTGAAATGCAAAAGTGAAGGGAACACCTGAAACAAACACCTGCACTTGTTATGAAAAAAAAAACTGAAGGACACCTGAAACGGGTATTTGGAAACAGACATGAAACACACATTTGAGACATGAATTTCAATTATACATTTTAAATATACGATATATATATATATATATATATATATATATATATATATATATATATATATATATATATATATATATATATATATATATATATATATACATACATATATATATATATATATATATATATATATATATATATATATATATATATATATATATATATATATATATATATATATATATATATATATGCAATAAGATCACAGTAAACAGTTGATTTTAAAATATGCAAAACAACCACTGTGAAAAAGTAGTGAAATTCCAAGCGCTTTCGTCACTACTCACATTGTCAAGGAACTATGTTTCACTACTCTTTCACAGTGGTTGTTTTGCATATATATATATATATATATATATATATATATATATATATATATATATATATATATATATATATATATATATATATATATATATATATATATATATATGTATATATATATATATATATATATATATATATATATATATATATATATATATATATATATATATATATATATATATATATATATGTATATTTATTTCAAGTGTTCATTTATGGTATGCACTTTAAATACATCTGAAACATATACACGAAATAAATGCCTGAAGTATACTCCTGAATTATACACCAGAAGTATTCACCTGTAATATACATCTTAAACATAGGTCACAAATATGCCCCAAGCATTTTCGTGTCCTAAAGTTCAAGTATTTTTTTAGATACTTCTAAAAGTATCCAAGAATTGCTTGTCCGAATAAAATATCTGATAAGAGCCTATAAAATATTTTTCTGACAAAAATGGACATGTGAGATATACATAAATAGTGTATATCTGACATATACTTTTGAAATATTCGTGTGAAGTATGCATCTAAAATGTAAATGTTTATATATGTCTGAAGTATACATGTGAAATACCTATGTTTTAGATAAACCTGAAATATACGTCAGATATATACATTAGAAACATTTATAGGAATCACTCTTCTCATGTATACATCTGAATATAACTAAATATGTGTGTGTAAAACATACTATTGACAGTGTAATTCTGAAAAAAAAAATCTACTTCTGTGTGTCTGACTTATACACCTATATAAGTCATGTGGAATTTACTCAAAGGAGAAAATAAACAGATTTCTTATACGCCTTTGGCAAACTCATGGTAAGATTAGCTTTATACATATTGTATGTCTTTTAAAAAAGCCAAAATAAAATATATATATTGAAATGCTCTGCGTTTTTGTTTTTTTTGCCCCTTGGTTCAACTGTCTATATTTTTTATGCACTAATTGGAGACTTGTTTAAAGGGTGTCGATTCTTCTCTTCTTCCTCCTTCTAAGAGTCTGCTTGAATGACTCAGAAATACGTGGGTTTAATGAGGGAGGGAGGATGTGTGTGTGTGTGTGTGTGTGTGTGTGTGTGTGTGTGTGTGTTAGATCAGTGATCACAAGTTACGTGTCTTTCTGAGAGAGAACACTGATGCTTGCCTTCAGTACAACACAAACTCGTAGTGATGCTGGCAGGAGAGAAGAAAAAGCTTAATACTCAGGAGAAAGTTGAAATCATGGTAGTGAAATTCGTCTCTGTAATTACCGAGAAAACTCATGTTCTGAGTCTTGCTTCACAAGCCGCTGTCACATCTCATTAAACTCATTGTCTAAACCTTGAGGGAAAGACAGCCTACGCAGCTGATTAAGCTCATGGTCTGAACCTTGAGGAAAAGATAGCCTACGCAGCTGATTAAACTCATGGGCTGAACCTTGAGGGAAAGGCAGCTGATACATCTGATTAAACTCATGGTCTGAACCTTGAGGGAAAGGCAGCCTACCCAGCTGATTAAACTCATGGTCTGAACCTTGAGGGAAAGGCAGCCTACCCAGCTGACTAAATTCATAGTCTAAATCTTGAGGGGAAGGCAGCCAACACATCTGATTGAATTCATGGTCTGAACCTTGAGGAAAAGGCAGCTGACACATCTGATTAAACTCATGGTCTGAACCTAGAGGAAAAGGCAACCTACACATCTTATTATACTCATGGTCTGAATCTTGAAGGAAAAGTAGACAACACATCTAACTTAACTCATGGTGTGAACCTTGAAAGAAAGGCAGCCGACACTGTTGACTAAACTCATGGTGTGAACCTTGAAGGAAAGGCAGCCAACACTGTTGACTAAACTCATGGTGTGAACCTTGAAGGAAAGGCAGCCAACACTGTTGACTAAAATCATGGTGTGAACCTTGAAGGAAAGGCAGCCAACACTGTTGACTAAACTCATGGTGTGAACCTTGAAGGAAAGCCAGCCAACACTGTTGACTAAACTCATGGTGTGAACCTTGACGGAAAGGCAGCCAACACTGTTGACTAAAATCATGGTGTGAACCTTGAAGGAAAGCCAGCCAACACTGTTGACTAAACTCATGGTGTGAACCTTGAAGGAAAGGCAGCCAACACTGTTGACTAAAATCATGGTGTGAACCTTGAAGGAAAGGCAGCCAACACTGTTGACTAAAATCATGGTGTGAACCTTGAAGGAAAGGCAGCCAACACTGTTGACTAAACTCATGGTGTGAATCTTGAAGGAAAGGCAGCCAACACTGTTGACTAAACTCATGGTGTGAACCTTGAAGGAAAGGCAGCCAACACTGTTGACTAAACTCATGGTGTGAACCTTGAAGGAAAGGCAGCCAACACTGTTGACTAAACTCATGGTGTGAATCTTGCATGTAAGGCAGAATTAACAACAGAATTCTGGGCGAGAGTCGAACTCAAAAATCTTTCAAAGAAGGATTCTCGATCCTTCAAAGAAGGGCTCTTGATCCAGAGAATTGGAACTGTCCTTTCCCACCATGAACCAAAACCGATTACCTTCCTTTTCCCAGGCGCTCTATTACTCCTGCGGGTTTAGCGTTTTACCCTGACCATAACAATAATAATCACCCCGTCTATCTCCCCTTCTTCCTGAGTATGAAAAAAACATATTATATCACATGACGGGCAGTCGTCAGCATTTTCACTCTTGCTCAACATTTCCCAGTGAAAAAATACCATTAACGATCATTAATTCTTTGTGACTCGCATTTGGAACACGTTCTTTTAAACAAGAATTTGAGAAATAAATCATATTTACCAAATATAAACTATAGCCTACTAATATCTTTTATCTTATCTTTATATATATATATATATATATATATATATATATATATATATATATATATATATATATATATATATATATATATATATATATATATATATATGTCGTGCCGAATATGTAAAACTGGTCATTTAGCAAGAACTCATTTAAAATTAAGTCCTTTCTAAAATTTTCTCTTATACGTTTAAAGATATATTTTTTTCATTAGTGTTGATATAAAAATATATAATTTTGCACCAAAAGAATCTTAGAAAACTTACCTAACCTTATTATAACAAGCGCAATTTACTTTAGCCTAACCCAACTAAATATATTTTAGATTTGTTTACAATAATTTAATACTAAACAAACACAGTGAAATATATTTTTTTCGTTAGGTTCAGAATGATTTTGGCGAAATTATTGCATACAGAAATTTTCACTTGTCCTATATGGCAAGATGAGCGTTGCTATTTAAGCCAAGATCGCAAGTTCTGCCTATTCGGCACGACATATATATATATATGTATATATATATATATATATATATATATATATATATATATATATATATATATATATATATATATATATATATGTATATATATATATATATATATATATATATATATATATATATATATATATATATATATATATATATATATATATATATATATATATATATATATATATATATATATATATATATATATATATATATATATATATATGTAGTGATACAGATAGTTATACGTGTATGTATGAACATATGTATATTTATACATATATAATATGTAAAAAATCTTGCTAAAGCCAGGTTTAGGGAAATATTTGTAGAAACCAGTATCATTTATCTTGTAGAGCCCTTGTATATAGAACAGAGTGAGGGAGAGAGGGAGGAGAAAGGATAGAGAGAGAGAGAGAGAGAGAGAGAGAGAGAGAGAGAGAGAGAGAGAGAGAGAGAGAGAGAGAGAGAGAGAGAGAGAGAGAGAGAGAGAGAGAGAGAGATATAAAGGCGCGATAGAAAAAGAAATCAGGGAGAGAAAAGTATTAGACGAAAATCGTGAGAAGAGTGGGGGCGAAAAAAAGATAAAAGAGTAGGAAAGAGAGAGAGAAGAAGACATACAAATTAATCATCAACTTGTTAATACATCAACTCAGGGAAAACAATACCAACTTACTTTTTTTAAATCATAAGAATTATTTTTAATCATGGGTTGCGTCTTGTAGGTGTAAAACAGAGTCTGGAAAGTTCCAATTTTATGAATCAAGACTCCTTCACGAACATCAAGAGCACTTGACGAGCATCAAGAGCACTTCACAAGCATCAAGAGCACTTTATAAGCATCAAGAGCACTTCACGAGCATCAAGAGCATTTATAAGCATTAACAGCACTTCACGAGCATCAAGAGCACTTCACGAGCATCAAGAGCACTTCACAAGCATCAAGAGCACTTTATAAGCATCAAGAGCACTTCACGAACATCAAGAGCACTTGACGAGCATCAAGAGCACTTTATAAGCATCAAGAGCACTTCACGAGCATCAAGAGCACTTCACAAGCATCAAGAGCACTATATAAGCATTAAGAGCACTTCACGAGCATCAAGAGCACTTCACGAGCATCAAGAGCACTTCACAAGCATCAAGAGCACTTTATAAGCATCAAGAGCACTTCACTAACATCAAGAGCACTTGACGAGCATCAAGAGCACTTTATAAGCATCAAGAGCACTTTATAAGCATCAAGAGCACTTCACGAGCATCAAGAGCACTTCACAAGCATCAAGAGCACTTTATAAGCATCAAGAGCACTTCACGAGCATCAAGAGCACTTCACAAGCATCAAGAGCACTTTATAAGCATCAAGAGCACTTCACGAACATCAAGAGCATTTGACGAGCATCAAGAGCACTTCACAAGCATCAAGAGCACTTCACAAGCATCAAGAGCACTTCACGAGCATCAAGAGCACTTCACGAGCATCAAGAGCACTTCACAAGCATCAAGAGCAATTCACGAGCATCAAGAGCACTTCACAAGCATCAAGAGCACTTCACAAGCATCAAGAGCACTCCACGAGCATCAAGAACACTCCACGAGCATCAAGAGCACTTCAGAATCATCAAGAGCACTTCAGAATCATCAAGAGCATTCCACAAGCATCAAGAGCACTTCACAAGCATCAAGAGCACTCCACGAGCATCAAGAGCACTTCAGGATCATCAAGGACACTTCGCAAGCATCAAGAGCACTTTACAAGAATCAAGAGCACTTTACGAGCATCAAGAGCACTTCAGAATCATCAAGAGCACTTCACAAGCAGCAAGAGCACTTCACGAGCATCAAGAGCACTTCACGAGCATCAAGAGCACTTTACAAGAATCAAGAGCACTTTACCAGCATCAAGAGCACTTCACAAGCATCAAGAGCACTTCATAAGCATCAAGAGTACTTCACGAGCATCAAGAGCACTTCATAAGCATCAAGAGCACTTCACGAGCATCAAGAGCACTTCACGAGCATCAAGAGCATTTCATGAGCATCAAGAGCACTTCACGAGCATCAAGAGCACTTCACAGGCATCAAGAGCACTTCACGAGCATCAAGAGCACTTCACGAGCATCAAGGTACTCTAAAGGAAGAGATGTTTGGCTCAGAGAACCGACAAGTTGAAAAATTAAACGCATGAGCGAAACCTGAGTAAGTTTATTTTGGAAACGTTTCGCCACACCTTGGCTTCATCAGTCCACTACATAGAATAAGAGTGAAGATCAGAAGGAGTTGGAGGTAATCAGTCTCTCAGCCTGAAGTCGATGTAATCAGCCCATCAGTCTTGATATACTGATAGATTGATGGACTGATTACACCGATTCCAGGCTGAGGGACTGATTACATCAATCGCCTTCTGATCTTCACTATTCTTTGTAGTGGACTGATGAAGCCACTGTGTGGCGAAACGTTTCCAAAATAAACTTACCCAAGTGTTGCACATGTGTCTAATTTATCCTGAGAACTCATAAATGATCATGGTCTCTAGACAGCATGATGATGCTAATGGAAAAGGACACGAGTGCAATTAATGCGACGTTTCTTTGTGGCAACGTTTCGCTTGACAAAGCTCCTGGAAAGCGAAAAGTTGCCACAATAAAATGTCGCATTGGTTGCACTTGTGTCCTTTTACCAAACAAATTGTCGGTGATTCTACCAACATTATTACGATACTATAAGAGTTGTGTTCGGGATGAGAGGAAGACCCGTTGATCCCGGTGATGATGCTCAGATTCTGGGGGCACAGACATCCAATAGAGCTTTTCCAGGGGAGATGGGGAAGGGAAAAGCTCAAGGGTTACCATGGCAGTGTACTTGAATGGTATACAATACCGACAAGATGAAAATTAGACACATGTGTAACATCAGGATATCTTTATTGTAGACGTTTAGCCATCCAGTGGCTTTATCAATACAAATTCAAGGACATAATTTGAAAATAACAAGTTTATATACAAAAGATGAGGTAATCAGTTCCTCAGTCTTGGAACTGGTGAAAAGCACCGCAGTCTTCACGACGGGCAGCAGTCAGCAGATTCTAACAATCATTCTATCAGCAATCATTCTTTCCACAAATGACTTGCATTCAGAACAGGTTTTCACAACTTTTGGATAATAGAGAAACAAAGATAAGTGTCTAAATAAAAGCCCTTCCCCCACAGAAGAGCGGATTTGAGAGAAACAGAGAGATAGATAAAGAAAGAAAGAGGAAGATTTAGATGGAAAAATCGAGTGTAAGATGCTTAGAAGACTATCAGGAGGAGAAAGACTATGAGAGAAGCATTGACAAGCCTCGCCACAATTGTTGTCTCTGCTCATCCAGCACTAAACAGGAGCCTGGGTGTTAGTCCAGTGTTGCTGAACCCCTCAGAGGACAAAAATACAAATAAAACTGAAGGTAACAGTAACTAATCAGCACATAGCTGCAAATTAGTCTTCTCTAGCTTTTGATCAGAGGTTAATAGAGGGTACACGGCCATAAAGACCCGGGCAGAGAGAAATATAAGTAAGAGCCCTTACACCTTCTATCCCTGTTGACTTATCAATATACATGGGAAAAAAAAATATATATACACTAGGAAAAACATCTCATAATGAAAATAAAAAATAATAAAAATGAGATACCACGATAACTGCTTTGTAAACATTAGTAGGTAATTTGTACACACACACACACACATGCACACACGATGAATAATGACAGTAAGGGACTAATAAGACTCAAGAAGGAGGGGTGAGAACCGGCAAAGGACAATGGGAAGTATAATAAGAACGGAACATGAGGCTGAAGAAGTCCTCACTGGGAAATCACGGATGATACCGGGAACAAGGGAGAGCAACAAAGACTGGAAGAAATACAACAAAGGAGAAAGTGAAACGAGGCTCCCAAGGCAAACAGATACAACGAAAACAACGAGGGAAAGACACAGGTGTTGAGCAAAGTTTTATTGCAATAGAGATTCTCTCTGTGTAAAGCTTTATCAAGTTAGTAATAGAGCAAACCTTTGTCACACTGAAACCTTTGTCACACTGAAACCTTTGTCACACTGAAACCTTTGTCACACTGAAAAGCTTGATCGGCGCCTGCGCCTTTTCTTCTTTAATGGGGGTAATTCACTGTTTAATCCACAACGAAAACAATTTATAATGATGGTAGAATTACAGACAAAATGTTAGGTAAAATGGACACATATGGAACTAATGTGACGTTTTATTGTGGCAATGTTTCGCTCTCCAGGAACTTGAGAAAGCTCCTGGAGAGCGAAACGTTGCCACAGTAAAATGTCGCATTAGTTGTATTAGTGTCCTTTCACCCAATAATGAAAACAATGTATGTGCAGAGACGATACAATTACCAGTCACTTAGAAAACTAAATAAGGGGAAAATAGACAGAAGACAATGATCAATAGACCATTACCACTAATAAGCACATTGGCTAAGGTACTAGAGTGAAAAAACACTTAGAAATAAGTGGATAAATAAATAGACAGAAGACAATGATCAATAGACCATTACCATTAATAAGCACATTGGCTAAGGTACTAGAGTGAAAAAACACTTAGAAATAAGTGGATAAATAAGGGTTAACCAACATGGAGAGAGGTATAGAAAATCCACTGATACAAATTTCGTCTTCTACGACTTAGATACCGTAAATTGAGAAGAAAATAAACGACCGGAATCGGAACACACTTTGAGGGGAAAGGAACAACAGGCATCGGAACACACTCTGAGGGGAAAGGAACCACAGGCATCATGTAAGAAGAGTAGGTTCGAGTATTACCCTTATCGGAGAAAATGTTTGGGAATAATTTAGCTCGCTTCTCGAAGTGTATAAGCGTTCTAAAATCTCTCGTGGGTAGGATGTGGTAGAATAAGATAAAATAACTGCAACACAGGCTTTGTGATCCCGAGTATGGGAACCTAAGGCTGGTGTTTACTGGGCGCCCATACATATAGGGTTTGGCTGGGAAGAGAAATCAAACGTAAGTGAGCATCATTCCAAAAAATGATGACAAAATGACCTTATTAATCGCATAACTTCAGCAAATGCAACACTGAATAATCTAAGGGCAATTTTCCGAAGCCTTAACAAAGGTATATTTTGAGATTTATAAGCGACATAAGCCAGGCCTATCTTGGAGTATGAAGCACAATGAGTGATTGCTGATACTATGACAGCCATGAGCACAGAACAGCTAGAGATAATCTGCCGATGGCTGCTCGTCGTGTGGAGTAATTGCTGTGTTTTGACTATCTATTAAAACCAATGGCTTTGTATGTAACAGTAAGGCAACGGACAGCTTTCCTGATCAAACAGTAACCTGAGAAGATTCAAGTGAGCTTGACTATAACCATGACTATGTTTTCATAGTCAAGAGAACTTGACCGTCAAACAGACTTAAGGAACTCGTACTAACAATACCAGGAAAAAAAATCTAGGGAGGACATGATCACGATATACATAATACTTAGGGGATTACACAGAGTGAAGGACATTGGTGGCAACCACAACCTCAGATGTACCACTGAGATGTTACTAGATAATTTTATTTTTTCCTATCAGAGTAGTAAGCAGATGAAAGGACTAAGAAGAGATGGATTGAGATAAATATTTACAACTTTCTGTAACACTGTCTATGTTTCATAATAATGTTTGTGTGACCGAATTCATTAATTGTGTCAACAACTCACTGTTATTTTTATTGAGTCAATAAAGTTATAAATAGGGCATTTTCACCTGACAAAATATTGGTGCCCCAGTCCCAGGATCCATTATGTACCTCCGTAATTTTTTTTTACTAGACAGTTAGAGGAGTATAATTAGGCAGCGTGTCTGTATCGCTATCACCAAACGGAGGATGGAGCCTTCATTATTCCCTGGTCTGAATGAGTTACATACGATAAGCACCATAAAAAAATTAAAAATATTTTTTTATCTCCTCAACACGTGTATGAGGCTCATAAAATAAACTGTCAAACTAACATATAATTTGTAATAAGCAATAATTTTCACTGTAGTCCAGGAATCAGTAAAACTGCTCTTGAATAGATAAAAGTTAGAAGCTAAAACTCGGCACCGAAAACTCGTATAGACGAGAACATATACAAACACCAGTCCTGTGGCTCGGTTGATAGTGCACACGGCTCACACACACACACACACACACACACACACAAACACACACACACACACACACACACACACACACACACACACACACACACACACACTGAGTGTCCGGGGTTCGATCCCCGGTACTGGTGGAAAAGTTGGACACATTTCCTTACACCTGCTTCCCCTGTTCTCCTAGTAGTAAGTAGGTACCTGGGAGTTAGCCGACTGGTGTGGGTCGCATCCTGGGGAATAGTAATATACCTTAAATAAGGCCGAGTCCTGAAATGAGCAGAGGTAGGATAGCAGCTGTTAGCCTGTAAAACTGATCTGTGTAAAAAAAAGGGGGTACTAACCCCTTCTGCCGCCCCAGCTCCCCCCCCTCCCCCCTCCCCCCCCACGACCTCAAAAAACTATGAAGATTTTGCAAAACTTCTCTCTACCTTCATGTTGAACAAGAGTATTTCATTAAAAAAGTTGTACAAGTGTAGCATTTACGACCAAACTGGCTTTATTGAGATTAAAATCTGAAAAAAATGCGGTAATGAATCTCAGTTATGTAGGAGGAGAGGAGCCAGGTGATGCGCTGGCCAGGCTGGCGAGTGTGATGGCTGGCCAGGCTGGCGAGTGTGATGGCTGGCCAGGCTGGCGAGTGTGATGGCTGGCCAGGCTGGCGAGTGTGATGGCTGGCCAGGCTGGCGAGTGTGATGGCTGGCCAGGCTGGCAAGTGTGATGGCTGGCCAGGCTGGCGAGTGTGATGGCTGGCCAGGCTGGCAAGTGTGATGGCTGGCCAGGCTGGCGAGTGTGATGGCTGGCCAGGCTGGCGAGTGTGATGGCTGGCCAGGCTGGCAAGTGTGATGGCTGGCCAGGCTGGCGAGTGTGATGGCTGGCCAGGCTGGCGAGAGTGATGGCTGGCCAGGCTGGCGAGTGTGATGGCTGGCCAGGCTGGCGAGCGTGATGGCTGGCCAGGCTGGCGAGTGTGATGGCTGGCCAGGCTGGCGAGTGTGATGGCTCGCCAGGCTGGCGAGTGTGATGACTGGCCAGGCTGGCGAGTGTGATGGCTGGCCAGGCTGGCGAGTGTGATGGCTGGCCAGGCTGGCGAGTGTGATGGCTCCAGGCTGGCGAGTGTGATGGCTGGCCAGGCTGGCGAGTGTGATGGCTGGCCAGGCTGGCGAGTGTGATGGCTGGCTGGCAGGCTGGCGAGTGTGATGGCTGGCCAGGCTGGCGAGTGTGATGGATGGCCAGGCTGGCGAGTGTGATGGCTGGCCAGGCTGGCAAGTGTGATGGCTGGCCAGGCTGGCTACTGTGAAGGCTGCCCAGGCTGGCGAGTGTGATGGCTCGCCAGGCTGGCGAGTGTGATGACTGGCCAGGCTGGCGAGTGTGATGGCTGGCCAGGCTGGCGAGTGTGATGGCTGGCCAGGCTGGCGAGTGTGATGGCTGGCCAGGCTGGCAAGTGTGATGGCTGGCCAGGCTGGCGCGTGTGATGGCTGGCCAGGCTGGCGAGTGTGATGGCTGGCCAGGCTGGCGAGTGTGATGGCTGGCCAGGCTGGCAAGTGTGATGGCTGGCCAGGCTGGCAAGTGTGATGGCTGGACAGGCTGGCGAGTGTGATGGCTGGCCAGGCTGGCGAGTGTGATGGCTGGCCAGGCTGGCAAGTGTGATGGCTGGCCAGGCTGGCAAGTGTGATGGCTGGACAGGCTGGCGAGTGTGATGGCTGGCCAGGCTGGCGAGTGTGATGGCTGGCCAGGCTGGCAAGTGTGATGGCTGGCCAGGCTGGCAAGTGTGATGGTTGGACAGGCTGGCGAGTGTGATGGCTGGCCAGGCTGGCGAGTGTGATGGCTGGCCAGGCTGGCAAGTGTGATGGCTGGCCAGGCTGGCAAGTGTGATGGCTGGCCAGGCTGGCGAGTGTGATGGCTGGCCAGGCTGGCTAGTGTGATGGCTGGCCAGGCTGGCGAGTGTGATGGCTGGCCAGGCTGGCGAGTGTGATGGCTGGCCAGGCTGGCAAGTGTGATGGCTGGCCAGGCTGGCGAGTGTGATGGCTGGCCAGGCTGGTGAGTGTGATGGCTGGCCAGGCTGGCAAGTGTGATGGCTGGCCAGGCTGGCAAGTGTGAAGCGCTGGCAAGGCTGGCAAGTGTGAAGGCTGGCCAGGCTGGCAAGTGTGAAGTTCTGACAAGGCTGGCAAGTGTGAAGGCTGGCCAGGCTGGCAAGTGTAAAGCGCTGGCCAGGCTGGCAAGTGTGAAGGCTGGCCAGGCTGGCAAGTGTGAAGCGCTGGCAAGGCTGGCAAGCGTGAAGGCTGGCCAGGCTGGCAAGTGTGAAGTTCTGACCAGGCTGGCAAGTGTGAAGGCTGGCCAGGCTGGCAAGTGTGAAGCGCTGGCAAGGCTGGCAAGTGTGAAGGCTGGCAAGGCTGGCAAGTGTGAAGCGCTGGTCAGGCTGGCAAGTGTGAAGGCTGGCAAGCCTGGCAAGTGTGAAGCACTGGCAAGGCTGGCAAGTGTGAAGGCTGGCCAGGCTGACAAGTGTGAAGGTTGGCCAGGCTGGCAAGTGTGAAGCGCTGGCAAGGCTGGCAAGCGTGAAGGCTGGCCAGTCTGGCAAGTGTGAAGTTCTGGACAGGCTGGCAAGTGTTAATGCTGGCCAGGCTGGCAAGTGTGAAGTTCTGGCCAGGCTGGCAAGTGTGAAGGCTGGCCAGGCTGGCAAGTGTGAAGCGCTGGCAAAGCTGGCAAGTGTGAAGGTTGGCCAGGCTGGCAAGTGTGAAGCGCTGGCAAGGCTGGCAAGCATGAAGGCTGGCAAGCCTGGCAAGTGTGAAGCACTGGCAAGGCTGGCAAGTATGAAGGATGGCCAGGCTGACAAGTGTGAAGGTTGGCCAGGCTGGCAAGTGTGAAGCGCTGGCAAGGCTGGCAAGCGTGAAGGCTGGCCAGGCTGGCAAGTGTGAAGTTCTGGACAGGCTGGCAAGTGTTAAGGCTGGCCAGGCTGGCAAGTGTGAAGCGCTGGCAAAGCTGGCAAGTGTGAAGGCTGGCAAGTGTGAAGCGCTGGCCAGGCTGGCAAGTGTGAAGGTTGGCCAGGCTGGCAAGTGTGAAGCGCTGGCAAGGCTGGCAAGCGTGAAGGCTGGCCAGTCTGGCAAGTGTGAAGTTCTGGCCAGGCTGGCAAGTGTGAAGACTGGCCAGGCTGGCAAGTGTGAAGCGCTGGCAAGGCTGGCAAGTGTGAAGGCTGGCAAGGCTGGCAAGTGTGATGTTCTGGCCAGGCTGGCAAGTGTGAAGGCTGGCCAGGCTGGCAAGTGTGAAGCGCTGGCAAGGCTGGCAAGTGTGAAGTTCTGGCCAGGCTGGCAAGTGTGAAGACTGGCCAGGCTGGCAAGTGTGAAGCGCTGGCAAGGCTGGCAAGTGTGAAGTTCTGGCCAGGCTGGCAAGTGTGAAGACTGGCCAGGCTGGCAAGTGTGAAGCGCTGGCAAGGCTGGCAAGTGTGAAGGCTGGCCAGGCTGGCAAGTGTGAAGTTCTGGCCAGGCTGGCAAGTGTGAAGACTGGCCAGGCTGGCAAGTGTGAAGCGTGGCAAGGCTGCCAAGTGTGAAGGCTGGCAAGGCTGGCAAGTGTGAAGCGCTGGTCAGGCTGGCAAGTGTGAAGGCTGGCCAGGCTGGAAAGTGTGATGTTCTGGCCAGGCTGGCAAGTGTGTAGGCTGGCCAGGCTGGCAAGTGTGAAGCGCTGGCAAGGCTGGCAAGTGTGAAGTTCTGGCCAGGCTGGCAAGTGTGAAGGCTGGCCAGGCTGGCAAGTGTGAAGTTCTGGCCAGACTGGCAAGTGTGACGGCTGGCCAGGCTGGCAAGTGTGATGGCTGGCCAGGCTGGCGAGAGTGATGGCTGGCCAGGCTGGCGAGTGTGATGGCTGGCCAGGCTGGCGAGTGTGATGGCTGGCCAGGCTGGCGAGTGTGATGGCTGGCCAGGCTGGCGAGTGTGATGGCTGGCCAGGCTGGCGAGTGTGATGGCTGGCCAGGCTGGCAAGTGTGAAGCGCTGGCAAAGCTGGCAAGTGTGAAGGCTGGCAAGTGTGAAGCGCTGGCCAGGCTGGCAAGTGTGAAGGTTGGCCAGGCTGGCAAGTGTGAAGCGCTGGCAAGGCTGGCAAGCGTGAAGGCTGGCCAGGCTGGCAAGTGTGAAGTTCTGGCCAGGCTGGCAAGTGTGAAGACTGGCCAGGCTGGCAAGTGTGAAGCGCTGGCAAGGCTGGCAAGTGTGAAGGCTGGCAAGGCTGGCAAGTGTGATGTTCTGGCCAGGCTGGCAAGTGTGAAGGCTGGCCAGGCTGGCAAGTGTGAAGCGCTGGCAAGGCTGGCAAGTGTGAAGTTCTGGCCAGGCTGGCAAGTGTGAAGACTGGCCAGGCTGGCAAGTGTGAAGCGCTGGCAAGGCTGGCAAGTGTGAAGGCTGGCCAGGCTGGCAAGTGTGAAGTTCTGGCCAGGCTGGCAAGTGTGAAGACTGGCCAGGCTGGCAAGTGTGAAGCGCTGGCAAGGCTGACAAGTGTGAAGGCTGGCAAGGCTGGCAAGTGTGAAGCGCTGGTCAGGCTGGCAAGTGTGAAGGCTGGCCAGGCTGGAAAGTGTGATGTTCTGGCCAGGCTGGCAAGTGTGAAGGCTGGCCAGGCTGGCAAGTGTGAAGCGCTGGCAAGGCTGGCAAGTGTGAAGTTCTGGCCAGGCTGGCAAGTGTGAAGGCTGGCCAGGCTGGCAAGTGTGAAGTTCTGGCCAGACTGGCAAGTGTGACGGCTGGCCAGGCTGGCAAGTGTGATGGCTGGCCAGGCTGGCGAGAGTGATGGCTGGCCAGGCTGGCGAGTGTGATGGCTGGCCAGGCTGGCGAGTGTGATGGCTGGCCAGGCTGGCGAGTGTGATGGCTGGCCAGGCTGGCGAGTGTGATGGCTGGCCAGGCTGGCGAGTGTGATGGCTGGCCAGGCTGGCAAGTGTGATGGCTGGCCAGACTGGCAAGTGTGATGGCTGGACAGGCTGGCGAGTGTGATGGCTGGCCAGGCTGGCGAGTGTGATGGCTGGCCAGGCTGGCAAGTGTGATGGCTGGCCAGGCTGGCAAGTGTGATGGTTGGACAGGCTGGCGAGTGTGATGGCTGGCCAGGCTGGCGAGTGTGATGGCTGGCCAGGCTGGCAAGTGTGATGGCTGGCCAGGCTGGCAAGTGTGATGGTTGGACAGGCTGGCGAGTGTGATGGCTGGCCAGGCTGGCGAGTGTGATGGCTGGCCAGGCTGGCAAGTGTGATGGCTGGCCAGGCTGGCAAGTGTGATGGCTGGCCAGGCTGGCGAGTGTGATGGCTGGCCAGGCTGGCGAGTGTGATGGCTGGCCAGGCTGGCGAGTGTGATGGCTGGCCAGGCTGGCGAGTGTGATGGCTGGCCAGGCTGGCGAGTGTGATGGCTGGCCAGGCTGGCGAGTGTGATGGCTGGCCAGGCTGGCGAGTGTGATGGCTGGCCAGGCTGGCAAGTGTGATGGCTGGCCAGGCTGGCAAGTGTGAAGCGCTGGCAAGGCTGGCAAGTGTGAAGGCTGGCCAGGCTGGCAAGTGTGAAGTTCTGACCAGGCTGGCAAGTGTGAAGGCTGGCCAGGCTGGCAAGTGTGAAGCGCTGGCCAGGCTGGCAAGTGTGAAGGCTGGCCAGGCTGGCAAGTGTGAAGCGCTGGCAAGGCTGGCAAGCGTGAAGGCTGGCCAGGCTGGCAAGTGTGAAGTTCTGACCAGGCTGGCAAGTGTGAAGACTGGCCAGGCTGGCAAGTGTGAAGCGCTGGCAAGGCTGGCAAGTGTGAAGGCTGGCAAGGCTGGCAAGTGTGAAGCGCTGGTCAGGCTGGCAAGTGTGAAGGCTGGCAAGCCTGGCAAGTGTGAAGCACTGGCAAGGCTGGCAAGTGTGAAGGCTGGCCAGGCTGACAAGTGTGAAGGTTGGCCAGGCTGGCAAGTGTGAAGCGCTGGCAAGGCTGGCAAGCGTGAAGGCTGGCCAGTCTGGCAAGTGTGAAGTTCTGGACAGGCTGGCAAGTGTTAAGGCTGGCCAGGCTGGCAAGTGTGAAGTTCTGGCCAGGCTGGCAAGTGTGAAGGCTGGCCAGGCTGGCAAGTGTGAAGCGCTGGCAAAGCTGGCAAGTGTGAAAGTTGGCCAGGCTGGCAAGTGTGAAGCGCTGGCAAGGCTGGCAAGCATGAAGGCTGGCAAGCCTGGCAAGTGTGAAGCACTGGCAAGGCTGGCAAGTGTGAAGGCTGGCCAGGCTGACAAGTGTGAAGGTTGGCCAGGCTGGCAAGTGTGAAGCGCTGGCAAGGCTGGCAAGCGTGAAGGCTGGCCAGGCTGGCAAGTGTGAAGTTCTGGACAGGCTGGCAAGTGTTAAGGCTGGCCAGGCTGGCAAGTGTGAAGCGCTGGCAAAGCTGGCAAGTGTGAAGGCTGGCAAGTGTGAAGCGCTGGCCAGGCTGGCAAGTGTGAAGGTTGGCCAGGCTGGCAAGTGTGAAGCGCTGGCAAGGCTGGCAAGCGTGAAGGCTGGCCAGTCTGGCAAGTGTGAAGTTCTGGCCAGGCTGGCAAGTGTGAAGACTGGCCAGGCTGGCAAGTGTGAAGCGCTGGCAAGGCTGGCAAGTGTGAAGGCTGGCAAGGCTGGCAAGTGTGATGTTCTGGCCAGGCTGGCAAGTGTGAAGGCTGGCCAGGCTGGCAAGTGTGAAGCGCTGGCAAGGCTGGCAAGTGTGAAGTTCTGGCCAGGCTGGCAAGTGTGAAGACTGGCCAGGCTGGCAAGTGTGAAGCGCTGGCAAGGCTGGCAAGTGTGAAGGCTGGCCAGGCTGGCAAGTGTGAAGTTCTGGCCAGGCTGGCAAGTGTGAAGACTGGCCAGGCTGGCAAGTGTGAAGCGCTGGCAAGGCTGACAAGTGTGAAGGCTGGCAAGGCTGGCAAGTGTGAAGCGCTGGTCAGGCTGGCAAGTGTAAAGGCTGGCCAGGCTGGAAAGTGTGATGTTCTGGCCAGGCTGGCAAGTGTGTAGGCTGGCCAGGCTGGCAAGTGTGAAGCGCTGGCAAGGCTGGCAAGTGTGAAGTTCTGGCCAGGCTGGCAAGTGTGAAGGCTGGCCAGGCTGGCAAGTGTGAAGTTCTGGCCAGACTGGCAAGTGTGACGGCTGGCCAGGCTGGCAAGTGTGAAGCGCTGGCAAGGCTGGCAAGTGTGAAGGCTGGCCAGGCTGCAAAGTGTGAAGTTCTGGCCAGGCTGGCAAGTGTGAAGGCTGGCCAGCCTGGCAAGTGTGAAGTTCTGGCCAGACTGGCAAGTGTGAAGGCTGGCCAGGCTGACAAGTGTGAAGCGCTGGCAAGGCTGGCAAGTGTGAAGGCTGGCCAGGCTGGCAAGTGTGAAGCGCTGGCAAGGCTGGCAAGTGTGAAGACTGTCAAGGCTGGCAAGTGTGAAGCGCTGGCAAGGCTGGCAAGTGAGAAGGCTGGCCAGGCTGGCAAGTGTGAAGCGCTGGCAAGGCTGGCAAGTGTGAAGGCTGGCAAGGCTGGCAAGTGTGAAGTTCTGGCCAGGCTGGCAAGTGTGAAGGCTGGCCAGGCTGGCAAGTGTGAAGGCTGGCCAGGCTGGCAAGTGTGAATGCTGGCCAGGCTGGCAAGTGTGAAGGCTGGGTGAGTGGTATGCATGGCAACACAAAGACAATATGTATTTGCTGTATATGCTAATGGGAAGGCGCTTAACCCGTAAGGATCTTATGGCGGCTGTATATATTTTTAGTTATTAGTACACATCGACCGTCTCCCATCAAGTCAGGGTGACCTGAAAAAGAAGAAACACTGTCACCATCACTGCCTTGCCAAGGACGTGCCGATACTACAGTTAAATAGCTGCAACCTATCAACACCCTTATATATATATATATATATATATATATATATATATATATATATATATATATATATATATATATATATATTTATATATATATATATATATATATATATATATATATATATATATATATATGCAAAACAACCACTGTGAAATAATAGAGAAATTCCAAGCGCTTTCGTGACTACTCACATTATCAAGAAACAATGAAAGTAATGCATCAAAGGAAGGCATATAAAGGGTCTAGCTCACACCTCACTATCACATCCCACAACAAAGCAACGCCTGACGCGCGACTCATAAGAAAGGGAACACTGCAGCAGGTCCGCTGGCCCAACTAGACAGGTCCTTCACACAACCCACCAACAAACTATTCTACCCAAGAATTAAGAATTTTAAAATTTATTATTTGTCCAATGTATTATATTAAAATCTTCCCAAATTCTATTAATTATAAATGGATCTAATTTATATAAACCAAAGGAAATATTAATATTATTGTCAAAACTGTTTTTATAAGACAAGATTCATTTATATTCCTGTCGACCATGGACTTGCTTGATACAACAGGAATATAATTGAATTTTGTTTCATAAAAAGCAGTTTTGACAATAGTATGAATATTTCCCTTGGTTTATATAAATTAGATCCATTTATAATTAATAGAATTTGGGAAGAATTTAATAGTACATTGGACAAATAATAAATTTTAAAATTCTTAATTCTTGGGTTGAATAGTTTGTTGGTGGGTTGTGTGAAGGACCTGTCTAGTTGGGCCAGCGGGCCTGCTACAGTGTTCCCTTTCTTATGAGTCGCGCGTCAGGCGTTGCTTTGTTGTGGGATGTGATAGTGAGGAGTGGGCTAGACCCTTTATATGCCTTCCTTTGATGCATTATTTTCATTGTTCCTTGATAATGTGAGTAGTCACGAAACGCTTGGAATTTTTCTATTTTTTCTCAGTGGTTGTTTTGCTTATATATATATATGTATATATATATATATATATATATATATATATATATATATATATATATATATATATATATATATATATATATATATATATATATATATATATATATATATATAAGTAACAACTGCACTAGCCAAGGACTCGAACCCATGCTGCTTTGGCCTCCCTCAAGGTGGGCGAAATCACAGGACGCCCTTATCCACTGAACCATACGATTCTTAAGCGTAGGGCATCCATCGGAACTGGATGTGGTACTCCACACCATCGTGTGTCCTTGGGTAGGGAGTACCACATCCAGTTCCGCTGGATGCGCTACTCCTAAGGATCGTATGGTTCAGTGGATAAAGGCGTCATGTGTTTTCGTCCACCATGAGGCCGGCCAAAACAGCGTGGGTAGTCCCTTGCCTAGTGCAGTATTGTTATTGATCAACACCACTCGTTCGTGGTCACAATAATATATATATATATATATATATATATATATATATATATATATATATATATATATATATATATATATATATATAATATATATATATATATATATATATATATATATATATATATATATATATATATATATATATATATATATATATATATATATATATATCGTACCGAATAGGTAAAAGTGGTCAGTTAGCAAGAATTCATTTAATATTCAGTCCTTTCTAATATTATTATTATTATTATTAAATATTCGCCGGTATTCTCCCGGCCCGGGCCTTTTCCAAGTGGTGGCCCGGCCTTGGCTCCCTCTTTAGGGAGTGTCTGAGACCTAAGTCTCCCATGGGAGGAGGCACAAATACCTCCTCATCTTTGGGACCAACTGTCCCCAGGCCTAGCCACAAGCTAGGCCTCTCTGGTCTGCCATCCCCGCCACAAGGGGGCAAATGGGAATGACAGTCTTATGAGCTAAAGGCTCGGGCTCAGGCACCTACCCTACCCTAGAAGGATTAGGCATGGTGTAGATCCCTTTCTAATACTTTATCTTATACATTTAAAGATATATTTTTTTCATTTATGCTAATATGATATATGTATATATATATATATATATATATATATATATATATATATATATATAGATATATATATATATATATATATATATATATATATATATATATATATATATATATATATATATATAGGAAGAAAGTTCATACGTAGTTCATTATTGTTTTCATTAGAGGGAATGAGTGTCATTTCGGCTTTCGTTACTTTCCTCTTCTCTTGCAGGATCATGTACGTCAGCGCCACCTTTGAACCAGGTCCCAAAATCAATGGAGGTGATTCAAATGGTGACGTGAAAGTTTTTTTCCTTCTCTTTCCTATTTTCTTTCATTTGTGGACCTTGCCTTGGGTCAGACCTCACACGCAGGATATATATACCCTGATGTGTATGTCTTTCACTAAGCCTTTCATATAATATATAATGTGTATATTGAGAGTTCATTTTAGCCGCTATATTAAGGAAAAACATGTTGTGGACTGGTAGAGAACAAGTGATGTGCAGCCTTAATGGCCTTCGATTTTGTTAATAGAATTTAAGAACGTAAATAACAAAAAAAAGGCACAATCCCGTGACTGGTTATTTGTGTATTTAAGAACGTAAGCAGCACGTTTTATATGGATAGTTTTATATGTATTGATGTTATTTTTAATACAGCTTTGATGCTGAAAATATTCGTGATTTCCAGCATTGCTTTGATTATTATTTGTTTTAAAATAAGCTTTTATCTTGCCATGATGGCACAAACCACCATGCCACCGTCTGCCACAGATTTCATCAATTAGTATGATAGAAATCTGACTCTCGTGACAGTTTTGCTTTCGAGTATTTAAAAATTTGTTAGAGGTAACCGATTTGATTTAACCTGTAATTTGATTGTTGACGTTGAAGTATGTTTAAAGTGAGTCCAGGAGTCACTAGTTTTAACCCATTTTTTTCTGATATTGTGTGATACTCAGAGAAAAATATCGAGAAGTTGTTTGGGTAACTTCCCAAGAATTTTCAAGGCCAAAGAAGAGTTAGACCTCGACTCGTCTGTATTTTTTTTTTACTGGTGTATGGATTTTATCCCTTAAATTATGCTGTACATAACTGGTATATAATACCCGTAAAGATGAAGATTTAGAAGCATGTGAAACGTCTGTAGACGTTTCGCCATCCAGTGGCTATATCAATACACTATAATACAATACAATAATGTCCTTTATTATACTGATAAAGCCACTTGATGGCCAAACGTTTACAAATAAAGATACCCAGATGTAGCAACTGCGTCAAATTCTTCACTCTTAAATTATAAAGGAGTAACTCTCCTTTGTACATTTTCGTTGCCATCTAGTTATTAAAATTCCTTTGGTACTTATCATACAACTCTCGTTATTTTATTCTCAAAATATTTCTGGGTCACCTGGGAAATCCACCTTAAGTGGACATTTAAGAGTTCATTATTTGTCTTCAGTATTGATAAATGGTCGGCATGGACGAGGGACAAAAATTGGGATTTACTTATACTTAAGAAAGTTTTATACTGACGAAAGTATATGATTCATTTACTAGGAAGAAACGGAAAGAAAAGAAAGCTAGGAAGAAAATGAGAAAGAACAGTTTGCTAGAGAGGAGAAAAATAGGAACAGGACAGATGAGAGTGAGATGAGAAAACACGAGGTAGGGAAGACATTAAAGGGGATAAAAATATTAACTTCAGAGAAGAAAAGATTGGCTTCAGAGACAAAAAAAATCTTCAAATGAAAAAAAAAATACTATAAATGCTGAGCTGGAGCGTAAGGAATTAGAGGCGGAATTAAAAAATCTTGAGTTTTCAAAGACAGTAAGAGAGTTTTCGCAGCACCATCTTCTCATGTGGGAATAAATACGCCTAACATTTCCCCATCTACTGAAGATGAGGTTATTACCTCTTCTATAAATCAGGGAACGGGTGAGGCTTGAACCCATGGCTTGTGAGTGTTAAAACCTACAGCCAGTGCGTTAACCACTGGACTAGCTGGCCCTAATAATATTCATCCAACTAGGCCCCTCAAGGAAAGTTCCTTGATGCTTGTGAGGGGCTCTTGATCTAGGGAATTGGATCTGTTCTCTAGTTCCCTGAATTAAACCTGAATACCTTCCACATTCCCCCCTTGATTACAATAATAATAATAATAATAATAATAATAATAATCCAACTAGGTATATTTCTATATGTCATAGGGAGGTTAGCATGGGCCACCACTGTGACCACAAATGCAGGTTTTTACAGACGAATCCCACATCAGCGAGGCTGTGGCGTACTCTAGCTCTAATCCCATCAAAGCCACCAGCATGACTCACGAAATCGTAATAACACAAGCCCCACCCCTTCCGTGATTTGTCTGTAATTGTGTTATTAAGATTTCGTGAGTTACCCCTTCCATGATTAACTCTGAGGCCTTATCATGGCTCCTGAAAAAAGTGTAACTGCAGTTCATCTGTTCAGAAGTTTGGCTTCACATATTGTCTTCCATTACTGTGGTAAGTGTTTCACGTCAAGTGTTTCCGATGTCAAGTGTTTCCGATGTCAAGTGTTTCCGATGTCAAGTGTTTCCGATGTCAAGTGTTTCCGAAGTAAAAAAAAAATGGAAACATTTAGTATGAAGTGGTTATTGCCCCTCAAGGGAAGAGCTCTTGATCTAGGGAATTGGATCTGTGCTCCAATTCTCTTAATTGACCTGGAATACCTTCCATTCATCTCCCCACCTCCTCTTCAAGCGCTGTATAACCCCTACGGGTTTAGAGCTCCCCTTGATGCTATTACTAATAATAAGAGTCTAAAAGTGATGAGGGATTATTGGTCTTCCCAGGCGCTGTTTGACCCCTACGGGTCAAAGTATAACCGGTAGTTACACTGTGAGCTGCGTTGCCTTAATAATGTGAGTGGATGTAGAATTAAGCGTTAAGTAATACGTGGAGCTACGTGGGACTACGTGGGACTACGTGGGGCTACTTGGGACTACTTGGGAGGGAGTGGGACTACTTGGGAGGAAGTGGGACGATGTGGGACTACGTGGGACTAAAGGTTAGTGCTTGGAGACTGAACTTAAGTAGACCTGCAAGTGTGGCCAGGAATAATCAATATGGCAATACTGAGTTGCAAAGAGTCAACAACACTGGGTATTAATTTCTCTCTCTCTCTCTCTCTCTCTCTCTCTCTCTCTCTCTCTCTCTCTCTCTCTCTCTCTCTCTCTCTCTCTCTCTCTCTCTCTCTCTTATCTTCCTCTTTCTTTTACGCTCGCTGAATCCACCTTCTGTGATCTTAGCGACTCCCCTGATCTAATTTTTACGTCTTTAAGTCTTTTTCCTCCTTACTTCTTTGTCTCTCCCTCCCTTGAGATTAGGCTATATGTAGACCGGCTTTCTCTCTTCCTCCTCTTCTCTTTTCTCTCTTGTTATCTTTCTTCCTCTTTCTCTGTAGCTCTCTCTTGTTCTCATCCCTTCTCTTTTTTCAAGGTTAGATTACGGTTCCTGACTTTATTTACAAGCTAAGGGCTGTTACCTACATCAGCTCATTTGAAAGCATTTTTATTGTTATGAGACAAACAGGGAACGGGATGAAGTTGGAGCCATGTGTGGGCCAGCGATTTTATTTAGCCAGCTCACTTAATTTCGTTGATATTATACTGTATGAACATGTTCTCTCTCTCTCTCTCTCTCTCTCTCTCTCTCTCTCTCTCTCTCTCTCTCTCTCTCTCTCTCTCTCTCTCTCTCTCTCTCTCTCTCTCTCTCTCTCTCCTTCCATTCACTTCTTTCCTTCATCCCCTCCTCTCATTCTCTTCCCTGTTCCTTCTCGTCCACTTTGTCTCTCATTCTCTTGTCATTTTCTCCGTCTTCTCTCTTCTTCCCTCTCACATATTTCCATCCTACTTTCCTGCCTCATCTCCCTTTTCGTTTCATTTTCCTCTACCTTTCTCTCCCTGTCATCCCTCTTCCCACACTCTCCCTTTCTTGCAACATCATCACCCTTGACACTTCCATTATCCAAGATTGTTGCTTATGTCTAAAATTACTATTATTAATGTTAATAACAAAATAATATAATAATAATAACAACAATAATAAAACAGGTTATTATTATTATTATTATTATTATTATTATTATTATTATTATTATTATTATTATTATTATCAATGGGCCAATATAAAGTGGTTACCTGATTATCTTTTCTTCCTACGTTTTCTTGTTTATAACTTAAGAACGCCTCATCCGATCGGCTTCAAATTTTCAGTGCTGTAGTACTGTATCTGGGGAAAGATTCATGCAATTAACTATTGGCACGTGCATATGCTCTCTGGTCAAGTTTTTAGACACCGTTCACTGAGTTCCTTTCGACACGATAACTTGAGAACGCCTCTTCTGTTCAGTTTCAAACTGTTTACACTGTTATCTCCTTCGAAGATGATGAATCAGACACATATGCAACACCTGGGTATCTTTACTGAGGAAACGTTTCGCCATACAGTGGCTTCATCAGTCCAATACAAAGAAGAATGGTGAAGATTAGAAGGAGTTTACAGGTAATCATTCCTCCAGCCTTGAGAATATATAATCAAGATTGATGGAATTATTACATTGATTCCAGGCTGAGGAACTGATTGCCTCAAAGTCTTGATGTGCACCATTCTTCTTTACGTTGGACTGAAGAAGCCATTGTGTGGCGAAACGTTTCGTCGGTAAGATACGTGTGTCTAATTTATCACCTTGTCGGTTCTCTGAACCACTTATCTACATCGAAAATGGTTTGGGATGGTTAGTGGAGTGCCTGGCTGTCATTTTGTTATATTGTGTACTATTAGTTTATGAAATTATTTCGGATTTCATAAATGGAAATTTGCCAATTTCCTAACTTAGGTGATAAACCTGGAATAGTTGGATTACAGTAAATAACACCAAAATGTCACTAGTAATCAACATCAAATCGTCAACGCTGTTCTATCTTAATTCACGAAATCATAATGACACGATCGCAAACAAATCACGGTACGGGTTGGAATTGAACTCGTGGCAAGTAATCCTAGAGTTTTACGACACGCTCACCGCAAGTTACAAACCTCCACTCGTACCGTGATTTGTTCTGATCTATCTTACCTGGGGAGATTTTGGTTTGCTTTTGGACTGTGTAACTGCATGACCCTTGTGGGTTTAGTGCATAGTTACGATTATAATAATTATGGATTACGTAAGTGCAGATTTGCATGATATTACTTCAGCCTCTCAGCTGTCCTCGTATCGTCACAGAAGATGGTATGGCAATACCGACGAGCTGTAGATGATAAATACACGGAACGCAGTAAATGTTAATTTTATTAACATAACATGTTCATTAGGTTAGGTAAGGTTTGTCAGGAAACAGGACAAGTGTTTCCTGACGCGGGTCTTGGTCATATGATGACCCACAGCTGGAGCTGTCGGTCATCTGACCGAGGCCTTCCACTGGCTTACCTGTCCACCCCCTTAAAAATTATAGTTATGATTATAATCATCAGAGATTGAGCACAGCATATCGGCTGTACAGAAGGCTTCTACAAGTCAAATAGTTTATACTTGGTGGGAACACAATTTACAGGCTAGAGTGATGTATGTGAGGAACTGAACCTGTCGAAATTAGATGACAGAAGAATCTGGGGAGATATGTTAACAATATACAAAATGCTCTGAGAACTCGATAGGTTGGCTTACGATAAATTGTTCGAAAGGCGGAGAACGGGTAAACGAGAGCTCGAATGAAAAAACGCGGATTAGTAACTGTGATGTCAGGAAATAGTCAGCCTCAGGGTGGTTAAAAAGTGGTATGACTTGGATAAAGTAGTATAGGCAGTCTCTGTACGTAGTTTTAAGAATAGATACGACAAACCCCACAAGAATAGGAGGGCGTAAATAAAGTAAGCGTCAAGGTAAGAGGCAAGTCGAGGAGCCGAGAATCGACCCATGCAACCACAAATAGGCGAGTACACACAAGGGTTCACACTTATTAAATCAGTATGCCCTCTCTCTTATGACTTCCAACAACTCAAAACTAATGCCATCACAGATCCAATAAAAAGCTGTACTCGAGAATTCTTTCCAACAGTTGTGTGTGTGTGTGTGTGTGTGTGTGTGTGTGTGTGTGTGTGTGTGTGTGTGTGTGTGTGTGTGTGTATGTGGGTGTGTGTGTGTGTGTGTGTGTGTGTGTGTGTGTGTATGTGTGTGTGTGTGTGTGTGTGTGTGTGTGTATGTACTCACCTAGTTGTACTCACCTAGTTGAGGTTGCGGGGGTCGAGTCCGAGCTCCTGGCCCCGCCTCTTCACTGATCGCTACTAGGTCACTCTCCCCGAGCCGTGAGCTTTATCATACCTCTGCTTAAAGCTATGTATGGATCCTGCCTCCACTACATCGCTTCCCAAACTATTCCACTTACTGACTACTCTGTGGCTGAAGAAATACTTCCTAACATCCCTGTGATTCATCTGTGTCTTTAGCTTCCAACTGTGTCCCCTTGTTGCTGTGTCCAAACTCTGGAACATCCTGTCTTTGTCCACCTTGTCAATTCCCCTCAGTATTTTGTATGTCGTTATCATGTCCCCCCTATCTCTCCTGTCCTCCAGTGTCGTCAGGTTGATTTCCCTTAACCTCTCCTCGTAGGACATACCTCTTAGCTCTGGGACTAGTCTTGTTGCAAACCTTTGCACTTTCTCTAGTTTCTTTACGTGCTTGGCTAGGTGTGGGTTCCAAACTGGTGCCGCATACTCCAATATGGGCCTAACGTATACGGTGTACAGGGTCCTGAACGATTCCTTATTAAGATGTCGGAATGCTGTTCTGAGGTTTGCTAGGCGCCCATATGCTGCAGCAGTTATTTGGTTGATGTGCGCTTCAGGAGATGTGCCTGGTGTTATACTCACCCCAAGATCTTTTTCCTTGAGTGAGGTTTGTAGTCTCTGACCCCCTAGACTGTACTCCGTCTGCGGCCTTCTTTGCCCTTCCCCAATCTTCATGACTTTGCACTTGGTGGGATTGAACTCCAGGAGCCAATTGCTGGACCAGGTCTGCAGCCTGTCCAGATCCCTTTGTAGTTCTGCCTGGTCTTCGATCGAGTGTATTCTTCTCATCAACTTCACGTCATCTGCAAACAGGGACACCTCAGAGTCTATTCCTTCCGTCATGTCGTTCACAAATACCAGAAACAGCACTGGTCCTAGGACTGACCCCTGCGGGACCCCGCTGGTCACCTCGCCACGTACCATGACTCGCTGCTGTCTTCCTGACAAGTATTCCCTGATCCATTGTAGTGCCTTCCCTGTTATCCCTGCTTGGTCCTCCAGTTTTTGCACCAATCTCTTGTGGGGAACTGTGTCAAACGCCTTCTTGCAGTCCAAGAAAATGCAATCCACCCACCCCTCTCTCTCTTGTCTTACTGCTGTCACCATGTCATAGAACTCCAGTAGGTTTGTGACACAGGATTTCCCGTCCCTGAAACCATGCTGGCTGCTGTTGATGAGATCATTCCTTTCTAGGTGTTCCACCACTCTTCTCCTGATAATCTTCTCCATGATTTTGCATACTATACATGTCAGTGAACTGGTCTGTAGTTTAACGCTTCATGTCTGTCTCCTTTTTTAAAGAGACTACATTTGCTGTCTTCCATGCCTCAGGCAATCTCCCTGTTTCGATAGATGTATTGAATATTGTTGTTAGGGGTACACATAGCGCCTCTGCTCCCTCTCTCAATACCCATGGGGAGATGTTATCTGGCCCCATTGCCTTTGAGGTATCTAGCTCACTCAGAAGCCTCTTCACTTCTTCCTCGGTTGTGTGCACTGTGTCCAGCACTTGGTGGTGTGACCTCTCCGTCTTTCTGGAGTCCCTTCTGTCTCCTCTGTGAACACTTCTTTGAATCTCTTGTTGAGTTCTTCACATACTTCATCATTTCCTGTTGTCTCTCCTCCTTCCTTCCTTAGCCTGATTACCTGGTCCTTGACTGTTGTTTTCCTCCTGATGTGGCTGTACAACAGTTTCGGGTCAGATTTGGCTTTCGCTGCTATGTCATTTTCATATTGTCTTTGGGCCTCCCTTCTTATCTGTGCATATTCGTTTCTGGCTCTACGACTGTTCTCCTTATTCTCCTGGGTCCTTTGCCTTCTATATTTCTTCCATTCCCTAGCACACTTGGTTTTTGCCTCCCTGCACCTTTGGGTAAACCATGGGCTCATCCTGGCTTTTTCATTACTCCTGTTACCCTTGGGTACAAACCTCTCCTCAGCCTCCTTGCATTTTGTTGCTACATATTCCATCATCTCATTAACTGGCTTCCCTGCCAGTTCTCTGTCCCACTGAACCCCGTTCAGGTAGTTCCTCATTCCTGTGTAGTCCCCTTTCTTGTAGTTTGGCTTCATTCGTCCTGGCCTTCCTGCTTCTCCCTCCACTTGTAGCTCTACTGTGTATTCGAAGCTTAAAACCACATGGTCACTGGCCCCAAGGGGTCTTTCATATGTGATGTCCTCGATATCTGCACTACTGAAGGTGAATACTAAGTCCAGCCTTGCTGGTTCATCCTCTCCTCTCTCTCTTGTAGTGTCCCTTACGTGTTGGTACATGAAGTTCTCCAGTACCACCTCCATCATCTTAGCCCTCCATGTATCTTGGCCCCCATGTGGGTCCAAGTTCTCCCAATCGATCTCCTTGTGGTTAAAGTCCCCCATGATCAGGAGCTTTGCACTGCATGCATGAGCTCTTCTGGCCGCTCTAGCCAGTGTGTCAACCATCGCTCTATTGCTCTCGTCGTACTCTTGCCTTGGCCTCCTGCTGTTCTGTGGTGGGTTATACATCACTGCTATTACCACCTTGGGACCTCCAGAGTGAAGTGTTCCCACTATGTAATCACTTTCTTCTCCGCTATCTCCTCTCTCCAGCTCATCAAAATTCCAGCGATTTTTGATCAGCAACGCCACTCCTCCACCCCCCCTGTTCCCTCTGTCTTTCCTCAGGATTTGGTATCCCGTTGGAAAGATGGCATCTGTTATCATACCTGTAAGCTTGGTTTCTGTAAGAGCTATGATGTGGGTGTGTGTGTGTGTGTGTGTGTGTGTGTGTGTGTGTGTGTGTGTGTGTGTGTCTGTGTGTGTGTCTGTCTGTGTGTGTGTCTGTGTGTGTGTCTGTGTGTGTGTCTGTACTCACCTAATTGTACTCACTTGATTGTGGTTGCAGGGGTCGAGACTCAGCTCCTGGCCCCGCCTCTTCACTGATCGCTACTGGGTCCTCTCTCTCTCTCTGCTTCCTGAGCTTTGTCATACCTCTTCTTAAAACTATGTATGGTTCCTGCCTCCACTACTTCACTTGCTAGGCTATTTCACTTGCTAACAACTCAATGACTGAAGAAATACTTCCTAACGTCCCTGTGACTCGTCTGAGTCTTCAGCTTCCAGTTGTGACCCCTTGTCCCTGTGTCCCCTCTCTGGAACATCCTATCTCTGTCCACCTTGTCTATTCCCCGCAGTATCTTGTATGTCGTTATCATGTCTCCCCTGACCCTTCTGTCCTCCAGTGTCGTCAGTCCGATTTCCCTTAACCTTTCCTCGTACGACATTCCCTTGAGCTCTGGGACTAGCCTTGTTGCAAACCTTTGTACTTTCTCTAACTTCTTGACGTGCTTGACCAGGTGTGGGTTCCAGACTGGTGCTGCATACTCCAGTATGGGCCTAACATACACAGTGTACAGTGTCTTGAACGATTCCTTATTAAGGTATCGGAACGCTATTCTCAGGTTTGCCAGGCGCCCGTATGCTGCAGCGGTTATTTGGTTGATGTGTGCCTCCGGTGATGTGCTCGGTGTTATGGTCATCCCAAGGTCTTTCTCCCTGAGCGAGGTCTGTAGTCTTTGTCCACCTAGCCTATACTCTGTCTGCGGTCTTCTTTGCCCCTCCTCAATCTTCATGACTTTGCATTTGGCTGGATTGAATTCGAGAAGCCAGTTACTGGACCACATGTCCAGCCTGTCCAGGTCTCTTTGCAGTCCTGCCTCATCCTCGTCCGATTTAATTCTTCTCATCAACTTCACGTCATCTGCGAACAGGGACACTTCAGAGTCTATTCCTTCCATCATGTCGTTCACATATATCAAAAATAGCACTGGTCCTAGAACTGACCCCTGTGGGATCCCGCTCGTAACAGGCGCCCACTGTGATACCTCTTCACGTACCATGACTCGTTGCTGCCTCCCTGTCAGGTATTCCCTTATCCATTGCAGTGCCCTCCCTTTTACATGCGCCTGATCCTCCAGCTTCTGCACTAATCTCTTGTGGGGAACTGTGTCAAAGGCCTTCCTGCAGTCTAGGAAAACGCAATCTACCCACCCCTCTCTTTCGTGTCTTACTTCTGTTACCTTGTTATAAAACTCCAGGAGGTTTGTGATACAAGATTTGCCTTCCATGAACCCATGCTGGTTTTCATTTATAATCTTGTTCCTTTCCAGGTGTTCGACCATTCTCCTCCTGATAATCTTCTCCATGACTTTGCACACAATACATGTCAGAGACACAGGTCTGTAGTTTAGTGCCTCGTTTCTGTTTCCTTTCTTAAATATGGGGACTACATTAGCTGTCTTCCATTTCTCAGGTAGTTGCCCAGTTTCAAGGGATGTGTTGAAGATTGTGGTTAGAGGCACGCACAGCATCTCTGCTCCTTCTCTAAGGACCCATGGGGAGATGTTGTCCGGTGTACTCACTTAGTTGTTGTACTCACCTAGTTGATGTTGCAGGGGTCGAGTCCAAGCTCCTGGCCCCGCCTCTTCACTGGTCGCTACTAGGTCACTCTCCCTGAACCATGAGCTTGATCGTACCTCTGCTTAAAGCTATGTATGGATCCTGCCTCCACTACATCGCTTACCAAACTATTCCACTTCCTGACTACTCTGTGGCTGAAGAAATACTTCCTAACATCCCTTTGATTCATCTGTGTCTTCAGCTTCCAACTGTGTCCCCGTGTTGCTGTGTCCAGTCTCTGGAACATCCTGTCTTTGTCCACCTTGTCAATTCCTCTCAGTATTTTGTAAGTCGTTATCATGTCCCCCCTATCTCTCCTGTCCTCCAGTGTCGTCAGGTTGATTTCCCTTAACCTCTCATCATAGGACATACCTCTTAACTCTGGGACTAGTCTTGTTGCAAACCTTTGCACTTTCTCTAGTTTCTTTACATGCTTGGCTAGGTGTGGGTTCCAAACTGGTGCCGCATACTCCAATATGGGCCTAACGTACACAGTGTACAGGGTCCTGAACGATTCCTTATTAAGATGTCGGAATGCTGTTCTGAGGTTTGCTAGGCGCCCATATGCTGCAGCAGTTATTTGGTTGATGTGCGCTTCAGGAGATGTGCCTGGTGTTATACTCACTCCAAGATCTTTTTCCTTGAGTGATGTTTGTAGTCTCTGGCCCCCTAGACAGTACTCCGTCTGTGGTCTTCTTTGCCCGTCTCCATTCTTCATGACTTTGCACTTGGTGGAATTGAACTCCAGGAGCCAGTTGCTGGACCGGGCCTGAAGCCTGTCTAGATTCCTGTGTAGTTCTGCCTTGTCCTCGTCCAATTGAATTCTTTTCATCAACTTCACATCATCTGTAAACAAATACACTTCTGAGTTTATTCCTTCCGTCATGTTCTCAAATACCAGAAACAGTACCGGTCCTGTGGGGCCACAGGCGCCCACTCTGACACCTCACCACGTACCATGACTCGCTGTTGTCTTCCTGACAGGTATTCCCTGATCCATTGTAGTGCCTTCCTTGTTATCCCTGCCTGGTCCTCCAGCTTTTGCACTAATCCTTGTATGGAACTGTGTCAAACGCCTCTTGTCTTTCTGCTGTCACCCTGTCATAGAACTCCAGTAGGTTTGTGACACAGGATTTCTCGTCCCTGAAACCGTGCTGGCTGTCGCTGATAAGCTCATTCCTTTCTAGGTGCTCCACCACTCTTATCCTGATAATCTTCTCCATGACTCTGCATGCTCTATATGTCAGTGACACTGGTCTGTAGTTTAATGCTTCGTGTCTGTCTACTTTTTTGAAAACTGGGACTACATTTGCTGTTTTCCATACTTCAGGTAGTCGCCCTGTCTCGATAGAAGTGTTGAAGATTGTTGTTAGTGGTATACTTAGCGCCTCTACTACCTCAGGACCCATGCAGAGATGTTGTCTGGCCCCATCGCCTTTGAGGTATCTAGCTCGCTCAGCAGCCTCTTTACTTCTTCCTCGGTTGTATATATTGTGTCCAACACTTGATGGTGTACCCCACCTCTCCGTCTTTCTGGAATCACTTCTGTCTCTTCTGTGAACACTTTAAATCTTATGTTGAGCTCCTCACATAATGCGCGGTCGTTGCATGTGATCTCCCCTTCTTTCTTCCTCAGCCTGATTGCCTGGTCCTTGATTGTTGTTTTCTTCCTGATGTGACTGTACAACAGCTTCGGGTCAGATTTGGCTTTCGCTACTATGTCGTTTTCGTATTGTCGTTGGGTCTCCCTTCTTACCTGTGCATATTCATTTCTGGCTCTACAACTGCTCTCCTTATTCTCCTGGATCCTTTGCCTTCTTTACTTCTTCCGTTCTCTAGAACACTTAATTTTGGCCTCTCTACACCTTTGGGTGAACCAAGCGCTTATCCTGGCTTTCTCGTTATTTCTGTTACTTTTGGGTACAAACCTGTCCTCAGCTTCCTTGCATATTGTTGTCACATATTCCATTATCTCGTTCACAGACTTCCCAGCCAGTTCTCTGTCCCACTGATCCCCATGCAGGAAATTCTTCATGCCTGTATAGTCCCCTTTTTTGTAGTTTTTCTTTCGTCCTGCCCTTCCTGCTTCCTCTCCACTTGTAACTCTGAAATGTATTCGAAACTCAGAACCACGTGATCACTGGTCCCCAGGGGTCTTTCATATGTGATGTCCTCAAGGTGAATACTAGGTCCAGTCTCGCTGGTTCATCCTCTCCTCTCTCTGGTAGTGTCCCTTACGTGTTGGTACCACCTTCATCATCTTAGCCCTCCTTGTTTCTGGGCCCCCGTGTGACTCCAGGTTCTCCCAGTCGATTTCCTTGTGATTGAAGTCATCCATAATCAGCAGCTTTGCCCTGCTGGCATGAGCCCTTCTGGCCACTTCAGCCAGTGTGTCGGGTATCGCTCTGTTACTCTCATCATTCTCTTGCTTTGGTCTCCTGCTGTTCTGTTGTGGGTTATACATCATTGCAATTACCACCTTGGGGCCTCCAGACTGAAGTGTTCCTGTTATGTAGTCTCTTGCTTCTCCTCTGTCTCCTCTCTCCAGTTTTTAGTTTGCCGGTATCAGCCCATGTGACAAAACTGTGGTAATTTCATCAGCTCTGCATTATTCTGAAACTTGAAGTACTTCGTGCTTCGATGCCTGGTCTATGATTTCCTAATGACATGAGGGTCCCTCAGAAAAGCCTGTATCTGCTCTTACTACAGCACTTCAAAGATAGATTGCTGGCACATCGCCCTCTTCACACACAGGCAGAGAACATAGAGTTCAACCAGCATAGTGGTTTTTCTTTACCTTTCTCCTGTGAACACTAACGATAAAGAATTTTTTCCTTCCACGACGTACACTGTGCAAGGATGGTTCTACGAACACACGCATTTGGGTAGCACGTCATTTCCATCTGATACGCTGGGCATGAATACCGTTTCTGCTGTGAGTTAGATCACAAAAGCGCCGTATTTCTTCGCTCAACAAGTAACAGTATTCATGGAAGCCTTGTGATAGAATTTCCACCTGACAGAATATCCTTTGCGACTTAATCACCATCAGATTCATGAACCGAGAAGAAGCTAGACTCAATATTTGAGTCATCGGACTGCCTTCTCACAACTCCATTTTGTTCATCATGGGATGCTCTGTAACGTATCCCTTTTTTTTCGAGGTCGGGGGAAACGGGTGCCTCACCGCTTGAAGAAGTTACTTACGAACAATTCTATGTGGAATGTGTCTAGCAGCTGGACGTACTCGGAGACTCAGGGGCAAATAGTCCCCCAGAATCGCATGCTACGGAAAGACAAGTACAGGTCGCCGATACTCGTCTTCCAGTTGGTGGATCGATAAGAATTTACAGCTCCACTACGATTCTGAAACCAATCAGGAAGGTCTGAAGGAAATTTAATGTTGTTGAATACTAGGAATTTCGCATTCAACTTCATACAGATTACTGAAAATGTGATCGTGGTCCTTTCCCAGTACTGTCAGGAAGTTATCTGAAGCACAGCTGAGGGTTTGCATTTCTGACAGATTGTGTGTGTGTGCGTGTGTGTGTGTGTGTGTGTGTGTGTGTGTGTGTGTGTGTGTGTGTGTGTGTGTGTGTGTGTGTGCGTGTGCGTGCACGCGCGTGTGTGCTTGCTGTCATGAGTATCGGGGACAAACTCGGGACGTGATTACACTTTAGAACAGTTTAGCCTCCATATTACAAAGCAATTTACCTAATTAATATTCCGTCCTGTAAATCGAAACTGGGTTATAATCATCTTATTTTGATCATTTTAATCTAACATCGACGTTTCCTTATTTTTAATAGCATTAAAAATACGAGACAATTTACAGCGTAGTCAAAAGATGACTTTTATACCACAAACTTTAACTCAGTCTTATCGCATAAGATCAGAGAAGAGAAAAACTGGAATCGGCTCACCGACATTTATATTCAAAAGGCCAAAAAAGCATACAAACACGACGCTATCAATATTTACCAAGAACTTTTCCATCGACTTTAAAATTACGGCAATTTTTCAGTATTTTAGTTTCCAAGACTAATTTCGCACACGCCAAAAGTTTACATTGTCAAAATATTTTAGAGGATTTTCCCCTCTTATTTACGAGAAATTTTTATAGCATTTGCGAAGATGCTGAATCTTGTTTCTGCTATTTCATTTTTTTTAATGTCGAAGATAAGACGATTTTTTTTCTTCGTCACGATATGTGCGGTTTTCTTGCAGTTTTCTTTTCCTCCTAATAAATACTGACGACTTGTTAAGGTCCAACACTGAGCAAAAAGTCTTCAGAAAGAGGATCTTCCATGCTGTGTTTCTTTTCCTTACTCTTCGGTACTGTTTTCGGTGCCGACGAGAATGGTTCATTGATAATCGTTGTCACCTATTTTGTCACTGTTTTTGGTTCATTGATGATCATTGTCACCTATTTTGTCACTGTTGTTGGTTCATTGATGATTGTTGTCACCTATTTTGTCACTGTTGTTGGTTCATTGATGATTGTTGTCACCTATTTTGTCACTGTTGTTGGTTCATTGATGATTGTTGTCACCTATTTTGTCACTGTTGTTGGTTCATTGATGATTGTTGTCACCTATTTTGTCACTGTTGTTGGTTCATTGATGATTGTTGTCACCTATTTTGTCACTGTTGTTGGTTCATTGATGATTGTTGTCATATAGTTTATCTCATTTGTTGGTTAACAGATGGCTGTTGTCCCTTGTGTTGTCACTCTTGTTGGTTAACAGATGGCTGTTGTCCCTTGTGTTGTCACTCTTGTTGGTTAACAGATGGCTGTTGTCCCTTGTGTTGTCACTCTTGTTGGTTAACAGATGGCTGTTGTCCCTTGTGTTGTCACTCTTGTTGGTTAACAGATGGCTGTTGTCCCTTGTGTTGTCACTCTTGTTGGTTAACAGATGGCTGTTGTCCCTTGTGCTGTCAATCTTGTTGGTTAACAGATGGCTGTTGTCCCTTGTGTTGTCACTCTTGTTGGTTAACAGATGGCTGTTGTCCCTTGTGTTGTCTTGTTAAAGTGGCTCAGTAATGACTGTTGTCACTACACTGGGCGCTGCTGGAGTCCTCATCTCACTTCTTTCACAAACGGAAAGGAAAAATAATTGATGACACTCAACATTTGATACATAACACCAATATGTTACAGAAAATAACTTGGCATAGATTATTATTAGTAGCAGTAGTAGCATTAGTAGTAGTAGCAATAGTATTAATAGTAGTAGTAGTAGTAATAGTAGTAGTAGTATTACATTCATTGGAAGAACAAAACCCTAAATGTCATAAAGTCTGAGAACTGAGTGATAAGAACATAAGAAAGAAGGAACACTGCAACAGGCCTACTGACCCATGTGGAGCAGGTCCATCCCCCCCCCCGGATTAGCCCAATGACCCACCCAGTCTGGTCACCTACACTCAAGGAAGGAGCACGGCACCAAACCCAGCAGTACAAGCTAGTCAGGTCCAACTCACACCTACCCACACCCACTCATGCATTTATCTAACATATTTTTAAAACTACACAACGTTTTAGCCTCAATAACTGTACTCGGGAGCTTGTTCCACTCATCCACAACTCTATTACCAAACCAGTGCTTTCCTATATCCTTCCTGAATCTGAATTTTTCCAACTTGAAACCATTGCTGCGAGTCCTGTCTTGGCTGGAAATTTTCAGCACGCTATTTACATCCCCTTTATTTATTCCTGTTTTCCATTTATACACCTCGATCATATCCCCCCTAATTCTACGCCTTTCGAGAGAGTGCAGATTCAGGGCCCTCAGTCTATCCTCATAGGGAAGATTTCTGATACATGGGATCATCTTTGTCATCCTCCTCTGTACGTTTTCCAGAGCATTTATGTCCATTCTGTAATACGGTGACCAGAACTGAGCAGCATAGTCTAAATGAGGTCTAACCAAGGATATACAGAGTTATTTAAATTTATTTGAGAAAGGGGATTGTTGACCCAATTCATCGAATCAAGAGCCCTTTACTAGGATCAAGATCCCTATCTGTAGTGATGGAACTGCTTCAGAATGTAGTGGGATGCCATGTTTATCTAACGGAAGAAGAAGATAAGTGTTAATATGATGTAAAGTGGAAAGGAGACATGTAGGGAGGGAGGGAGGGAGGTAAGAAAGAGAGTGAAGGAGCGAGAGGAGAGAGAGTTAAGAGACAATGACGTGTGGGGAGAGAAAAAGAGAAAAGGAGGGTGAGGACAAAGAGAGGGAACATAGAGGAAGGAGGGAGGAAAACTGAAGGGAGAGAATAAAAGAAGACGAAGGAAGGGAGAGCGGGAGGGGAAAAGAAGAGAAAATGAGGAAGAGAAAAAAGAGGGAGAAAACAGAGGGGGTAAAAGATGAGAAAGGTGGGAAAGAAAGAGAAAAGTAAGGGAGAAGGGAAAAAAGGGAGAAAGGAGGAAACGGAAGGGGAACAGGAAAAAAATGGAGAAGCAGGAAGGAAGGGGAGAGAGGATAAGTTAGGATGAAGGGAGCAGAGATGGTAGCGAGGAAGAGATAAAAAGAAAAGGAAAGGGAGGGAGGGAGGGGACCCAGCAAGAGGAGATAGAGCAAGGGAAAGAGAGGAGGGAGCGTCGGAAGGAGAAAAAGGAGAGAGAAAGGGAAATGAAGCAAGTATTTTATTTTTCTAGTCCTCATTGAAGAGGTAAAAAAGACTGTTTACTTTGGTGAATACGTGGAAAGGAAAAAAACACCACATTAGATTTCTCTTCCTTCACCAGGCTGAAAGAGAATCGTGGGAAGAAAGACCCCAACGAGGGGTGAGGCAAAGACAAACAGATAAATATGCAAGAAAGCGGAAACGGAATTATGGGGGCGACGTAAAACAATGTGAAGTTATGTGACGGAGAGGAATGCAAGTCAAAAAAAACAGGTATTATAAATTTTGTTTGATGAGAGGTGGTAAACCCATCTGGGTTATTCAGTGGAAGTATTGGGAACTCGATCCTCCGACCGCTAACCGGAAAGCAGTCACTCTTTATTTAACTCAGTTGTATAAACAGAACGTGGCAAAAGTCATGTGATGAAAACAAACGATGTTTTATGAAATGGCAATATGAATGAAAACATGTGAAGCAACGTCAGGCAGAAAGAAAGTCAATTGAAAGAGAGAAAGAAAAATTTAAAATTTAAAATGATTTATACTAAATTTGTTAAATGATCGAAAACGTTTTGAAATGTAAAAACATGTGATAGTACAACTATAACATGTGGTACGACAACTATAACATGTGGTACGACAACTATAACATGTGGTACGACAACTATAACATGTGGTACGACAACTATAACATGTGGTACGACAACTATAACATGTCGTACGACAACTATAACATGTGGTGCAACTATAACATGTGGTACGACAACTATAACATGCGGTACGACAACTATAACATGCGGTACGACAACTATAACATGTGGTACGACAACTATAACATTTAGTACGACAACTATAACATTTGGTACGACAACTATAACATGTGATACGACAACTATAACATGTGGTACGACAACTATAACATGTGGTACGACAACTATAACATTTAGTACGACAACTATAACATTTGGTACGACAACTATAACATGTGATACGACAACTATAACATGTGGTACGACAACTATAAAATGTGGTACAACTATAACATGTGGTACGACAACTATAACATGTGGTACGACAACTATAACATGCGGTACGACAACTATAACATGTGGTACGACAACTATAACATTTAGTACGACAACTATAACATGTGATACGACAACTATAACATGTGGTACGACAACTATAAAATGTGGTACAACTATAACATGTGGTACGACAACTATAACATGTGGTACGACAACTATAACATGTGGTACGACAACTATAACATGTGGTACGACAACTATAACATGTGGTACGACAACTATAACATGTGGTACGACAACTATAGCATGTGGTACGACAACTATAACATGTGGTACAACAACTATAACATGTGGTACGACAACTATAACATGTCGTACGACAACTATAGCATGTGGTGCAACTATAACATGTGGTACGACAACTATAACATGCGGTACGACAACTATAACATGTGGTACGACAACTATAACATTTAGTACGACAACTATAACATTTGGTACGACAACTATAACATGTGGTACGACAACTATAACATGTGATACGACAACTATAACATGTGGTACGACAACTATAACATGTGGTACGACAACTATAACATGTGGTACGACAACTATAACATGTGGTACGACAACTATAACATGTGGTACAACTATTACAACCTAGGATTTCAAATGGCCTGTTATCCCAGGTGTAATGGGAGCAAATAAACACAGTAGAAAAAGTTTAGACTTATATTATCCTTCACCAATTATAACAGCAATATGTACACTATGTACAGTGATAAATATAGTGCACTCCACGGTAAGCAAGGCAGAAATAGAAGCCACAAGATAGCAGACCGTGCTTCAACCAGCTCTAGAGTGGGAATGACAAGGGCAGACAGGAGAGCGGTATCCACATAACCTCTGCGATTGTCAATCCCACCTTCTTATTGGCTAGAACCTGGTCACTAGTTGAACGATGGGGCCCCATCATCAACTCTTAGCAACCTGGTTCGCTGGTTGGGGGAGATAGCCTGTAAATGAGGGTGTGTCCATGCGCCGAATAAAGGTTACGTACTCTTTGCATGCCACACCCCCACCCCCGAGAAGGCTCAGGATTAGGCTGCCACCTCCCAGTGGTAACCGTGCCGCCATGGCACAAAATAATGGGACCGCCTATCCTCTCCACCATCCAACTCTTAGATAGAGCTCAGCTTTCCTAGTGCCTGAAAGCCAAACCCTAAACTCAGAGTGAGACAGCAGTCAGATAAGCCAACATAGGTCCAAGATACAAGCGGACGGTAGCCCGTATCCCCTCACTAAAAAAAAAACCCACATCAGGGGATAAAAAAAAAGAGCTTGAAAGGGGGGTTACCACAAATACATCCTAACCTAAATAAAATATTAAACTAGACTCTTGACAAAGAGTCTGCCAACACATTTTCTTTGCCGGCAATATATTTAATAAAAATATTGTAGGGCTGCAGCCTGAGAGTCCAACGCATAAGCCTTGTGTTGTGATTCTTCATGGCTTGGAGATAGACTAACGGGTTGTGATCACTGTAGACTGTGACCACCTGCGATGTTTGGCCCACATAAACATCGAAATGCTCCAAAGCCATTACCAGCGCGAGGGCTTCTTTTTCAATGGTAGAGTAAGCTCTCTGATGTGGCTGGAACTTGGCTGAAAAGTATGCGATTGGCTGCAGCTCCTTGTTCCCGATTTGTAATAGTACCGCCCCAACCCCAGACTCACAAGCATCAACCTGTAATGAAAAAGGTTTGGAGAAGTCTGGAGACAAAAGAATGGGTGCAGAGCACAATAATCTTTTTGCTTTATTAAAAGCAGTGTTACAATCTGACGTCCAATTAAAGGGAACTTTATGACTGGTAAGAGAGGTAAGAGGGGCTACAATATCTGAGAAATTCTTACAGAATCTTCTGTAAAATCCTATCATGCCTAGGAAACGTTGAAGAGATTTCCTATCATGAGGAACTGGATATTCTTTAATCGAAAGAACTTTAGCAAGTTTAGGTGCAACTTTACCACTACCTACTTCATGGCCTAGAAAAGTGACAGTGGCCTGGCCAAAGGAAGATTTAGACAAATTAACTGTTAATTGGGAATTCTTAAAGGTCTCAAACAGAGCTTTAAGTCTAAGTAGGTGTTGATCCCAAGTATCAGACACCACAACAATATCATCTAGGTATGCTGCCGTGCCTTCAAGTCCTTTAATAGCCTGATGGACGAGTTTCTGGAATGAAGAGGGGGAATTTTTCATTCCGAAGGGGGTAACTGTATACTGATAATGACCTCCTGGAATCACGAAGGCAGAGATTTCCTTCGCCTTATCTGTCAAAGGTACCTGATAGTAACCTTTAAGGAGATCTAATTTGGACACAAAAGTAGCCTTACCCACAAAGTCAATTACGTCATCCAGACGAGGAAGAGGGTAAGCATCTGTAATTGTGACCTCGTTCACTTTACGGTAGTCTGTGCACATACGAAACCCTCCATCAGCCTTTTTTACTAGGATGCACGGTGAAGCCCATGGACTAGACGACTCCTCCACTAAACCATGTTCTAACAAGAAGTCTACTTCCTGCTGAAGTAACCTTTGCTTTTCAGGATTAGCTCTGTAGGGGGAGAGTTTAATTGGTTTAGATTTTCCCACATCTACATCATGGTAACCTAACGTACATTTTTTCGGCACATCCGAAAAAATATTAGGATATGACTGTAGAAGCTCAGTTAAATTGGTTGCTTGTATTTCAGATAATCCATCCATTAACGGGCTAGGATCCTTGAGGAGGACAGAATTTGAAAGTTTAGTATTAATTTCAGAGATAGAGTGCAAAGAGTCAGAGTCGTCCTCAGAGGTAGAGGACAGAGTCATTACTGGGACTTTATCTGGTGTATGAAAGGCCTTGATTTGATTTATGTGGTAAGTTTTTGTTTTTGAGGTCTTATCAATGGGAGCTACCACATAATTTAAATCAGATAATCTACTTACTATCTGCATAGGTCCCGTAAATCTAGCTTTCAAGGTGTGGCCAGGTATAGGTTCCTGCACCAACACCTTGTCTCCTGGATGGAAGGAGCGGAATTGTGCACTTCTGTCATACCTCTGTTTCATCTTACTTTGAGCTGTCTTTAGCTTAGCCGTGGCTAACTCACGTGCCACCTGCAACCTTGAAGACGGGTTGTAGAGTGCTGAGCTTACGTCTTCTCCCATCCATCCTTCTTTGAGCACCCGAAGAGGACCTCGTACATTGTGCCCAAAGATCAGCTCAAACGGACTATACCCTGTAGACTCTTGCACCGTCTCTCGTACTGAGAACAGCAACAATGGTAGAGATTCATCCCAATCTGTCGGAAAGTGCATGCAAAAACTTCTCATCATTGTTTTTAATGTTTGGTGGAATCTTTCCAAGGCGCCTTGGGACTGAGGGTGATAGGCAGTGGATAAGTTGTGAATTATCCCTAACCTAGTTAATACTTCCCTAAATGCTTTGGCAGTGAAGTTAGTACCTTGATCACTTTGTATAGTTTTAGGAATGCCAAAACAAGAAATGAATTTTGTTAAAGCTTTGAGAATAGCTTTAGTATTGATACTACGCATTGGGATCGCTTCAGGATATCTGGTTACTTTATCCATAATTGTAAATAAATACTGATTTCCAGACTTTGACTTAGGTAGTGGACCTACACAATCTATAATTAAATCTGCAAAAGGTTCTCCATCAGCAGGTATGGGTTGGAGAGGTGCAGGTTTAATAGAATGTCCAGGTTTTCCAACTTGCTGACATTCTCGGCAACACCTAATATGATTCTTCACATCTTTCTTTAATGTTGGCCAATAAAATTCTTTTGTGATTCTATACAAGGTTTTTGTAATTCCTAAGTGACCTCCTGATGACGTATTATGAGCTATATTTAATATCTGAGGTCTATACTTGGTTGGAACCACTAACCTGTCGTATAATTGCCGGCCCTCTGTCTCCTTACCAGTCTCAGTGCATACCAAATAATCATTTTTAACTTCATACTTGACTGGATGACCCAAAGAGGATTTACCCATGGCTGCCTCAAAAGCGAATTTTAACGAAGGGTCCTTACGTTGTTCCTCCCGGAAGGACAGTCCCTCGGGCATGGAAACAGAGACATCTGGCAATCCTGCAACCTGGGAATAGGAAGGCTTGATCGGGGTCTGTTCACTTGATTTACGAGACTCCGGCCGGTGTGTCTCATAAAACAACGTGGCTATTCCGAGATCGGAGTCGTCCAAGGATAGGTCAACATTCTCCCCAGACAGCCCTTGGGATGTTGCCCGAGTTATGGCCAACACTGGAGAAGCATTAATCATTATAGGTTCAGGACACGAAGTAACAGTAGTAATGTTATTACCCAGTAATAACATGGCATTTTTCATGGGAAATCCTTTTGAGATACCTACAGTCAAGTACCCAGTGTAATATTTGCACTGTACATAAATTTTATGCAAAGGAACAGAATATATAGTTCCTCCATAGGCTTCCAATAAAACTGATGAATTCAAGGAAGTATTCTCTGAAAGGGGTAATATTCCTTCTCTGACAAGTGAGCAATATGCTCCAGTATCTCTAAAGGTATTTACTTTAGTTGGTTCTGAGTTTTCCTGAAGGGAAATAAGACTTTCGCAATAATAAGGGGCCATACCTTTTTCTACTTCTCTAGGGGACATGTTACTAGGGATATTAGAGATTTTCCTGATGGGTTGAGGTTTTTGGGGGCAGTTGGAACTGATATGACCTACTTTATTACACCTGAAGCAGACGACAGGCTTGCCCTTTACTCCCTGATGACGTTGCAAGTGGTGTCGTTCTGGCTGGTGCCTCTCTGGATATTGTTGTCGAGATGCTCCATAAGTAGTTTGCCTCTCCGCAGGGGGACCATATGTTGAGAAGCGTGGCTCACCAGGTGACTTGGTTGGATGTCGTAGACGCTCTCCCTCCGGCTGGCACTTCATTCTCCAATGTTGTCGATCTCTGCTCACGCCAGACTGTTGAAAAGAGAGACGGGACCGCTCGGACAAGGAGCGGTTCGTTTCGAAGGTATCAGCCAACCTGGCCGCCTCCAATGCAGTGGTTAAGTCACGATCCTGCAGAAAGACACGAACCTCTGGTCCCACAGACTCCAGCAGGTTATCAATCAGAATAAGCTGCACCAGCTCCTCAAAGTTAGAGACACCACTCGCTTTATACCAGCTGGTAAAAGCTTTGGTTTGCTGTCTCACAAAGTCCACCAGGGATTGACCAAGCTGCCGCCTGTTCAATTTGAAGGTCTTACGATATTTAGCTGGGATACATGTATATGCTCCCAACACTGTGGTCTTCACTACTTGATAATCAGAGAATTCAGCGTCAGTTAATACCGACGTAAATTCCTGTGCCTTACCCAATAATGCTGTATGAACCAACGCTGCCCAGTGCTGTTCCGGCCACCTCAAGGCTCGAGCCTGATTTTCGAAGCTTTCGAAAAATTGCTCTGGTTCGGCCTCATTGAAGCGGGGAACAAGCTGTACTGCTTTTTGTAAACTGAAATCGTTTACAGAATGCGAAAACTGCCTCCTTTCTCTTTCCCTATCAAATTCTTCCCTTGCGAATGCTCTCTGTTCCCTAGTTTGCTCAAGATTGATTTTTGCCAGCTGAAGTGCCAACGACGCTGATTCACCCTGAGACAACCCAGCTGCACTATACTGACCATTTTGCTCCGTAGGTGTATCATCTTCCTCCTGCGAGAACATAGTAGTTTTTGCCCTAGCTCCCGTAGAGGGAGGAGTTTGATGTGCCATCTCTTCTTCAATAAGTATGTCAGCAATAAGTGAACGCAGTTGCGCAGCTGTGAGAGTGCGTTTATAGGGAATGCCAATGGAACGAGCAATTTGCCAACAACGCTGTAGGGACAATTTAGGTAGGTTATGAAAGTATATGCCGACACCAGGCGTCTGGGTCTCCAGGTGGGCATGGGTTTTTCGCCATGCACAGTACGAATAACCCCAAAGTAACACGTTAATTTGCAGAATTTAGGGTATGACAGAGATTGCAGAATACGCATACAAGCAAAAGGGCCGACACAAGATTGACCGTGCGGGGAGAAACTGAACAAGAGGGAGCGAGCCGCCGAACGATCACACAATAGCAAGGCTGATCAAAGGGGGAACGACACCAAAAATTTTTGCGGCAAAAAAGCAAGCTACACAAGTTCCTGTAAAGCTTCACCCCAAGCTCAACCGTTTTCTAAGTCCGCCCCGGGCAGGCTACCCAAATTTCAACCTAGGATTTCAAATGGCCTGTTATCCCAGGTGAATAGCAAAAAAACACAGTAGAAAAAGTTTAGGGCTTAATTATCCTTACCAATTATAACAAACAATATGACACTATGTACAGTGATAAATATAGTGCACCCCACGGTAAGCAAGGGGAAATAGAAACCACAAGATAGCAGACCGGCCCTTTAAAACCCGTTTTGAGTGGGAAAAGGGCAAGGGGAGACAGGGAGCGGATCCACATAACCTCCCAATGATTGTCAATCCCACCTTTCTTATTGGCTAGAACCCGGTCATAGTTGAACGGGTGGGGCCCCATCATCAACTCTTTGCAACCTGGTTCGGGTGGTTGGGGGGGACAGCCTTAAATGAGGGGGGCCATTTAATAAAGGTTAGTACCCTTTTTTTTTTCCACAAAAAAACCATAATATGTTGTAAGACAACTATAAATGTGGGGAGGCAAATTTTAAAAAAGGTATGACAATTATAAATTTTGGTCACAACTATAACAGGGGGAGACAAATTATCATGTGGTACGACAACCCTAAAGGTGGTACAAAAACTATAACATGGATGACAATTATAAAAAGTAAACTATAACATTTGGGACGGGCAACTATAATATTTGGATGACAATTTTAAATTGGGAGACAATTTTTAAATTTGGGATGACAACTATAAAATTTTCGACAATTTTAAATTTGGTAGACAACTATAAAATTTGGGTAAGACAACCATTAAAAAAGTGGTAGATAACTATAACATTTGGAGACAACTATAACATGTGGAGACAAATTTTTAAATTGGGGAAAAATTTTAAATTGGGACGAAGATTTTAAAATGTGGTAGACAACTATAAATTGGGACGGCAACCTAAAATGTGGCATTAAACTATAAAATGTGGAGACAACTATAACATTGGTAAGACAACTATAACATGGGAAAAAAAGGACAAACTATAAATGGGGGCATGGCAAATTTTAAATGTGGGGACAATCTATAAAAATGTGGAGGCAACTATAACATGTGGTGAGACAACTATAAATGTGGTGCAAATTTTAACATTTGGGAGACAAATTTTAAATGTGGTAGACAAATTTTAAATTTGCATGACAACTTTTAAATGGAAATATTAAAAAAAATAAACTACAAATTAAAACATATGAAACTACAACTAAAACATATGAAACTACAACTAAAACATATGAAACTACAACTAAAACATATGAAACTACAACTAAAACATATGAAACTACAACTAAAACATATGAAACTACAACTAAAACTTATGAAACTACAACTAAAACATATGAAACTACAACTAAAACATATGAAACTTCAACTAAAACAAATGAAACTACAACTAAATCACGTGATAGTACAGCTAAAAACAAATGAAACTACAGCTAAAACATGTGAAGCTACAACGCGACTTCCGGCGAAAATAAATAAAAATTATACGGAATATATGAAACTGCATCAAGAAAAGCGAGAAAAAAAAACACAGAAACCGCGCAAAAACTACGCCAAAAATTGGCAAAATTGCACGTAAAACACACGGAAAATTACACATAAAAGATAAACACAAGGAAAAAAAAAAGGGAAAACCACTTCAAGACGGAAAAAAACAGAGAAGTGCACAATTACCGGGGAAATACTGGGGGAAAAAAAATCAAACAGATTAACGTGAAGGTAAAACTGTTTGATACACTAACCCGGGAAAACCGCGTTCAACAATGATTTCGGGTTTTTTTGCATTAATACAATGACCTTAGAAGATTGTATTGATGCACTGACCTGGAAAGACTGTATTGGTACACTGACCTGAGAAGACTGTATGGATACACTGACCTGGGAAGACTGTATTGATACACTGACCTGGGAAGACTGTATGGATACACTGACCTGGGAAGACTGGATACACTGACCTGGGGAGACTGCATTAATACAATGACCTTGGAAGACTACAGTGATACAACGGCCTGGGAAGACTGCATTAATACAATGTCCTGGGAAGGCCACATCGATGCAGTGACCTGTATTTCTACTCTGACCAGGGACCGCTCTATCGATGCACTGACCCGGGGATGAGATTCGTGGTGCACAGAGTGTAGTATCAGACGAGAGACCAGAGCCGCATACATAAGGGAGTGGAATCTGCGTCTAAATAGCTAGACATTAGGCCAACGAGCCTCATTCTCTGGAATATAAGAGAGGTGATCCGAGGTCTCTTTTGACGTTTGTGAGTAGGAATGTTACAAGGATGTTGTGGTGTATGTGTGTGTATGTGAGAGAGGTAGAGAGAGAGAGAGAGAGAGAGAGAGAGAGAGAGAGAGAGAGAGAGAGAGAGAGAGAGAGAGAGAGAGAGAGAGAGAAAGAGAGAGAGAGAGAGAGAATGAGCCAGTATACTGTGTCCTAACCTAAATAATATAAAAGTTAATTCATCAGTTTCTCCTTGACAAAAGCAGGAATGACAACAGAGAGTGTGATGTTTGAGGAGAGGCTTGGAGAGTGCTCCAGTCTCACGCCCATCTTAAGGGCTCTCCCACCCATCTCACGCCCACCCACCCACCTCCCCTCAAGCTTTCAATGGGTTAAGGGCTCTCGGTCGATTTTTATTCTTCTCACTTTAATATTAACATTTTCTCTATTTTCAGCTTACTTTTCTTTAAAGATAATAATAATAATAATAATAATAATAATAATAATAATAATAATAATAATAATAATAATAATAATAATAATAATAATAATAATATAATAATAATAATAATAATAATAATAATAATAATAATAATAATAATAATAATAATAATAATAATAATTTTATTTACATTCATCCAACTCTTCTTCTTACTATTCTTCTTCTCCTTCTTCTGCCTCCTCCTCTTCCTTCTCCTGTCCTCCAGTAGACCTCAAATTATTCAGATATTCTTTACACTTTTACACACCCTCTTGCTCCTCGTATACAACCTTATTTATACTGGATTTCTTTTTACCTTGTCTCTGTTTCTTTCTCCTCCCCTTGTGTGCTTGTTCTCATCCTCTTTCTTTTCCCTCTCCAATACCCCGTCCCTCTTCCTGTCTTTCTTATGTGCTCTCCTACTTCTTTCGTTCTTCTGTTCCCCTGTGCTCTCTCCCTCTTGTCTTCACTCTCTTTCTCTTCCCATGTCTTTATAGTGTTCTCTCATTTCCCTTCATCGCTTCCTTCGGTCTCTCTCATTCTCTCCCTTTCCCTCTTGTTCTCTCTTGGGATTAACTGACCCCTCTTGTCAGGTCAAAATTATTCCGGCTTCGAGTGTTCTCTCTCTCTTCTAAGTTTGTTACAGTTTTCTTTTATTTTATTTAAAAGAGAGCTGGGGAAAAGTCTTTGTTTTCTCACTTGACACGAGAAAGTCTGGAGATGTACGGGCAAATATTTCCACGTACATTGGCACACTATGCAAAGTGTGGCGATGTACGTGGAAATATGGAAAAAGTGGCGAGCGTAAATGCAAATAGGGGAAGGAAGGAGAGTCAGGTGCGAATAGGGAACACGTAAATAAGGAAATTGTGGAACTGTGAACGTGATTAAGGGAAATTTGGAGGATGTGTGTACTCGCCTAATTGTGGTTGCAGGGGTCGATTCATAGCATAGTGTGTGTGTGTGTGTGTGTACTCACCTAATTCACCTAATTGTGGTTGCAGGGGTCGAGACTCAGCTCCTGGCCCCGCCTCTTCACTGATCGCTCCTGGATCCTCTCTCTCTCTCTGCTTCCTGAGCGTTGTGTGTGTGTGTGTTTGTGTTTGTGTGTGTGTATGTGTGTGTGTGTGTGTGTGTGTGTGTGTGTGTGTGTGTGTGTGTGTGTGTGTGTTTGTCTGTCTGTCTGTCTGTGTCTGTGTTTGTCTGTGACCCATATGGGTATAGCGCTTCTATTATATTTGCATTATAATTATAATACGATTGCTATTATGATTACATAACTAAAAAAAAATCAAGTGTGATCCAAGATTTGTTGTTTTTATGTGTCTATGACCTATAATTCTGATGTGATCCGTGGCTGTCGTCTTTATGTGTCCATGAATCTATAATTCAGTTGTGATGTATCACTCGTTATTATGAACCTATAATTTCGTTGTGATCTAAGACTGTCGCCTTCATCTATTCAAAATTGATGGACTGAACACATCGACTCAAGGTTGAGGGACTGATTACCTCATTCTCCTCCTGTTCTTCAAGTTTCTACTACGTATGGACTGATGAAGCCACTGTGTGGCGAAACGTTTCCTCAATAAAGATACCCAAGAGTTGCACATGTGTCTAATTTATCAACATGTCGGTTCTCTGAACCATTCATCTACAAATCTATGAGCCTATAATCCCAGTGTGATCTATGGCTGTCGTCTTTGTGTCTATGAATCTATAATTCGAGTGTGATTCATGACTGTCCTCTTTATCCGCGTATTGATTCTGATTTGTGTTTTTATCGGCATTGAAGTGACCTTTGTGACGGCTGTGCTCACTTTGTGACGGCTGTGCTCACTTTGTGACGGCTGTGCTCACTTTGTGACGGCTGTGCTCACTTTGTGACGGCTGTGCTCACTTTGTGACGGCTGTGCTCACTTTGCAACTCACAGGAAGAGAGTGACGACATCTGGGAAATAGATGAATTTTACGGTAGTTGGATTTCTGATGTTCCTTTGTCCTTTATCCGTCGTTTCTTACCCTTTCCTTCTCCTTCTCCCTCTCCCTCTCTTCCTCTCTCCCTCTCCCTCTCCCTCTCCACATCGTGTTGTACCTCAGATCATCCAAGTGTTTCATGTCTTTTTTCTGCATGTCTTTTATCTTTCTTCACACAGCAAACATCGCTGATCTCTCTCTCTCTCTCTCTCTCTCTCTCTCTCTCTCTCTCTCTCTCTCTCTCTCTCTCTCTCTCTCTCTCTCTCTCTCTCTCTCTCTCTCTCTCTCTCTCTCTGAGTTTAACAAGGTTAGGTTAAGGATTCCAAACTTTATTGACAAGCTAAGAGTCGCTATCTACATCGGCTCATTTAAAGGTCTTTTTTTGTTATGATACGTACAAATAGGGAACAGGATGACGTTGGAGCCATCTGTGGGCCATTAATTTCATTTCATCAACTGACTTTATTTCGTAGATATCATTATGCTGTACGAACATGTTCCAGAACCGAGTCATCCAAGGAATAAATGATATCAGATGTAGCGATATTCTGGAGAATGGTACAGTCGGACTGGAGTTGCTGCTTTCTACCCGTCTTGTTGTGTAGAAGCTCACTTCTCACTGTCCTCGGAGTGGAGCCAAGTGTAGTACTTTGACAATATAGGTCTTGTACATAACAGTAAGGCCACCCACATTCCTCCAGTGTTGAAGGCTCTGGTGAAATGACAGATCTATCCAGGCTGGGTCCAGGCGAGACATGAAGCGTCTTGCTCTGTTCTCTACTCTGTCAAGAAGTCGCAGATGAGATGGGAGCAGGAAACAGAATCTCAAGGTGTGAGCGTACTTGTGCCTCGTACAGAATATTCCAACCTCTACTGTCGAGTAGATGCGAGATGCGGCTAAGTGCTGTAAGCTTCCTGGCCGCCTTGTTTGAAAGATTTATAACGTGGTTCTTCTTGGTCAATTTGGACTCTAATTTCACCCCAGGGATATCAACTTCGTCTCCAAGTGCCAACACATACTTACTACTGCTCCGGCATTACCATCAGGGTGCCTAGAGACCATCAATTGTGTTAACTCAGGAGCAAATGTTACCAGACATCAGTTTCCCCAGGCTGATATAGCTCTTAGCTAGTGATTAATGTAGCTTAGAACAGCTGGCATTTCTTCTTTTAGATAAGTAAATGTCAGAGTATAGTCATCTGCATATGCATGGGATTCTGGGGTGAAATGAAGAAGGTCATTGAAGTAGACATTCCACAACAATGGCCGAAGCACACTTCCCTGTGGAGCTCTAGGCCCCAATGGGATGTCTTGCTGACTTTGTCCCATTGAGAACTACACTTAGAGATCTACCTTGAAGGTAATCACTGAGGAGACATAGTACAGAGCCTCCAGTTCTCAGTGTTTGCAGTTTTGCCGAAAGTCTCTGGTGCCATACTTTGCCGGAAGCACCAGCAATGGCCATTGCTACTACACAGCTGACTTTGGATTCACCTGGTAACTGGTGCCACTTAGTTGAGAGGTTAACAGATCAGTAGCAGAGTAACCTTTTCTGAAGCCATATTGGCGGTCACAGAGAAGTGAGTGGTAGTCAAGAAACTGTCATTTGCCGTGAAATTACTGTCTCAAGAATATTACCAGTGATTGACAGGAGTGACACTGAAGTGTAGTTGCTGATTTCTGCTTTGCTTTTCTTTTTATGAAGAGGGACTACATTTGCCTCTTTCCACAGGGCCATTTACACTGTGCAAGGTAGTGCTGATAGATGCGAGACCAGCTGCTTGCTGGTCTGCATATCTATCTATCTCTGCCTCTCTCTCTCTCTTTCGACTTACACGTCTAATGGTGACAAAAATAACCGCAAGAGGATTATGAATAATGGACTGAGGTGGGCGATCGAAGTTGTTTGGTGTGAGGGGATGATCTGTGTGTGGGCGTGTGCGTCTGGACATGTGTGTGGGCGTGTGTTTGGGCGTGTGTGGGTGGGCGTTTACGTGGGAGTGTGGGGGTAGGTGGGTGCAAGTGAGAGCGACGACCTTTTAATGGGAATACTGATAGATGAATGTGGGTTTATGGGTTTGTGTGGGTGTTAGTGTGGAGACCTGTGGGCGTATTTGGGTGTTGAGATGTGCATGTGGTATCGTTTATGTGCACCGACACGAAGGTGAGTGTACAAGACATCACCTGTACAAGATTATTCCTTTAAAAAACTACACCTGTACAAGACTACACGTGTACCAGACTATTCCTGTACAAGACAACACGTGTACAAGACTACACCTGTATAAGACTACACCAGTACAAGACTACACTTGTACAAAAACTACATCTGTGCAAGACTACGCCTGTACAAGACTACGCCTGTACAAGACTACGTCTGTACAAGACTACGCCTGTACAAGACTACACTTGTACAAAAACTACATCTGTGCAAGACTACGCCTGTACAAGACTACACGTGTACAAGACTACACCTGTATAAGACTACACCAGTACAAGACTACACTTGTACAAAAACTACATCTGTACAAGACTACGCCTGTACAAGACTACGCCTGCACAAGACTACGCCTGTACAAGACTACGCCTGTACAAGACTACGCCTGTACAAGACTACACTTGTACAATACACATGTGCAATTTTACATGTACAAGGCTACATATGTACAGGACCACAACTATACAAGTGGAAGATTTGTGTTCGCCACTGATCAGGAATCAGACGAGTTTGTAACTTAAATTCTCATGCTCCTCATGTCAAACCTGATTACCTCCCATTTTCCCTTCCTCCGAACGCTGGATGGCTCCTTTAGGATTATCGTATGGTAGTTACAGTTCATGGCGCGATGGGCTACCATGATGGTAGTTACAGCTTAAGATCCCCAGCCCAATTTTCCCTCTTTATCTCTGGTTATCTGGTTTCCCTGAATTTATTCATCTCTCTCTTTCTTTCTCTCTCGCTCTCTCTCTCTCTCTCTCTCTCTCTCTCTCTCTCTCTCTCTCTTCTTTTGAATTAACTCTGTAATTTATCACCTTACTTTCTCTTGCTTTATTTTTCAATTCTTTTTTCTTGTTATCTTCTCTTCGTACCTCTTTTTTTTTTTTTTTTTTTTACACAGGGTTTGACAAGGTTAAGGATCCCTAGCTTTATTGACAAGCTATTTACAGGTTAAGGATTCCTAACTTTATTGGCAAGCTAAGAGCTGTTACCTACATCAGCTCATTTGAAAGCATTTTTATTGTTATGAGACATACAAGTAGAGAACAGGATGAAGTTGGAGCCATCTGTGGGCCAGCATTTTCATTTGATCAACTGACTTTATCTCGTTGACATCATTATGCTGTACGAATGTGTTCCATACTCGAGTCATCCTGGGTATGTATGATCTCAGATGGAGTGATGTTCTGGAGAATGGTACAGCCAGAGTGAAGTTGCTGCTTTCTTCCCGTCTTGTGGCAGAAAAGCTTGTTTCACGCTGTCCTCGAAGTGGATCCAAGTGTGGTACTTTGACAATATTGGCCTTGTACATAACAGTAAGGCCACCCACGTCCCTCCTATGTTGAAGGCTCTGCTGAAATGACAGATCTATCCAGGATGGGTCAAGAGATGAGACGTCTTGCTCTGTTCTCTACTCTCTGTCAAGCAGTCGCAGATGAGAGGGGGGGTAGGCAAACCAAGAAAGTGGAGCATACTCTTATTTTATTCCCACTACATTCCCTTCTCTCTCATCCTCTCTTTCATGTCCGCCCTTGCCTTTTCCAGTCTTCCCTCTATTCATTTCTTTTGCCTTCTCTCCCGCTTTATTTCCTCTCTCCCTTCTATCCCCCTTCAATCCTTTCCCTCTCTATTAACCTACCTCAACTCTTTTCAAAGCCTTTTCACTTCTCTTCTTTCCCACTTTCTCCCCTCTCTACCATCTCATGTCAACCCCTCCTCTCTCTGTTATCCTACCTTCACTATTTACAAAGTCTTTTCCCCTTGCAATTTCTAAATTATTCCAACTTTAAGATAAAGGGCCTTGGCAGGGTTATAAGGCCTCTAAACCAGCAAATTCATTCATGTTGCCATTAAACCATCAACACTGGTACACTTGTAGTTATTTATATGCTTTTAGAAATATATAATAGTGCCAGGATGAAATATTGGTGGCAGGCAGAAATACGGATGTATCGTTGAAATACGGGTACCCCCGTTGAAATACGGATACCAAGCTGGAATACACATGCCACTCAAAAATACGGGTGTCGCATTCGTCACAATGTGGAGAATATGGCTAATATGGAAATGCCGTATTGCCGTTTAGAAATACGGCATTCGCCACACTGAGGCGAATACCGTATTGGAAAATTAGACAATCGGGTCTCAGCCTGTATCTCAAGAGAGCGAGACATAATTGAATATGCACTGGTTCTATTTATCTCTCAAAGCCAAAGAATTATACCTTGTTTTATTTATATAACCTCACAGCTGACCCATCAGCAAGTTGCGAGTGATTTAAATCTCTATGGACCGGGAAAGATATAAATGTCGTTCAGTTTTAATTCCCATTTTATAGGTTAAACGTGAATTATTCCAGTTACGGAAATGTAACTTTTAATCTCGGCAGTTTTCAATGTGTGTGTGTGTGTGTGTGTGTGTGTGTGTGTGTGTGTGTGTGTGTGTGTGTGTGTGTGTGTGTGTGTGTGTGTGTGTGTGTGTGTGTGTGTGTGTGTGTGTGTGTGTGTGTGTGTTGCAAGAAATATATTACTATAATCCTTGTAATCCTGGCATGTGGCAAAGTACTTTGCTCACCACCTTGGGGGTAAATGTGTGGTAACTGTCTTCGTAATCTTAAGTTGGGGTAAGTAATTCGCAGAATACTTTGTGGATTAAGGTGCTTTAATTGTCTCTGTAACCGTGGTTATCTAGATATAAGTTGTTCCTTTCATTGAGGGTTTAGGTGATGAGTACATCACTGTAATCGTAGCTTGTAGCGAGGATTAATGTCTTGTAGTGTCACCCTTGTCACCAGCAGTACAAGCTGAATGGAAACATCTAAGTGATAAAAGTTCAAACAGGAGCCGTTGAAGTTACTTGTTATCTTATCACAAACCTCTGGAGATTAAAGTGCTGCAATCTTACCACTGCCACCAATGTTGCAAGCATTGAATGGGTTTGCTTACAGGATAAAAGGAAAGTCATCTGGTTTATAGTGTTTAAAGAGCTACTGGAAATGTGGGGTGCACCACTTGCCTGCTTCCCGACCTCACTCTCTCAGAGGTACGACCTTGATGCACCACTTGCCTGCTTCACGACCTCACTCTCTCAGAGGTACGACCTTGATGCACCACTTGCCTGCTTCACGACCTCACTCTCTCAGAGGTACGACCTTGATGCTTGTAAAGTGCAGAAGGCACATAAATTACATTGCACATTCTCTTCTCTAATGGCTTTCTTCCTTCTTCTCCCATTCTTTATATCTCTCTCCTATTCTCTGCTTTTCATTTATTCTCTCTTCTACTCCTTTTCCTCTTCTTTACATTCTACTCTTTATCCATTCTTTTTTCCCCTTCTCCTCTGATCACCTTTTCCTCCTTCCTGAATCTGAACTTTTCCAACTTGAAGCCATTGCTGCGAGTCCTGTCTTGACTGGATATTTTCAGCATGCTATTTACATCCCCTTTATTTATTCCTGTTTTCCATTTATACACCTCGATCATATCTTCCCTAATTCTACGCCTTTCGAGAGAGTGCAGATTCAGGGCCCTCAGTCTATCCTCATAGGGAAGATTTCTGATACATGGAATCAACTTTGTCATCCTCCTCTGTACGTTTTCTAGAGCATTTATATACATTCTGTAATATGGTGACCAGAACTGTGCAGAATAATCTAAATGAGGCATAACCAAGTATATATAGAGTTGAAGAATAACCTGAGGACTTCTATTATTTATACTTCTTGATATGAAGCCAAGGATTCTATTAGCTTTATTGCGAACACTTATACACTGTTATCTTGGTTTCAGATTACTGCTAACCAGAACTCCTAAATCCTTTTCGCAATCAGTAGTATTAAGATCTACACTATTCAGTTTATAAGTGGCATGGTTATTGTCCTGTCCAACATTTAGCAATTTGCATTTGTCTATATTAAACTGCATCTGCCACTTCTCCGACCACTGCATCAGTCTATTCAAATCATCCTGGAGTGCACTAATGTCCTCAATATAATGAATTGGACGGCCTATTTAGGTGTCATCAGAAAATTTGCTTATGTCGCTATTTATTCCCTCATCTATATCATTTATGTAAACTGTGAACAACAAGGGGCCCAACACTGACCCCTGTGGAACACCGCTAGTGACGTGCCCCCATTCTGATTTCTCCCCATTTATGTAAACTCTTTGCTGCCTATTTGTCAGCCATGCCTCTACCCAGGAAAAAATTTCTCCTCCTATTCCGTGTACCTTAAGTTTCCTCAAAAGTCTCTCATGTGGAACTCTATCGAAAGCCTTGCTGAAGTCCATATACACAATATCATATTCATTACCATGATCTACCTCCTAAAACACCTTAGCGAAAAAAGTTAGTAAATTCGTAAGACAGGAATGCCCCTTAGTAAAACCCTGTTGAGATTCATTTATCAATTTATGCCTATCAAGGTGGCTACGAATTGCCTCGGCAATTATTGATTCCATAAATTTTCTCACTATGGAGGTAAGGCTTATTGGTCTATAGTTCGAAGCTAAGGACCTGTCACCTGCCTTGTAAATAGGTATTACATTTGCCATTTTCCACTTATCAGGCACTATGCCAGTTAGTAGTGATATGTTGAAAAGATTAGCCAAAGGTTTGCAAAGTTCCTCTTTACATTTCTTTACATTCTTTACATTCCTCTTTATATTCCTTGCAAACAGTTCATCACGGCCTGGGGATTTGTTAGGTTTTAATTTCTCTATTTGTCTGAGGACCATGTCACTAGTTACCGCAATCGTGCATAGTTCTTCATAATTTATTTCTGGAATTTAGCTAGTATCTTCCTGAGTAAAGACTCAGAGGAAGTAAGAATTGAAAATTTTACACATATCCTTATCACTGTCAGTGATCCTCTTAAGTGGGCCTATCTTGTCTCTAATCTTACTTCTGTATACCTGAAAGAACCCTTCTGGGTTAATCTTCGAATCCCTTGCGACCTTAGCCTCATAATCCCTTTTTGCTTTTCTTATTCCTTTTTTTTTTATTTCTCTCTTTAATTGAATATATTGATTTCTTAACTGCTCATCCCCTCTTTTGATACGCCTATATATGCCTCTCTTTTGACCAATGAGATGTTTTAATCTATTGTTCATCCATTTGGGATCATTTTTGTTAGATCTAATTTCCCTACTCGGAACAAAAGTTGTCTGGGCAGCTAGAACTATGCTCTGAAAAACGTCATATTGGCAACCAACAACAGCTACCTGACTCATAGTCAGATCATCCCAATTTAGCGCACCCAGGTAATTTTTCAGTCTCAGGAAATCAGCCAATCGAAAGTCTGGGACAGAGACTTGATTGCAGTTTACTGGGTAATTCCATAATATATTGAAACTAAGTGATTTTTTATCACTTTCCCCAAGCTCATCATTAACCTCAAGATTATTAATTAATTAGTGAATCTTTGTTGGCAAGAACCAAGTCAAGCAGATTGTTTCCTCTAGTTGGTTCTGTCACAAACTGTTTTAAAAAGCAATCTTGAACTGTTTCAAGAAAGTCACTAGACTCAAGATTTCCTGTCAAATTGTCTAAAGTTAAAATCCCCTATTAACACAACATTTTCATATATATATATATATATATATATATATATATATATATATATATATATATATATATATATATATATATATATATATATATATATATATATATATATATATATATATATATATTTATATATATATATATATATATATGTATATATATATATATATATATATATATATATATATATATATATATATATATATATATATATATATATATATATATATACATACATATACATATATATATATATATATATATATATATATATATATATATATATATATATATATATATATATAATATATAATATGTAAATTATGTTGCCATGAGAGCAGTTATCGTTATCAGCACTAACGTCAATGCATCACCCTGAAACTCTAGCAACTCGTTTAACGTTATCGGCAGGTGACGATACACTTCCCCTGAGGTCACACGATGGGAGTGAACTCTGACTTTCAACGAGGGATGAAAAGTGCGGGAACAGTAATGGCAGAGAAGAATGAAGAATGTAGCAATAGGTGGTGATTGAAAAGATAACAGAAATACTCCGGTAAAAGAATGAGACACGAGAAGAATTTTTGGAAAGAGAGAGAGAGAGAGAGAGATTCTTTTATCTGAGTGTGTCCCAAAGCCCAGCCCGCGGAGAGATAGGGGGCCCTGATCGGTGTGAATTATGCACCACCTGGGAGTTCTCTGCTCCCTCCCGCGCTGATAAGCATATTGAGTGGTAGTGAGGGGGGTAAAATGGGCTTATGCTCGAATATATCTCCTCACATTAAAAACTTACACACATACCCAGTCCATAATAGTATTTCTAAAACTTGTCTAAATCGTTACTATTTTCAAAATAAAATATATAGGGACGTGTTTATTCTTAATAAATCGAACTGGAAATAGATAATCCGCTTCAGCGTCAGGTCCCCCCTGTTTCAGCGGCAGGTCCCCATGTTTCAGCGTCAGGTCTCCCTGTTTCAGCGTCAGTCCCAAGTCTACGCATTGATACAACCACTTGCTGGATTGAGAGATAAAGAAAATGTTGAATGTGCCCAGAATAAAACTAGTGTGTCATGGGCACAATTGGATTACACCATGTCTAGCCACATGCATATAATGCTAAGAGTAGAAGCTAAAGTAAAAAATAATGCGAATCACTAGACACTAAATTTTAATACACAAATAACCCGCACATAAAAGAGAGAAGCTTACGACGGCGTTTCGGTCCGACTTGGACCATTGACAAAGTCACACTAACCAGAAGTGGAGCAGGACGGCTATATATAGGCAGGAAGAGCTGGAGGTAGTAGTAGTAGCAGTAGTAGTAGTAAGCTTCTCTCTTTTATGTGCGGGTTATTTGCGTATCGTTCCAGTCACGGTATTGTGCCTTTTTTGTTAGTTACTGAATTTTAATCGCTGTATAGACAGGCACTGCAAGGATACAATAGGGCCATTTATTGATAACTGAGACTATTTCTGCGGCAGGAATGACATGTATGCTATATATGAGATTGATTTATCTGGATCAGTGGCAGCAGTAGTAGCAAGTTCAGGGTATAGATGATATAAAATACTGACAAGTTGCAAAACAAAGACGCACAAGCAGATTGGAACCATTTCCCTGGAAGACGAAACCTATTCAGAACAAGGACCATAGTGTGTGTTCTCTGTATTCGCTATAGATTTGAGAAAGCTTGGTCTTCAGGCGAAATGTTATCTTAATAAAGAGTGCAACCTGTGGCAGAAAGCTCTGGGCAAAACCCGCCCACCTACTCACTCATTCTAGACAACGCCCACATGGACAACAACACGACAACACCTGTCTAGCGGTCAGAACAGAGACGGTGACTAAACACCCGTGTGTTTTTGTTTTGCCTTAGCTGGTTCAGTCGTGGGGCTTGCTACTGCAGTGTATCATAGTTTAAACTAAAGAAAGTTAGAAGTATGGGTATGGGTATGAAAGAAGGGACTGGTACTCTGAAGTTTAGAGGTAACAGCTATCAAGGAGTGGAGCTGACTCTCATTCGGAAGTACTTGATGATGATGGTGACAGCAAGGACAGTGAAGGGGAGGGAATTAAAAGAGAAGCTGCAGAAAAAATTTTTCTTAGCATATATTTTACAAATAATCGTAGTGATAAAAGCAAAGATGCAGCGAATTTAGGTGCGCTGTGTCCTTAGGAAACGTCGATATTATTGGAATAACTGAGACACGGCCAACTTGAAAAGTCGGAACATGCCCACCAAATGCCGTATTTAGGTGTTTAATTCCACGTTCATTGAAACAACAAGGAATTGGAAGAGCGCTATATTTTAGAGACTACTTGAACTACAAACAAACAGAAATGAAGCATGAAGGCGAAGGAAGAAGCTCTCAAGATAGAAACTCGAGAAAGGCATGAAATGCTGATATTACGCTGCCAGCCACACACACTGTCGATTTTATGTGCCAGAAAGCAGCAGCCTATTGTGAGGGAGGAAAATGGTCACAAATTGCACAGCAACTTTCAGATTTAATGCATAAAACTTAAATTATATTAGTAATAAATCCCTGCGAGTCATAGAAAGTTCTGCTTCAATAGTTGGTATAAAAAGTACAGCTCTAAGGGATGATATTATACACATTTTAATTAAATGACATTCGTAAAGTTAAGAAACATGTCAAAAGTGAATATTTGTCAAATATAGCTTATTCTACCCTTCTGTAGCACGATAAGTTCAAACAGTCTACTACTACAGATACCACGTTGTTTAAATTAATTGCTTTGATAATGTAAGAGCACGTAATATACAAGAATTACAAGATAATTTTTCATCACTCAGAACTGCTGGTAATTTAAACAATAATCCTTTACCATGTGTAAGCAAATTAATATACGAGATTACTCTGACATGAGTACACTTGCACTGAGCATGAGCTTAGGTACTCATCCTCAAACCATGACATATTTACACATGACAGCAGGATTAAGTGAGAAAGATCCTGCAAGGTACAGTGGTACAATCACTGCAGAAAATAGTATGACAATAGCAACGCAGTGACAATAGAAACGAGACGTATAACAATAATGCAGTACCATAACAGAAACGAGCATTATACAGAAATCAAGTCTCACAGCTACAGATAATATAGAGGGAGCAACACACTCTACTCGTGGACAATAATACACCAAGGTCCACAGCAGTAACCAATGTTACTGAGACCAGGCTTAATAACTCCCGTGAATCACAGCCTGTGTGGCAGTGTACTGATGTACAAAGGAGGGTTAGTGTAAAATCTTGGTTTTTACACATCAGTAAAAGGACTAGTTACTATATGCTGTCCGCTTATTCCCAGAACTCTAGCCAATTCAGTGACACGCAGTTTACAGACTACATCAAATAATTCTGCTTTCAGCTGGCCTCGTTCGCAGTTAAATCGTAGCAACTACAATCGGTAAGTGCATAAGTGGTGTAATTATATGTATAAGTGTATGGGGGCAGAACCCACTACCTCATCCTTGAAATACAGTGACCTAATATTTGCTTTTAACCTCAGAATGCGCATGGAACTGGCCATACCGCGCAGATCGGTAATAGCCAATATTGGTTTAGCAAACCAAAATATCTCACCATTGTAAGTATCTGCTGTCACTTACCGGAGCTCAGCAGATTATTGCTCTCACACAGAATACCACGGGGCTTCCCTTGAGGACTGAAAGACGCCGGAAAACCTTGGATACGTTAGCTGTACCAAAGGACGTCGCAGGACCCGGGCCAGGGGTCCACCCGGCAAACCTACCTGAACCAGAACCTACAGCTGTTAGAAACGCACACATTTGCTTTAGGATGGAATTGTAAAGGATAGAATTCTATACACAAAAATATAGTAACCTTAATTTTAATTTTAGAAAAAAATATTGCAGTTTTTTTGCCTTGGGATTGAGAGCCCAGCAACTCCCTAGAGGTTGTCCAGGAGCATTTTTTAAAGTAGACTGTTACATAGCTAACTAGAGGTAATAAGACTCCATTCTGTAACTCTAGAGCAGAACTCTTCTCCAGGCTGAGGGATTGACCACCTTTTAATTGCTTCTTCAAGGAAGATGGACTAATTACACCGTGTTTTCATCTCTACTGTCTCTGCTTCCTCCTCTGTATTCGACTGAATTCCGAAACGTTTCGGAATAAAAATACCTAACTGTTGCACATGTCTTACTTGTCAACTTGTCGATATTGCACACCATTATCATATTCACTACCCCCGACATTTCATCAAGGTTTGCAGACGCCGTGCAAATACTATCATTAACTCAGACAAGACACCACTAAAAGAAGTTACGAAGTTCTCACTAATAACTTTACTGACAAACA
>NC_091336.1:21772698-21777698 GCF_038502225.1 Cherax quadricarinatus | reverse complement strand
TTGTCTGAAATATTAGTAATATATCAAACTGCAGTTACAAGGGTTTGGGCAAAATAATATGATGACCTTGTTATTTAATATACTTTATTTTAAATATGGAATTGGTCTTCAATTTGCAACTAAAACAGCTGAAGGTTAAGACACCTATGCAACATATGGGAATCTTTATTCAGGAAACGTTTCCCATATGTTGCATAGGTGTCTCAATCTTCAACTTGTCGGTTTTTCAAACCATTCATCACAACTAAAACAGCACCAATTCGCCGAGGAATTGATTCATATAGCGCTTGAACAGTATCCAGGGGAATTTTGAGCCATACCTCAAGCAACACCTGCTCTGACTCTTTCAGAGTCAACGGTGGAGGAAATCATTTCCTGACTTGTTCCAGTTGATCCTACAGATGATGGATAATATTTAGATCTATTAAAATTATTATTTGTCTGTTATATAAAACATTTTAATTTCTTGTAAAGGAAATGTGAATTTATTATTTGGGTTACATTGTATATACAATGCAACAAGTATGTCTGTCAGTGTATATACAAAAGGTGTATCTCCCCTGCAGATACAATAAATCGCCTCGTAAGAGGTGACTTATTGTAAGAGGCGACTTAAACGGCTATTTGTAAGAGGAGACTAAAAGAGGTTTATTGTAAGAGACGACTAAAAGGGGTGTCAGAGTTGCGGGATTACAAGAAGTATTATCCAGAGGGCAGAGGACGGGTAGTTGAAGTGGTTTGGACATTTTGAGATGATGGAACAAATAGAATGAATAGGAGGGCGTATAAATCTGTAGTGGAAGCTAGACGGGGTAGGGATCGGCCTAAGAAAAGTCGAGGCGAATAGTTAAAGTTTGTCAGTTAGTAAGAACCCATTTAAAATTAAGCCCTTTCGAGAATTTTCTCTAATACGTTTAAAGATATATTTTTTTTATACATATAAAAGTAAAATATTAATTTTGTACCAAAAGAACCTTAGAAAACTTACCTAGCCTTATTATAACAAGCGCAATTTAATTTAGACTAATCCAGCTAAATATATTTTAGATAAGTTTACAATAATTTAATAATAAACACAATGAAATATTTTTTTTTACCTGAGGTTCAGAATGATTTTTGTGAAATTACTGCTTACACAAATTTTTTCTTGTCTTATTCGGCAAAAAGAGCGTTGCTATTTAAGCCAGAATCGCAACTTTTAAATATTCAGCACGATATATATATATATATATATATATATATATATATATATATATATATATATATATATATATATATATATATATATATATATATATATATATATATATATATATATATATATATTTATATATATAATATATATTTAAGCCAGAATCGCAACTTTTAAATATTCACCACGATATATATATATATATATATATATATATATATATATATATATATATATATATATATATATATATATATATATATATATATGTATGTATATATACATATATATATATATATATATATATATATATATATATATATATATATATATATATATATATATATATATATATATATATATATAGGATGGGGTCCACCTCTGGTGTAAATTGTGGGACCCATAGCCTCGGAGAAGTGGATAAAAAGGCTTCAAGGAAGAATATTTGGATTTCTTCCTGAAGCCATTTGAATATTCCACTTCCCCTACCACCCCATCTTTATATATATATATATATATATATATATATATATATATATATATATATATATATATGTATATATGTATATGTATATATATATGTATATGTATATATATATGTATATGTATATATATATGTATTTTTTTATTTTTTTTTTATTATCACACTGGCCGATTCCCACCAAGGCAGGGTGGCCCGAAAAAGAAAAACTTTCACCATCATTCACTCCATCACTGTCTTGCCAGAAGGGTGCTTTACACTACAGTTTTTAAACTGCAACATTAACACCCCTCCTTCAGAGTGCAGGCACTGTACTTCCCATCTCCAGGACTCAAGTCCGGCCTGCCGGTTTCCCTGAATCCCTTCATAAATGTTACTTTGCTCACACTCCAACAGCACGTCAAGTATTAAAAACCATTTGTCTCCATTCACTCCTATCAAACACGCTCACGCATGCCTGCTGGAAGTCCAAGCCCCTCGCACACAAAACCTCCTTTACCCCCTCCCTCCAACCCTTCCTAGGCCGACCCCTACCCCGCCTTCCTTCCACTACAGACTGATACACTCTTGAAGTCATTCTGTTTCGCTCCATTCTCTCTACATGTCCGAACCACCTCAACAACCCTTCCTCAGCCCTCTGGACAACAGTTTTGGTAATCCCGCACCTCCTCCTAACTTCCAAACTACGAATTCTCTGCATTATATTCACACCACACATTGCCCTCAGACATGACATCTCCACTGCCTCCAGCCTTCTCCTCGCTGTAACATTCATCACCCACGCTTCACACCCATATAAGAGCGTTGGTAAAACTATACTCTCATACATTCCCCTCTTTGCCTCTAAGGACAAAGTTCTTTGTCTCCACAGACTCCTAAGTGCACCACTCACTCTTTTTCCCTCATCAATTCTATGATTCACCTCATCTTTCATAGACCCATCCGCTGACACGTCCACTCCCAAATATCTGAATACGTTCACCTCCTCCATACTCTCTCCCTCCAATCTGATATTCAATCTTTCATCACCTAATCTTTTTGTTATCCTCATAACCTTACTCTTTCCTGTATTCACCTTTAATTTTCTTCTTTTGCACACCCTACCAAATTCATCCACCAATCTCTGCAGCTTCTCTTCAGAATCTCCCAAGAGCACAGTGTCATCAGCAAAGAGCAGCTGTGACAACTCCCACTTTGTGTGTGATTCTTTATCTTTTAACTCCACGTCTCTTGCCAAGACCCTCGCATTTACTTCTCTTACAACCCCATCTATAAATATATTAAACAACCACGGTGACATCACACATCCTTGTCTAAGGCCTACTTTTACTGGGAAAAAATTTCCCTCTTTCCTACATACTCTAACTTGAGCCTCACTATCCTCGTAAAAACTCTTCACTGCTTTCAGTAACCTACCTCCTACACCATACACTTGCAACATCTGCCACATTGCCCCCCTATCCACCCTGTCATACGCCTTTTCCAAATCCATAAATGCCACAAAGACCTCTTTAGCCTTATCTAAATACTGTTCACTTATATGTTTCACTGTAAACACCTGGTCCACACACCCCCTACCTTTCCTAAAGCCTCCTTGTTCATCTGCTATCCTATTCTCCGTCTTACTCTTAATTCTTTCAATTATAACTCTACCATACACTTTACCAGGTACACTCAACAGACTTATCCCCCTATAATTTTTGCACTCTCTTTTATCCCCTTTGCCTTTATACAAAGGAACTATGCATGCTCTCTGCCAATCACTAGGTACCTTACCCTCTTCCATACATTTATTAAATAATTGCACCAACCACTCCAAAACTATATCCCCACCTGCTTTTAACATTTCTATCTTTATCCCATCAATCCCGGCTGCCTTACCCCCTTTCATTTTACCTACTGCCTCACGAACTTCCCCCACACTCACAACTGGCTCTTCCTCACTCCTACAAGATGTTATTCCTCCTTGCCCTATACACGAAATCACAGCTTCCCTATCTTCATCAACATTTAACAATTCCTCAAAATATTCCCTCCATCTTCCCAATACCTCTAACTCTCCATTTAATAACTCTCCTCTCCTAGTTTTAACTGACAAATCCATTTGTTCTCTAGGCTTTCTTAACTTGTTAATCTCACTCCAAAACTTTTTCTTATTTTCAACAAAATTTGTTGATAACATCTCACCCACTCTCTCATTTGCTCTCTTTTTACATTGCTTCACCACTCTCTTAACCTCTCTCTTTTTCTCCATATACTCTTCCCTCCTTGCATCACTTCTACTTTGTAAAAACTTCTCATATGCTAACTTTTTCTCCCTTACTACTCTCTTTACATCATCATTCCACCAATCGCTCCTCTTCCCTCCTGCACCCACTTTCCTGTAACCACAAACTTCTGCTGAACACTCTAACACTACATTTTTAAACCTACCCCATACCTCTTCGACCCCATTGCCTATGCTCTCATTAGCCCATCTATCCTCCAATAGCTGTTTATATCTTACCCTAACTGCCTCCTCTTTTAGTTTATAAACCTTCACCTCTCTCTTCCCTGATGCTTCTATTCTCCTTGTATCCCATCTACCTTTTACTCTCAGTGTAGCTACAACTAGAAAGTGATCTGATATATCTATATATATATAGATATATATTATATATATATATATTATATATATAATATATATATATATTATATATATATATATATATATATATATATTTATATTATATATATATATATATATATATATATATATATATATATATATATATATATATATATATATATATATATATTATATATATATATATATATATATACATACATACTCACACAGTGAGAGTTTATCTTAATAATCTCTATTTTATAGATTAAATTCTTCTCAGGACACAGGCAAGTTGCAACATCAATGACTTAACTCTGCGTATCACAATGCATGTACACTGACAGGTATTTATACCAGGGTGTACTCAGTGGAAGCTTATCTTAATAACTATATTTGAGATAAAAGTATCGTGGATGTTAGTTTACCGTGAACTGCTGCCTTAAAACAGACTTTAAAATTAACTAATTAGTAATGTATGAAGGTGATGCCTGTTAAGTGTTCTTGTGATGTTACTCTCATGGTCTGACATCACTGTCATGCTCTCTGTGATGTCACTATAATGCTCCTCAGATGTCAATATAATGCTCCTCAGATGTCAATATAATGCTCCTCAGATGTCAATATAATGCTCCTCAGATGTCACTATAATGCTCCTCAGATGTCATTATAATGCTCTTCTGATGTCACTATAATGCTCTGATGTCACTATAATGTTCTGA
>NC_091336.1:21712698-21767698 GCF_038502225.1 Cherax quadricarinatus | reverse complement strand
CAACACGAAAGACCAAGAACTAGCATTCAACTACCCCCGTGGTTGTTTTCCATCTTATATCGCTCGTTCGCGAATTTTTTGCTTTATATATATATATATATATATATATATATATATATATATATATATATATATATATATATATATATATATATATATATATATATATATATATATATATATATATTATCATTCTTTCTTTCAACACACCGGCCGTATCCCACCGAGGCGGGGTGGCCCAAAAAGAAAAACGAAAGTTTCTCCTTTTACATTTAGTAATATATACAGGAGAAGAGGTTACTAGCCCCTTGCTCCCGGCATTTTAGTCGCCTCTTACAACACGCATGGCTTACGGAGGAAGAATTCTGTTCCACTTCCCCATGGAGATAAGAGGAAATAAACAAGAACAAGAGCTAGTAAGAAAATAGAAGAAAACCCAGAGGGGTGTGTATACATATGCTTGTACATGTATGTGTAGTGTGACCTAAGTGTAAGTAGAAGTAGCAAGACGTACCTGAAATCTTGCATGTTCATGAGACAGAAAAAAGGACACCAGCAATCCTACCATCATGTAAAACAATTACAGGCTTTCGTTTTACACTCACTTGGCAGGACGGTAGTACCTCCCTGGGCGGTTGCTGTCTACCAACCTACTACCTATATATATATATATATATATATATATATATATATATATATATATATATATATATATATATATATATATATATGCAAACAATCGCAGACGGGCGATCTTAACTATGCAGGACAAGCCACGGGGGGGAATGTTTAGCTCCAGTAGTTTCACACTTCTCAGTGCGTCATCAGGAGCTGTGCAATGTTGCAAGGAAGCAACGAAAGCAGGGAGAGAAATCTTAAAATAGCGTAGGTGTCACTGGCCACGGTTACCCTTAAACTCAAAGAGTACCCGTGGCCAGTGACACCTACGCTACTCTGAGACTTTTCTCCCTGCTTTGGTTGCTCCCTTGCAACATTGCACAGCTCCTGAAGACTCACTGAGAAGTGTGAAATACTTGAGCTAAAGATTTCCACCACCCCCCCCTGTGGGTTGTCCTGCATATATATATATATATATATATATATATATATATATATATATATATATATATATATATATATATATATATATATATGTATATATATATATATATATATATATATATATATATATATATATATATATATATGTGACTACTCACATTGTCAATGTGAGTAGTCACGAAAGCGCTTGGAATTTCACTACTCTTTCACAGTGGTTGTTTTGCATATTTTAAAATCACCTGTTTACTGTGATCTTATTGCATATATATATATATATATATATATATATATATATATATATATATATATATATATATATATATATATATATATATATATATATATATATATATATATATATATATATATATATATATATATATATATATATATATATATATATATATATATATATATATATATATATATATATATATATGCAAAACAACCACTCTGAAAGAATAGAGAAATTCCAAGCGCTTTCGTGACTACTCACATTATCCTTGATAATGTGAGTAGTCACGAAAGCGCTTGAAATTTCTCTATTCTTTCAGAGTGGTTGTTTTGCATATTTTGAAATCACCTGTTTACTGTGATCTTATTGCATATATATATATATATATATATATATATATATATATATATATATATATATATATATATATAATTCAATTCAATTCAAGTTTATTCTCTATAAGGGTTACAATGTGGGGTTTACAGGTTTTGGGTATTGTGTGGTTTACATGTTATAAAATACTAATTACAGAAGGGGCCACTAGGACACCTAGCATGGCTAGGCATTTCGGGCAGACTTAGATTAATTCTTAACATTAAATACTTACAGATTATGGTATTAAGGCTAAGTGACTACATCATAATTTATGAGTTTAGCAATGTGAATGCTTTTGTTTTGGCACAATACAAAGTGTCTATATTGGGGTATCACAGGCAAACTTATGGCTAGTTAGGATTTATTATTTTAAGATTAAGATTAGTATTTCTGTGTTTATAGTCAGTGGGTGAGTGAGTGTAATTGTGAACCACCAGGTGGTTATCATGTAGTTAGTTGTCGGGGGGGATCAGGGAGATAAGATGTTTTCTAACTGTAGTTTTGAAAGTGATGAATGTGTCTGCAGTTCTAAAGTTTTCAGGTAGGGTGTTCCAGATTTTAGGTCCTTTGAAGTACATTGAATTTTTGTAAAGGTTTAGTCGAACTCGGGGAATGTCAGAGATGTTTTTGTCTGGGGTTATGCCTGTGGATCCTGTCACAACTATCAAGAAAGCATTTTAGGTCAAGGTTAATATTGGAATTTAAGGTCCTGTAGATATAGATTGCACAATAGTAAGTGTGGATGTCCTGAACAGGGAGTAAGTTTAGATCTATGAAGAGTGGGGGGTGTGTTGCCAGGGATGGGATTTAGTGATTATTCTTACTGCAGCTTTTTGTTGGGTTATTATTGGCTTTAGGTGTGTTGCTGTAGATGAACCCCAAGCAAAGATAGCATAGGTGAGGTATGGATATATAAGTGAATGGTATAGTGTGAGAAGGGCAGTTTGCGGCACGTAGTATCGTATCTTGGAGAGAATCCCCAACATTTTGGATACTTTTTTTGTTATGTGTTGGATATGGGTGCTGAAATTCAGGTTGTTGTCGAGGTATAGGCCAAGGAATTTGCCCTCATTATGTCTGGCAATTAGAGTGTTGTCGATCTTAATGTTAAGTTGTGCAACACCTGCTCTGCTACAAAACATAATATAGTAGGTTTTGTCAGTGTTAAGTGTAAGTTTATTAGCTGTCATCCAAGTCGATATTTTGAGCAGCTCCTCGTTAACAATGGTGTTGAGGGTGGCGAGATTAGGGTGGGAGATGACACAAGTCGTGTCGTCAGCAAAGAGAATGGGTTTCAGGTGTTGGAATATGTTTCGAAGATCATTGATGTAAATGAGGAAGAGCAGGGGTCCAAGGACACTTCCCTGCAGAACTCTAGTATCAACTGGCCGTATTGACGAGGCTGTCTCTTTAATGGTGACATACTGATACCTATTAGAAAGGTAGGATTTAAAATATGCAAGCGCATGGCCTCTTATACCATAGTGGTCAAGTTTGTGGAGTAGGATGCCGAGGTCTACTGTGTCAAACGCTTTTCTTAGGTCAATAAAAATTCCTAGTGGATATTCCTTATTTTCCAATGCTGTGTAAAGCAGGTCTAGCATTTTTATAATTGCATCATTAGTGCTTTTATTTTTCCTGAATCCAAATTGGCAGGGGTTGAGTATGTTTTGTGCTGTGTTACCTAGAATTGCTGCCTTGGGATGCTATTGGCTGACTCTGCAAACTTAATTCTGGAAAGTCATGTTGTTGTTGGTTGGTCGTGGCTGTAACACGATTTCCCTGCTGAAGAATTTTTTTAGTAGAGAGAGAAATAGAAAGAGAGAGAAAGAGAGAGAAAGAGAGAAAGAGAGAGAGAGAGAGAGAGAGAGAGAGAGAGAGAGAGAGAGAGAGAGAGAGAGAGTGAGAGAGAGAGAGAGAGAGAGAGAGAGAGAGAGAGAGAGAGAGAGAGAGAGAGAGAGAGAGAGAGAGGTAGAGAGAGAGAGAGAGAGAGAGAGAGAGAGAGAGAGAGAGAGAGAGAGAGAGAGAGGAGAGAGAGGGAAGAGAGAGAGAGAGAGGAGAGAGAGAGAGATAGATAGAGAGAGAGAGGAGAGAGAGAGAGAGAGAGAGAGAGAGGAGAGAGAGAGAGAGAGAGAGAGAGGAGAGAGGAGAGAGTGACGGAATTGCATTAATTAGCATTGAAATATCTTACATATCAACAAGTCTAGTGTTACGTGGACGTCTTGAGTTTCGTCACCACCAGGCAATAACACACTATCTCCGCTGTCTCCAAGAAAGCCAATAACATCCTACATAATAATTTATGTGACGCCTGTTGCATCCTTTACACACGCCACGGCTCTGAGGGGCTAGGTGAATTTTGAAAAGTCGGCATTGAGAAATATACCTCTGAATACATAATGCAATCCTCATTGCACAAACACAATCGCGCACGCACATATTCTCTCTCTCTCTCTCTCTCTCTCTCTCTCTCTCTCTCTCTCTCTCTCTCTCTCTCTCTCTCTCTCTCTCTCTCTCTCTCTCTTTACAAGGTTTGACAGGTTAAGGATCCCTAGCTTTATTGACAAGCTGTTTACAGGTTAAGGATTCCTAACTTTATTGGCCAGCTAAGAGCTGTTACCTACATCAGCTCATTTGAAAGCATTTTTATTGTTATGAGACATACAAGTAGGGAACAGGATGAAGTTGGAGCCATCTGTGGGCCAGCATTTTCATCTGATCAACTGACTTTATCTCGTTGACATCATTATGCTGTACGAATGTGTTCCATACTCGAGTCATCCTGGGTATATATGATCTCAGATGGAGTGAAGTTCTGGAGAAGGGTACAGCCAGAGTGAAGTTGCTGCTTTCTGCCCGTCTTGTGGCATAAAAGCTTGTTTCACGCTGTCCTCGAAGTGGATCCAAGTGTGGTACTTTGACAATATTGGGGGGGGGCAGGCAAACCAAGAAAGTGGAGCATACTCAAGGTACGAGCGTACTTGTGCCTCGTACAGAATCTTGCAACCCCTACTGTCAAGTAGATACGAGATACGACGAAAAGCTGTAAGCTTCCTGGCTGCCTTGTTTGCAAGATTTACAACATGGTTCTTCATGGTTAGTTTGGAGTCAAATTTTACCCCAAGGATATCAACTTCTTCTCCAGGTGCCAACACCCTCCCATTCATCCTTACTCTCTCTCTCTCTCTCTCTCTCTCTCTCTCTCTCTCTCTCTCTCTCTCTTCTCTCCTCCTCTCTCTCTGTCTCTGTCTCTCTCTGCTCCTCTCTTCCTCTCTGCTTCTCTCTTCCTCTCTGCTCTTCTCTCCCTTTTTCTCTCTCTCTCTCTCTCTCTCTCTCTCTCTCTCTCTCTCATACACACGCACACTAGTGCTGAGGAAGGCAAGAAGAGTCTGACAAAACTTCATTACTGAAATTAAACGGGACTGGTAGCAGTGAGGACAAAAACTACTTAGTCAGCAACACCACGACCAAGTGACCAACGAAGCAGTGACGGTATACAGACATACACCTAACAGAAGACCAAAACAGGGGTAAGAATGAAAGCAACAGAGCTACTCTAGTCACTAGCATAAAGGCAACGGCAAGAAAGAAGCCGCAGTGTCACAGTGAATCTACTGAACATGAGACTTCTTGAACCGCAAGGAGTAGGCTTGGAAATTGGGGTTCACGATTCCACATGAGTGACCTGTCTTCTAGACCAAACTAATGGGAGTAGTGATGAATAGTAACACGTATAATTACGAGCTTTTATGGGGACAACGTTTTACTATGTATAGAGCTGTACCCAGTCATCTGACTTGATAAAGCTCTACACAGAAAGATAAATTGTCCCGATGAAAGCTTTTCCTGCAACATGTTTTGTGTTCTACACTATTGTTGACAGTACGCTGTTTGGATAAAAGATGAAGAGAGTCCGCGAGAACTATATATATCAGCAAGTTAGGGTCACAAGAGAGGGAGGAGGGATAAAGTGGTAAAACTTGGCTTGGTCTTCACATCTGAGGCATCAGATATGGAAGAAATAGAGTACGAGTCTCCAGTGGGAGTAAGTGATCATGTAGTCCCGGCTTTGACTTCCTAGTGGAAATGAACTTGGAAAAAACATGGAAGGTGGGGAAATGGAGACAAATATGATTACTGAAGAGGGGACGACGTAGAGTGTATTTCCTGAATACGGTCCAGTGGGAAGGGAAAGTGGAAATTAAGAACAGAAAAGATAGAGGAGTGACTAGTAGGAAACTACTAAGAGGCAATAAAGTTTACACACACAACCACAGTTGTAAAGTGTCCAGAAATAACACAGTAACGTGTCTTGTGATGAGCAGACGGAAGACTGAGCCTCTGCCGTTGCTTGCTGGAATGACCGCACATAAACCTATATATATAGATGTAGAGTGTGTAGCTGAGGTTTTATTGTTAGGATCAGGATAGAGGAGGAAGGACAATTGGAAGGCTGAAGAGAAATGATGGGGAGAGAGAGACAGAGTTTGGTATACAAAAAATGTTTTACAATGTAAAACATTTCTTTTGATTTTTTACATAAGGTCGATAATATGGAAAAGTTGAAAGGTCAAATGAAATATTTAATAAATTTTCCGAAAATTTTCCAAAGTGGAAGGTTTTCAGACGGCTAAATAAGGGTAGACAACTGAGTAAGTGGACTACTTTGTTAAGAATATATGTGATGGATCCTTGGTAACGAAGTAGAGGTGTTATAAAGGAGAGATAAAAATGTTAGAGAGATGAAGATGTTAGAAAGAAGAGCATATTTTGAGTTTCTGAATGTAGATAATGAAGTGGAGGAATAATTTTCATTCGTGGAGAAGGAGGAATGAAATTTGAAGAGAAGATCCAGAAGTGACAATGAAGGAAGAGAGGGTGTTGTTAGTAGGTTAAAAGTCAAGAAAGTAATCTGAGAAAGTAAATGCCATATTTGAACTAGGACATCGTGCAATTGGATGGGAATAAAACTGAAATAACGAAAATATGTGAAATAATTGTAATTGTAGATTACCGAAAGGGTTCAAGTCTATGAATTACGTGAGAGTATTTGTAGTTCCTACGTATCAGGAAATAGGAAACTAGATAACATGAGAATAACAGGAAAAATAAGTCTTTTGAATAAAAAGGTAAGGTTTCTGGCAGAATTATTATCGCCAGAGCTTTGGGAAAGATGGAAAGTAAGATTGTAGAGAACCAAAAAAGATTTAGGAAGGGAAGGAATGTGAATCAGTGTTTACGTTGCAACATGTAGAGAGCAGTACTTAGATACTGGTAAGGAGCTGTTTGTTGCATCCACGTACTTGGAAAATGCATATAATAGGGTGGCTGAGATAAAAAAGTGGCTGGTGTACCAAATGCATGGAACAGGTGGTAAATTGTGGAAAGCTGTGAAGATTTTTATGAAGAGGATTAAGCCCAGATTTGGTTACTTAGGAGAGGAGAATATTTCGCTAAAAGTGAACCTTAGACAAGTATTAGGATATTACATTTTTACTTACTGTGTTTATATATAAAACTGTAAAAAAATGCTAGTGTTTAGAGTATCTATGATCATACTTCTCAATAACGATCTAGTAATGTGATATAAATCTAATATGAAGTGTTAGTTGTTGCAGATATTTCTTGCAGATGACACAGTGCTACTGGGAAATTAAATAAAAATAGAGAAACTAGAGAAAAAGATAGAGGCATTTAGAGTAGCGTTTAAAAAGAAACAAATTGAAAATAAACATAGAAAAGAACAACGTGAGAGGAGTAAAATGAAGTACGGGAAAGAATAAACTGAGGTCATAGTGTAACGAAAGAGCGTGGAGAAAGTGAATATATTTAGATACTTACGATATGCCAACTGACAAGTCTATGGATGGATGCAAAAAGAAGAAATCAATCAGAATGCAGCGATTCTGACAATTCTAAAATTGGAGTCTTGGTGCAATTTTTTTTTTAAATGTTTCAGCAAGGAGTAAGCCGGAAGCTTCTGAGTCTCTCGCAGGTAGTCAGAAACTATTGCGACTCCCATGTTTAATTTCAATTATTTAGTTTAAGACGTTACATATCCTTGCCTATGGCCAACGTTTACTGGAAAGTGCTGTCATTCCTCTCCATACAGCCTAATCTAAGCCTGATCTCCTCAGAAGAACATAGTTTAAGCTTGTACAAAATTATCACCATTTGTTCATTAATAACCCACATGGACACATAAACACAGAAGATTAACTGGTTTGTATATTTCGATCATCTTCTGGAATCCTTTTCAGCAGATACATAAGTGAAATGACAACAAGAATGTATAGGAAGGTTACACCTCAAATATAACCAAGTTTTTCCTTGCAAATCCTGTCATATGCCTTTTCAAAATCCACAGAAACGACAAACAGCTTCTTAACCTTTCTTGTATGTATTTCCTATAATTCTCACACTAATCTTCCATTATACAAAGGAACTACACATGCTCTCTTCCAATCCCTCGGTACCTTTCCTTCTTTCATACTAACACTGAGCAAATGCACCAACCACTCAAACATTGTTTACATTTCTTCTTTTCGCACCTCAGTATTAATGACATCCATCCCTGTTGTTTTTCCTAGGTTCACTTAACTTACTAATTCACTTCTTTCATATTTTTTTCTAATGAATATAATGGGTCTCGTTCCTCCTTGTCTCATGCATGTAATCTCTGGCTTCATTTCATCGTCTGCATGAAACAGATTCATAAAACATTGTCTCCATCTACCTCCCTGTATAACATTTCACCACTTTCAGTTTTATTTGCTCTGTTTACTCTCTACCTTATTTATCTCCACTAGAAGCTTTTTTTTTGTCAGTTCCTAAAACTCTCATATTCATTTGCACAAAAGTCATACAGATCCAACTCTTTAAACTCTTTTACTCTATTTTCTCTCCTCCCATGTATCGTTGGAGTATTTAAAAAAAATATATTTCATTCACAATATTTTTTTCTCCTTTATAGATCTTCTCACGTCATCACTACACTTTTCCTCGTACTCACCTTCATGTATCCACGAGCCTCTGCTGCACACCTTCATTCTTAAATTTACACCACACTATTTCAGCCTGCCACTTGTCACTTCCTGTCTAGGTCACTTTTCTTCCAACAATTTCTTATTACTCTCTCTAACATTAATTTTCTTTTATTCATTAACTATATTTTACCTACTGGCATCATTCTACTTGTATTCGTTTTTCCTCTTCCTCTTACTCTAGCCATTACTAACTATTGATGAGACATAAACTCCTTTCTAATCCATATATATATATATATATATATATATATATATATATATATATATATATATATATATATATATATATATATATATATATATATATATATATATTCATAGTTTACCTTAATTATATATGGTTAGGAGACTTATATGTACATTTAAGTACATTTAATATATATTTTTAATGTAGATTTTTTTAAAAAATATATTCCCTATATCAGTCTCATTCCAACATAATTCAAATATTCACAATTCATTTATTATTCATGTAAATGTTCCTTTATTAAAACAGTTTATTACTCTGCATTAAGTCTTCTCAGCTTTTATCCATTTAAAATTTCTTTACATGGTTCAGTTACTTCAAGTTCTGATTAGATTTAGAGCTATCGAACGTGCAAGGGTCAGTAAGGCTGCGTTAACCTGTACACCACAAGCCCCTAAAATAGGGATTAAATTAGACTTAAATTGGACTTCCAGCAGGCTCACGCATGCCTGCTGGAAGTCCAAGCCGAGGTTTTGTGTGCGAGGGGCTTGGACTTCCAGCAGGCATGCGTGAGCGTGTTTGATAGGAGTGAATGGAGACAAATGGTTTTTAATACTTGACGTGCTGTTGGAGTGTGAGCAAAGTAACATTTATGAAGGATTCAGAAACCGGCAGGCCGGACTTGAGTCCTGGAGATGGGAAGTACAGTGCTTGCACTCTGAAGGAGGGTGTTAATGTTGCAGTTTAAAAACTGTAGTGTAAAGCACCCTTCTGGCAAGACAGTGATGGAGTGAATGATGGTGAAAGTTTTTCTTTTCGGCCACCCTGCCTTGGTGGGAATCGGCCAGTGTGATAATAATAAAAAAATATATATGATAACAGATATTCTAACCTCAGTGAATATACAGCATGACTTAATACCTAGAGGATTAATACCAAACTTACACACGAAAATCACTCCCTATTAAAGCAAAAGACTCGACAGGAGAATGAAAATGAAAAGCAGGGGCGCCACGAGTACATTGAGAGACAACACAATGTCAGGGGCCCAAGACTGTTCAATTGCCTCTCAATATACATAAGAGGGATTACCAATAGACTCCTGGTTGTCTTCAAGAAGGCACTGGACAGGCACCTAAAGTCAGTACCTAACCAGCCGGGCTGTGGTTCGTATGTCAGTCTGCGTTCAGCTTGCAGAAACAGCCTGGTTGATCAGACCCTGATCCACCACGAGGCCTGGTCTCAGACCGAGCCGCGGGGGCGTTGACCCCCGAAACCCTCTCCAGGTATACTTCAGCTATACCTCACAAGCACTCTGGTTCCCTTCACACTTTTCTCGCCTCAGGGCATACAAACACTGCTATCCATTTCTCACACTACATTCTTGTTCATACTGCAAAGCACCAAGTGTGAAATAGAGACATAAACGCATCTTTCCACTGAAACTAATTTCTCAGGAATGACAAAGAATGAACACACAACGATGCTTATATAGTACAAGCTAGTAGTTTACTGGGGTTGTAACATATTGGGTTGAATAGAATTTACTGAAAATTCAAGTAATATGATGGAGGAATTATATAGACTTTAACTTCCTTTCCGCTGGTCTTGGGACAAGGAAGTTATCTCCTCGCCATGGACATTAAAGAAATTGCAACAGAGAATTTGAAAGGATACATATTGGGGCGTAAATTTGCAATTTAACACATCCCTCAATGTGACGTTCGTGCTAGATAACGTTTATTCATATGCTTCTACATTCCAGTGAATGAATATAGAACTAATTTATTATGACCATAGCAATTTTAAAGTATGGAGTCATCTGGGATCGAACTCCCGGTCCATTGATCGTCGAGCGAGCCCGTTGGCTTGAAAGACACGTGATCAAACGTGTTAGAGAACGTTACCATTCTGCGAATTTGACCACTACTCAAGGTCCCGGACTGAAAAGTTTTCTAATAAATATGTGCTAGTGTTTGCCCACGTGTCTTTCTAAACTAATTTGTCGGTATCTGTTTCTAAGAAGGCTTTGGACAGGCACCTCCAAGTCAGTACCTGATCAGTCAGGTTGAGGTTCGCACGTCGGTTTACCTGCGACCAGTAGTAACAGCCTGGTTGATCAGGCCGTGATCCATCATGAGGCCTGGTCACAGACCGGGCCGCGGGCGTTGACTCGAAACCCTTTCCAGGTATACTCCAGGTAAGGGTTATACAAGCGAGCTCGTTACCATGAAGTGGGCATTAAGAACACTATAAGAAGCACTAATACACAGTAAATGACACTGTAACTTAAAAATGTAAATCGCAACAGTGATGTAGTCTGGATCATATCATTTCCTATAACACCCTAAATTTTAAGAGTAAAAAGAGTACCGTTCCTGAAACCATTCGCAGCAAATCCACAAACTGGAAATAATGTAAACAACGATTCAGTTCCGGAGGCAATATTTTTATCCGTTTTTTTTCATTTCCAGTGAGTGAGTCTGTAAGATGATTGTGACGAACGTGTTCCATAACCCAGCTCTTTAAGGAAAGACAATATTGTATAGAAATTTTCATGTTAAATACAAAACTTTGATCTCTTAAAATAATCATTATTTTGAAAAAATGCTGTTCTGTGATAGCCCTGACCGCTGTTACAGCTCGAAGGTTAGAGCGTCCATAACTTTTTTTTGTGGTGAATGACCCACGTGAGTTTCTCACTTCATGAAATAGAATTTCTAAATTTTATACTCTAACATAATGACGACCCATGGATCACCGCCACACCCACACTCTGACACTCACAAGACACGTGTTAGTAGATAATACCTGAAGTAGGAAACATGGCAACAACACCCACCAAAGTGGCTACCCTGAAGTTACCTACTAATCTTGGAACATAATTGTGTAATGAATCGGCAAAACACCACTCACTACGTACATACATTATTTTCAGCGTAATAACCTCACATCACCTTGTACCCTACGTAATCATCTGACATCGTCTTCGCTACATACCATGAAAACAATATTTCTTTTCACTTGTAACCTTGACCTATTACCTGAGCTGTAACTTAAATTATTTGTAAGAACTCAGCCCATTGGTCGGCCAGCGGGTCATGGCATTGGTTACTGTTACCGTGTCCTCCCATACGGTCATCGGCTTCTCTTCATTCACGTGTCCTTAGACACCGGCTTGTCACGCCCCAGCTTTAGTGTCGAATAAAAGAACATAAAAATATACAAAAATAGTACATAATTGGTTCCATTAATTTTTAAAGAGGGAGTGGAACCTTGGAACGAACCAGCTAGCAATGTAAAAATAATGTAAATAGGATAATCACAGTGTTGAAACCATCGGCCAAAAAATGACGTGAACTTTCAAAAGTCATCTATATTTTACACACTGACAGGAGAATCATATGAACTCGTGAAAAATACTCATACATGTCAAGATCGCAATGCAGTTCCATAAAATACGTTTTAAAGAGAAAATACTATATGTATAATATCACGTATAATAACTTTTGGAATGTAATTTTGTTTATATTTATCAGAAATACCAATATATATATATATATATATATATATATATATATATATATATATATATATATATATATATATATATATATATATATATATATATATATATATATATATATATATGTCGTGCCGAATATGTAAAACTGGTCAATTAGCAAGAACTCATTTAAAATTAAGTCTTTTCTAAAATTTTCTCTCATACGTTTAAAGATATATTTTTTTCATTAATGTTAATGTAAAAATTTTTAATTTAGCTCCAAAAGAATCTTAGAAAACTTACCTAACCTTATTATAACAAGAACAATTTATTTTAGCCTAACCCAACTAAATATATTTTAGATTTGTTTACAGTAATTTAATACTAAACAAACACAGTGAAATATATTTTTTTCGTTAGGTTCTGAATGATTTTGGCGAAATTATTGCATACACAAATTTTCGCTTGTCCTATATGGCAAGATGAGCGTTGTTATTTAAGCCAAGATCGCAAGTTCTGCCTATTCGGCACGACATATATATATATATATATATATATATATATATATATATATATATATATATATATATATATATATATATGTGTGTGTGTGTGTGTGTGTGTGTGTGTGTGTGTGTGTGTGTGTGTGTGTGTGTGTGTGTGTGTGTGTGTGTGTGTGTGTGTGTGTGTATGGGTAACTAACGTAGTGTATTTGAAAATATAATTGAAACAACCTGTAATAAATGTTATATCGCAGTGTGAAGCGTTGATCGTAAAATTCGTAAAAACTCTTGGGCGTAAGCACCGACAATACGATACGCGTAAGAAAAATGACCTTTTCCTGGGAATGTCAGACTCTCATCAAAGCTCATTGCTAAAACATCTACACTTCTTGTACCTTGTTTTTTTTTTACCCCTAACATCAAACGGAAGGAAGTTAATTTTCCAAGAAACGTTGAGTGGACATTTATATAAAAGAAAAGGTATTGATTTGTCTCCCGTTTGTTACTTTTGTGGGACAATATTTTATTATTTTTTTCTTTCGTGAATAATGCAGAGATAATTTGTGATTTGCACGCAAAGTGGTTCTGTGTTTAACGTGAAAGGCTTAAAGTTGAAAAGAATTAAAACGCACAAAACCGTTTCTGGAACAACTCTCAAATATCCCGCACAGAGGAGAATGGAACTTATAAATACGTTTCGGTCCGACTTGAACTATTAACTTGCGACTAGTTAATAGTCAAAGTCGGACCGAAACGTCGTCATAAGATTCATTCTCCTGTGTGCGTGATATTTGTAAACCGAAAAGATCCGGAACTAATTCCCCGAATTCGCCGAGAAATGACTGCAGTTTGGAGGGTACGATCAGGGTCACCTCGGTCAGGCTTGGCTCATGAGCGTCACCGACTTCGTCTCCTGCTTCTCTCTGGTCTCCCGATCTTCAGGGAAGAAGATCGGGCGATGGGACTCCTGATACAGGGGCGCCGAACTCCTGACGAAGGGAAATCACAATGGAGGTTCAGGCGAAGGGAAAGTCTCCAGTCTTTTCTCCATGAAACCTAAGGGTGAGCTTCAACTCTTGGTCGTCTATTCATAGCTTTTGAATTCATTGGCTATACCAGTAATTTAGTGAAAGTTGAGCTCAAGATCCTGGTCCAAAACAGGGATAGTTTCCCAGTTACTTGAGGCTCCATTTCCTAGTCTTCGAATCACAGTATAAAGATTCATTGGTTATGCAAAAATTCCTTAATCATACCTCATACATTTTGTTTATCATATATGTCTTTCTTAATAATTATTCAGCCATAGATAAGATACAGATCCTGGATTCTTTCTCAACAATTTTTTTTCACTCGTTTAAAAGTTATATATATATATATATATATATATATATATATATATATATATATATATATATATATATATATATATATATATATATATATATATATATATATATATATATATATATATGTATATATATATATATATATATATATATATATATATATATATATATATATATATATATATATATATATATATATATATATATATATATATATTATTTTTAGAGGAATGAAGAAAGAGAAGGGGAATGAGTTTCTTATATGCATTTTATTCTCACAATAAAAGAAAACGACAAAAGAAGAGATAAATAAGAGAAGTGAGAAGATAAGGAAGAGAAATAAGAATAATAAAAGAATAAGAGGTAAGGATAAAATAAGAAGAGAGACAAAGAGGAAGGTAGAAGGAAATAGAAGCTGGGGGAAGGAGAAGAAGAACAAGGAAAAAATAGGGAAAGAAGATAAAAAAATAAGAAAATACAGAAATGAAAAGAGGAGGGATAACGAATTAAGAGAGTTTCATAGGCAACAGTAAAGAGTAAGAAGCCTCATAAGTATTATTGTTCACTGCTTCTTTTATATTATAAAAAAATACTAATTACTCGATCATAAAACTGTAAGAAGAGCGTGGAACGCAAGAAGGTGAATAGGAGGCTGACAGCTAACTATTCACACGCTTATAGACTATTCTCCAACCCTATTCATGTTTCATCACGAATAAACAGATAACGTAAAGGAACCGAGAGCAGGCAAGGCGACGCAGTGCAACAACGTTCAGATCTGCGCCCGCGTATCACTGTGCAAGTACCGGGTTGCCAGATCTGGTGAAAGGTCAATAAAGGTCACTAGAGCGTCATGAGTGCTTGTGCTACGTAAACAATTAAAATCTCCATGACGCACCTGGTGCACCGACCTAGATGAACCGTCTCTTTGAGGTATTAACATCATACGTATGAGACCATTATTATTATTATCATCGTTGTTACTATTATTATTATTAGTATTTGTCTTAAAAAAATAGGGAGGAACAAGAGGTCATTAGGTTCGATTTAAGGGAAGAGAGGATATGTCCAGTTACTTGGAACAAGTGTCGTAACCTCGTCGAAAGTCATTACCAAAATAAAAACCTATTTACATATTAAATACTTGAAATTTTCTCTTAGTGTCTTTACATTATATATATATATATATATATATATTATATATATATTTATATATATATATATATATATATATATATATATATATATATATATATATATATTTATTTATTTATTTCAACACACCGGCTGTATCCCACCGAGGCGGGGTGGCCCAAAAGGAAAAACGAAAGTTTCTCCTTTTACATTTAGTAATATATACAGGAGAAGGGGTTACTAGCCCCTTGCTCCTGGTATTTTAGACGCCTCTTACAACACGCATAGCTTACGGAGGAAGAATTCTGTTCCACTACCCAATGGCGATAAGAGGAAATAAACAAGAACAAGAACTAGAAAGCTAAATAGAAGAAAACCCAGAGGGGTATGTATATACATGCTTGTACATGGCAGGACGGTAGTACCTTCCTGGGTGGTTGCTGTCTACGGACCTACTACCTTTATTTATTATTATATATATATATATATATATATATATATATATATATATATATATATATATATATATATATATATATATATATATATATATATATATATACATATATATATATATATATATATATATATATATATATATATATATATATATATATATATATATATATGTGTGTGTGTGTGTACTCACCTAGTTGAGGTTGCGGGGGTCGAGTCCGAGCTCCTGGCCCCGCCTCTTCACTGATCGCTACTAGGTCACTCTCCCTGAGCCGTGAGCTTTATCATACCTCTGCTTAAAGCTATGTATGGATCCTGCCTCCACTACATCGCTTCCCAAACTATTCCACTTACTGACTACTCTGTGGCTGAAGAAATACTTCCTAACATCCCTGTGATTCATCTGTGTCTTCAGCTTCCAACTGTGTCCCCTTGTTACTGTGTCCAATCTCTGGAACATCCTGTCTTTGTCCACCTTGTCAATTCCTCTCAGTATTTTGTATGTCGTTATCATGTCCCCCCTATCTCTCCTGTCCTCCAGTGTCGTCAGATTGATTTCCCTTAACCTCTCCTCGTAGGACATACCTCTTAGCTCTGGGACTAGTCTTGTTGCAAACCTTTGCACTTTCTCTAGTTTCTTCACGTGCTTGGCTAGGTGTGGGTTCCAAACTGGTGTGTGTGTGTGTGTGTGTGTGTGTGTGTGTGTGTGTGTCTACTTAGAAAATGTTTTAAGGTTGGTGATTGTTTTAGCCACTTATTTCTTGTCTAAAATGAATGAGAGGTAGACTCTTGTGTTAAACAGCTGTGTTTCCTAGTTGGTCGATATTGGTTCCCTTCATGTTATTTCTGCAGCTGCCGGTCTCTCATCTTTGGTGTTTGTCTGTCCTTCTCTCTCTCTCTCTCTCTCTCTCTCTCTCTCTCTCTGATTGTCTAAAAAACATCCATTAGCACCTGTCAAGTCCGTCATTAATATTACCTATTACCTGTCAAGTTGCTCATTAACATGACCTGTCACCTGTCAAGTTGGTCATCAAAGCTAATCATAATTAGAGGAACAGAGCGTTAGTGAACTGATTCATTAAATGTCGCACTGCTCATTACAACAGGCGGTTACAACAGGGAAAGGATGAGGAGGGGGATTATGAGATTAGGAAAAGGAATTATGGATCAAGTGTGCTTTACCCTTGATGGATTAAAAAAACGAATATGTAACGACTAAATGGTTGATATAATGAGTAATTAAGGAAATACTTGATGAGTAGAATGAGTAATTAAGGAAATACCTGATAAGTAGAATGAGTAATTAAGGAAATTCCTGATAAGTAGAATGAGTAATTAAGGAAATTCCTGATAAGTAGAATGAGTAATTAAGGAAATACCTAATAAGTAGAATGAGTAATTAAGGAAATTCCTGATGAGTAGAATGAGTAAGTAAGGAAATTCCTGATAAGTAGAATGAGTATTTAAGGAAATACCTAATAAGTAGAATGAGTAATTAAGGAAATTCCTGATAAGTAGAATGGGTAATTAAGGAAATACCTGATAATTAGAATGAGTAATTAAGGAAATACCTGATAAGCAGAATGAGTAATTTAGGAAATACCTGATAAGTTAAATGAGTAATTAAGGAAATACCTGATAAGTAGAATGAGTAATTAAGGAAATTCCTGATAAGTAGAATGAGTAATTAAGGAAATTCCTGATAAGTAGAATGAGTAATTAAGGAAATTCCTGATAAGTAAAATGAGTAATTAAGGAAATACGTGATAAGTAGAATGAGTAATTAAGGAAATACCTGATAAGTAGAATGAGTAATTAAGGAAATACCTGATAAGTAGAAAGACTAATTAAGGAAATTCCTGATAAGTAGAATGAGTACTTAAGGAAATTCCTGATAAGCAGAAGGAGTAATTAAGGAAATACCTGATAAGTAGAATGAGTACTTAAGGAAATACCTGATAAGCAGAATGAGTAATTAAGGAAATACCTGATAAATAGAATGAGCCAATAACGAAATACTTGATAAGTAGAACAAGTATCAGACGTCTAAATGGGGACTAGAATAATTTTGAGGAGACTGAACAATCGACAGTGCCAACAAGTAATTAAGATCTCAAATTAGCCACTAAAGCAATCAATTAGAGATTTAATGGTCATTACTGAGTAATAACACGAGTGGGAATGAGGTTGTAAAATCGTGATGATAAATTGTGATTATGTCATAATAAAATCTTTGAGGCAACGTATATATATATATATATATATATATATATATATATATATATATATATATATATATATATATATATATATATATATATATATATATATATATATATATATATATAAATATATATATATAAATATATATATATATATATATATATATATATATATATATATATACATATATATATGTATATATATATATATATATATATATATATATATATACATATATAAATATATATATATATATATATATATATATATATATATATATATATATATATATATATAATTTAAATATATATATATATATATATATATATATATATATATATATATATATATATATATATATATATATATATATATATATATATATATATATATATATATATATATATATATGCAGGTAACGAAAGCGATGTCAGTCATTCACAACTAACCCCTAGGCAATCATTCACGACTATCCACAAACATTCAGTAATTCAGTGATTCGTGACTATTCAATAATCTTTCAATCACGATTAACCCACAAACATTTAGTCATTCTCTATTAACCCTCAGGCATTCAATTATTCACAACTAATCCACAAACTTGAAATGAATTCTTAATGATATTTGAGCCCCTCCTGGTCCATTGTGCGTCTTGATGAAGGTCGAGGATCGATACCTTGCCTAGATTCCATGATTTAGTTGCCAATTGTACTTTAGGTATGGGAGCTTTTATTCTAAACAGTATTAAAGGCTATTATGGGCCGTGGTAGTTGACCTTGGCTGGCCGTGTGCTGAACTAGCTCTGGTATTGACCAGAGGTCGTCAAGGCAGCTGCATCGATCTTTCCCACATTATGTCGTTCTTGTCGTCCTTTTGTTGTTGTTATGTGATTGTGGTGGTGTTGTGGTGATGGGATTTGTGTTATGGTAATGTAGTGTTGTTACGGTTATGATAACATTCGTGTAGTGGTGATGAAATGCGTGTTGTGGTGGTAAATGACACGCGTCGGGTTGGTGATGTTTGCGTTGTGATGTTACGGTGTTCGTATAGTGGTGATGAGGATACTTTTGTTGCATGAATGATGGTTGTCAGTGAGGATAAGGGGTGGAGAGGGGTAGGAACAACGATGCTGAGTTTTATCTGTAGTTCTGGTGGATATTGTGCTCTCGACCTAGCTCGGTTGTTGCTTTAATCTCCCTTTGATGTTGTTTTGTTCTTGTAGCGTCGTGTTCTCTTTGTCATCCGGTCATTGACGCGATGTTGTATTACTCACCGAGTTGTGTTTGAGTGGGGGAACGAATCTCAGTTGCTGAGCCAGACTTTTAAGTTAATACCACTACGAGTGGAGTCACAGCTGCTGACCCAGACTTTTAAGCTGATGCCACTACGAGTGGAGAGTTTCAGCGACTGAGACAGACTTTTAAGCTATTAATACAAGTGGGGAGAGTCTCGGCTGTTGAGCTAGCCTCTTAACATGATTCCAACTATATTACTGGTTTTTCTTTCTGGTGTTCTTGTTCAGCCGTGTTGTCATTGCTATTGTTCCAGCGCTGTCTTTGTGTTGCCATTGCTGTCTTCGCTACGTTTTGTGTTGTTGTTGTCAGTACGTTGTCTTTGTGTTGTCGTTGCTATTGTCGCTACGCCGTTGTCTTTGTGTTGCTGTTTTCACTAAGTTGTCTTTGTTTTGCCATTTTTGTTGTCGCTACGCTGTCTTTATGTTGCCGTTGCTGTTGTCGCTACGCTGCTGTCTTTGTGTTGTCGTTGATGTTATTGTCCTGCTGTACTTGGGTCTCCATGTTCTCAGTGTTGCCGTCGCGTAGTGATGTTTGTCCTGGCTGAGCACTGACCGCCCTCCATCAAAGGCAGTGATGCTATTGTGTGAATCCCGTTCCTCGTGTATTTATGTCCTCTCAGTCTATAATTTATCCTTATCACGGTTACCTAGAACCCAAACCCTTACATAGTGGTTTTGCAGACTTTACAAAGCCCTTCCTAACACATTTCCACACTAGAAACGAAACATCGCTGCTGTACATTAGAGAAACGTTGCAACTGTAGTAACTATTTTGGAACACGCGTTTCCTGACCTGAAAGCGCATTATAGCTATAATCATATTATACAGCATAGCATGAAACGTTACTGATCTACCAATTACCGCGTATTTTCCGGCATATAAGGCGCACGAGCATTGCGAGTTCTCAGTGAATGCTAAAATGGTATACGATACCGATTGGTTGATAAGTAAGACACATATACAACATTCAGGTGTCTTTGTTCCGAAACGTATCTCCTACACAATAGGCTTCTGCAGTCGAGTACAGAGAGTAGGCAGGAGCAGTAGAGATGTGAAGACGATGTAATCAGTCCATCACATCTCTTCACATCTCTACTGCTCCTGCCTACTCTCTGTACTCGACTGAAGAAGCCTACTGTATAGGCGAAACGTTTCGGAATAAAGTTACCTAAATGTTGCCTATGTGTCTTACCTACGAACCTGTCGGTATTTTATACCATTTTGATATTCACTTGACTAAAGAAGTCTACAGTGTAGGCGAAACGTTTTACCAGTAAAGATAACCAACTGTTGCATATGTCTTAATCATGGCGTTAAATAAACTGAGGATGGGAAGAGGTGTCTTGATGCTAGAGAGTAAAAGGAATAAATAGTGGTAGTAATGCTCTGTAAAATCACGAGTTCTGTAGATGATCTGAGTTTTTTCTTCCTCAGTTGATCTGCAACTTATCTCATTTGCGTAGTCACGAAAACAAGAGGAAAATTTATGGGCATTTTAAGCAGGGAGAGCCTTTGCTTTACCTCGTTTGGCACAAGTGGGACTATTTGGTACCTGATAATGCTCTAGTGTGGGCTAAACGTCATTAAAAAGACTTTCTCTCCTGTGAATAACCGTGAATTATCACTTGTCACCTAATGTCCTTGTCTATCAAGATAATACGTCAACATCTACATTCTCGCTGATCATTTGATCTCCCACACACAATGAAAAGACACACCAAACTGCAATAAGCTTTAATGAAACGATGTTTCCTCATCAAATCCTTCTTTTAAGGAAGAATAAGTCACAATACCGTGGCTGGTACAATTCACAAAAGAACACACTTAGAGAAGGAAAATTTAGAAAATTTGTTGGTCCGTAAATATTAAGGTACAACCAAGTGAGAAAATGAGAAAACAAAAAGACAGGCACGAAAAAGAGAAAGGAATGAGAGAAGGATTAGAAGAACGATCTTTAAGACCAGTTGCAGCTAGGAACTCCATTAGCACACCCTGGACAAGACCCTCTTCCACCGTGACCGATATCCGTCAGGAGCCCCACGTCTCAGGGCGTGTGAGCTATGTATTCTCAACTCAGTCCTAAGAACATAAGAATGGAGGAACATTGCAGCGGGTCTACTGGCCAATACAAGGCAGGTCCTTATCAAAACCACTCATGTAAGACCTGAAAGACCGTGCCCCTGAAAGGCCGTGCCTCTGAAAGACCGTGCCCCTGAAAGACCGTGCCCTGTAGACACGCTGTTTCCACTTTGAGTTACACAAGATGAAATCCCTCAAAATCGATACATTCAGACAGCGCCGTACAGGCATATCATACCTACCTGGAGGGTGTTCCAGAGGACAACGCCCCCGCGGTCTAGTCCTTGACCAGACTTCCTGGTGGATCAGGGTCTGATTAACCAGGTTGTTACCTCTGGCCGCACACTACGTTGCACAGGACGCTTTTAAGTGGAAAAAGATCTGCTCTATGAGGAGCTTTTGTAAAGTTCTCCCGAAGAAGATCTATACAGAAAGAGAAGTGATCAAAAACGAGCCCAGACCTTAACTCTAGTCCTATGGTTTTGAGCCGAACACTCTACATGAATATATATATATATATATATATATATATATATATATATATATATATATATATATATATATATATATATATATATATATATATATATAAACTTCTTCATTTTTGCAGTAATGTGATAAATGGTTCCTTCTTCCCTCTTCCTTTCCCTCCATCCCTCTGTTTCTCTGTCTCTGTCTCTCTCTCTTTCTCTCTCTCTCTCTCTCTCTCTCTCTCTCTCTCTCTCTCTCTCTCTCTCTCTCTCTCTCTCTCTCTCCCTCTACCTCACAACCTCACAAATACGAAATCTCAAGACAAATAAACATAATGTCCCGAGAGCTTTTCGTGTCTTGCAGCAGTGGAATGTGAAATTACATCAGAGAGAGAGAGAGAGAGAGAGAGAGAGAGAGAGAGAGAGAGAGAGAGAGATAGTTATATGAACACAAATGAGAGAAACTTCGCAAGAAAAAGAAGGAGAAGCTGATGAGGAAGAAGAGCATGAAACAGGATGAGGAAGAGGGGGCGAAGAAGGGGGAGAAAAAAGAGGAAGAAGAGGATGAGAAGAATGTCGAAGAGAAGCAGCAGCCGGAATGGGGGAGGGGAGGTTAAGTAACAGCAGAGGAGAGAGGGGAGGTTAAGTAGAAGCAAAGGGGAGGTTAAGTAGAAGCAGAGAGAAGAGGGTAAGTAGAAGAAGGGAGAGGGGAGGTTAAATAGAAGCGGAGGGGAGGTTAAATAGAAGCAGAGGGGAGGTTAAGTAGAAGCAGAGGGCAGAAGGGAGGTTAAGTAGAAGCAGAGGGCAGAAGGGAGGTTAAGTAGAAGCAGAGGGGAGAAGGAGGGGAAGATCAAAATAAAGACTTTCCCCTCCCACAAAAAAATAGATGAAGATACTTGTCTGATGTGGGAATGATCCTGAAGCAACGGCAGAGGCCGCCGGGCTAAGAGCTTCTACTGCGTTATCCTGGTATTTCATTTTGCCTCCTAGCTGCCGGGCCAAGAGTTTCATTTCCAGTGATTTATCTTGTTCAGAGACCAAAACAAATGACTGTCAGGGGGGGGAAGAGGTAGGGAGGGAGGCTAGAGGGAGGGGGGGAAGGAAGAATGAGGCAAGAGGGCTTCGGTAAGGAGGAAGGAGGAGGAGGAGAAGGACTGTTGAAAATAGTATAAAATAACGACAAGTTGATGAGTTAGACACATGTGCAAAAGTAAGTGAAACGTTTTAACAATAAAGATATACTAGGAGGAGGAGGCGAAGGAGGAGGAGGCGAAGAAGGAGGAGGAGGCGAAGAATGAGGAGGAGGAGGAGGCTGCGAAGGGGGGTGTTGGGGTAAAATAAATAGCTGTCAACAAAGCAGAGACGAAGGGGTATCAACTAAAACAGATGACTATCTGCAAAACAAGCGAGTGTCGATGGGGTAAAAAAAGGTGTCACTACCAAACAAGATGGATGACTATAGCGGCTAAACTGCTCCCAAAACACGCCGCCGCTGAACGAATGACGGTACGGAATACAGACCTACGGTAATTATCACACTAACAAATGACTGGGCAAAAATGCAGACCTAAGTGATTATTTCACAAAATACAGCACAAACTCTAAGGAATAATTATACAAATAACAACTTACAGAAGACAGGCGCTAGGAATTATTATAGTAATATGGGAGGGTACAGAAGACAAACCTGGTTAATCATTGTACTAAGAAATGGCTGCGGCTAAAACTATTTAATAAGAGTTGAAAACGTAATAAAATCGAAAGAAAAGGTAGCCATTGCTATCCCAGTGAACCTCACAATAATTATAATAATATATAATAATAATAATAATAATAATAATAATAATAATAATAATAATAATAATAATAATAATAATTAATAATTAATAATAATAATAATACTAATAATAATAATAATAATAATAATAATAATAATAATAATAATAATAATAATAATAATAATAATATGAAGAAGAAGAAGAAGAAGAAGAAGAAGAAGAAAAAGAAGAATGCAATTAATGTTTTTTGTCAGTTTTAATGATAAGGAAAACTTTTTTCAGAAATATATCCCAAATTTAAAAATTATAGATGACGATTAAAGATTGGCGATTAAGGACTGTATGTCTATATTTAGGGATCGGACCATACCAAAGTTTTTGCCGATTCCGATACCTAGTTTTCTGCCGATACCGATGCTTTTCCAATATTTCTTTTATTTTTGAAAGTGTAAATGGCTGTCTTCAATATATATATAAAGGAATGCTTATTACACAATGTGTGTTAAATAACATAAATGTTAAGTGTTAAATAACGTAATTTCTTTGAGATGAAAATACTATTACTCATTACATATATATCGTGCCGATTAAGCCGAACCGACAACACTGCGACTAGCCGAGGGCTCGAACCTGTGTTGTTTTGGTCCTCCTCATGGTGAGTGAAAATCACACGGCGCTCCAACCCAAAGGACCACCCATTCCTACAAAGATCACGCACCCAGCAGAGCTAGGTCACAATGATGTTATTGATTAAATACCACTCGTTCGTGGTTACAATGTGAGATATATATGTTTTTTATGTGAAAAAAAAAAAAAATCACTTGAGAGAATAGAAAAGTAAATTCAGCGCTTTCGTGAGTAGTCACTGAAAGCGCTTGGAATTCTCTATTCTTTCAGAGTGGTTGTTCTGCATATTCTGAAATCACCTGTTTACTGTGATCTTATTGCATATATATATATATATGCATATATATATATATATATATATATATATATATATATATATATATATATATATATATATATATATATATATATATATATATATATATATATATATATATATATATATATATATTCAAAATGATAGTTGTAATTTAAGAAATAATGATCTAGTTTTCCATTGTTATTATAGATAAAACAAAGAACTGAGAACAAAACAGACGAACATCAATGAACTAACGACCGTTAAAAAAATTTCCTCTAAAACAAAAACAACTGGCTAACGACACAAAAAAAAAGTCTATATTTGTAACAAAAGACAAATAGTTTAACCTCTTACTGCCGATAAAACCTAATAGTATATCGCACTTGTAAACAGTGATTGTTAGTCCTGGACCACAAGGCTCCTACACCGCCGACTGGTAAACAGAGATACCTTTCAGCAGCTTCGTTTAATGGTCTAGGATCATTACAGCTGGTCTAAGACCCTTTGCAATCATAAAAGGAACGATTCATAATGGTCTAAGACCACTTGTAGTGATAACAAGAACGATTCAAAATGGTCTAAGACCACTTGTAGTGATAACAAGAGCGATTCAAAATGGTCTAAGACCACTTGTAGTGATAACAAGAACGATTTATAATGGTCTAAGACCACTTATAGTGATAACAAGAGCGATTCATAATGGTCTAAGACCACTTGTAGTGATAACAAGAACGATTCATAATGGTCTAAGACCACTTGTAGTGATAACAAGAACGATTCATAATGGTCTAAGACCACTTGTAGTGATAACAAGAACGATTCATAATGGTCGAACATCATTTGCTTTAATAACAGGAAACTGGTCTAAGACAAGCTGTAATAATATCAAAAGCAATAACTCACAACTCACACAGACGTTAGAGATGAAACTGAATATGGTTCATGTTACAGGCCATGAGCCCGTAACATGCTAAGTTTGCTTCGGCTCATTCACAGTCTTAAAGTAGATATCCCATCTCAGCTTATTTATAGGCAAGAATCTGTATATCAATGGCATATATAGTATGTTAATAAGGCGCAATACGCGGTTTATGGCATTCATTGTGATGACGTCTTACCCACCAGTGGCTTTATTGATATATTCTCTAGTGGACTAAACGTCCAAATGAAATATTAACTTCATGTTGTGTCTTATTAACATGCAAGAATCTATGCTTAAATTATTTCTAAACCTAACCGTAGCTAAGGTATACGAGCAGCCATAAGCACGGTTCCCACAACAACTGGCTAACACCCAGGTAACTATTCACTGCCAGGTGAACAATGGGCAGCACGTTCTCGCACCACCCAGAAAATCGAACTCGGGCACCTTCCATTGCTAGCGGAGCGCTCTACCATGGAGCTACACTTGACAACAAAGAGTTGAATGTATAAGTAACGCAAACGCCCGTCAGCCCAGCACAGGACGCTTCCGGAATCCGATGAAAATCGGCCCAGTAAATGGCAGCCAGCAATTCAGAAAGAATATCAACAAAGCAAACAACGACAGCTGAAACAAATGACAATAACAATCTACATGTATATAACTTTCTAAAAGATTAGATATATATATAATATATATATATATATATATATATATATATATATATATATATATATATATATATATATATATATAGGAAGGTACAATCTTAGAACTGTTATAGGGACCCTCATCCTCAGAGAAAAGAATAAACCTTCTTCAGGAAAACTCAAGGTTCTCACTGAAGCTGTTTGAGAATTTTCTCCTACCACCCCTATATTTTATGTATATTTTATTTTTATTTAAAGACAAAATACATTGACAAAACATTCACAAAAATCGATAGAAAGTAAACTACATAGGTAACTCAGAGCTACATCTCGAATACTTCGTCCAGCTCCCCGGCGGTGGGCCATGTGCCCAGAATGCTGCAGGCATTTCCTCTCTGGATTGCAACACTGAGTCTCTGAAAGAGGCTGGTCGCCCTGTGGTCCTTGGTTTCTATGATGAGCTTTTCACCCAGCTCTATTAGGAACTTTAAAAGCACACTTGCCCCATGCTCCAAGGGTCTCCGACCATTGGGATGAAGTTATAGCAAGGGGAAGGTCTTCACATTTGCGGATCTTCTGGTCTCCTGTGGTTGGCAGCTTCACCCCTTCCACTACGGAGTATGGCAAGTAGGTGTCTGCCAATGTGGCGGCACATGTGAGTCCCAGGCAATCTGCTTTCCATCCTTCCAAGGTAGCATAGTGGCTCCATCAGGACGCTTGACTTCCGTCAGACCTCTGCACTTGGGGTTCCGTTGAGCTGGGCAAAGGCTGTAGCGGTTCTCTTTATGATGTCACTGACCCCCTCATGCCTGGCATACTTCCTTCTGCTGTGTGACACGAGACCATGAAGTCCGAATTGATCAGCTGTCGCCCCTGCCGCAAATACACCATGTTCGGGGAGGATGGGGCGGCTAGACGAAGAGCAACACCAATCTGAATGGCCTGGGGTCTAGTCGAGTGCCAAGGAGGAATTGGGAACAGCTAACAGGAAATCTCCTGAGTGTGGTGCCTCACTGCCAGGAGATGAGCTTTGTCCTTTCCTGATGCATTGGAGAGCATTGTGTTGGCGATTTTTCCATGATCGGTTTGTCCCAGTGGGACTGTTTGTGTTCTTTGGGAGGAGCTGGTCTACTGGAGGAATCTGTAAGGTGTCCCCCTGAATCGCTGCTTCATATATATATATATATATATATATATATATATATATATATATATATATATATATATATATATATATATATATATATATATATATATATATATATATATATATATATATATATATATATAAAATATATATATATATATATATAAATATATATATATATATATATATATATATATATATATATATATATATATATATATATATATATATATATATATATATATATATATATATCTTAGAAACAAGGATGGCAGCAAAAAAAACAACAAAAATTTCCTGGGGGGATAAGAAAGATAACAAAGAGGGGAAATCTTCCCCGAGGGGTGACTTTTTACCTTCCTGACCCGTAACGACAGAAAAAAAAACCCCCATTTTCCCAGAGTTGGGATGAAAACCCCCGTAAAAGTAGCTTTTTTGGGAAAAACCCGAGGGAAAAGGGAGTTTTTCCAGCAACAGACTGGATCTTTCAGGCAAGTCTTTGTCTTCTTTTGTAATTTTTAACCCCTTTTCATTAGTTAGTTATTTTAATATGTTTTTTGCATCCCCCATCCAGTGGGGATAAAAAATTACAGAGGTACATAAATGGGTCGGGACTGGGCCTCAAAGTTTTGATAGGCCTTACAAGTTACAGAGGAAAATTAAAATTCAAAATTTTAAATTCTGGAAAGGGTTTCCAAAATTTAAAAAGGAAATTGAACTCCAGGTAGGCCCTATCCCCAATCATGAAAATTAAAGGTATTTACAGATTACAGGGGTTTACAAAAGGGGGTTAGGGCCCGGCCCAAAAGTTTTGAGGGTGAACTAGGTACAAGGTAAAAAAATCACAAGTTACAAAGGTAATGAACTAGGTTAAAAAAGGAAAAGGGTTTTAAAAGTTAAAAAGGTAAGGGTTTTTTTATTATTCTTGTATTTTAAGCCCCCTTTTTCCCACCCCTATCTAGCCTCAGTTTGCTTTTTCCCATTCTAGTTTAATTTCTCCTTCACCTTTGTGTCTCTTACAGGGGCAAACCCCGAAAAAGGCCTGAACCCTGGTTTTAAAATAATTTTTTTTTTCCCTTTTTTTCCCCCCTTTCTCTCTCCTCCCCTCTCTCTCTCTCTCTCTCTTTTTTTGGGGTTTGAAATTAAGGGTCCCAGCTATATTTGACAGTTTTTTACGGTTAAGGTTCAACTTTTTGGCAAAAGGCTTTACCTACATAACAATTTTAAAGCATTTTTTTTATGAGACATGGGGGGAAACAGGATGAAGTTAAATAACGGGAAAACATTTTCATTTTTATCAACTGATTTATTTTGTTGAATTTTATTATGCTGTACAATTTTTCCCTTACTCGAGTCATCCCGGGATGGACCCCAGATGGAGGTATTCTGGGAAAAAATTTCAGCCAGAGGAAATTGTCTTTCTCCCCCTCTTTGGCATAAAAACTTGTTTTACGCTGTCCTCGGGGATCCCAAATGCAAGGTTTTTACAATTGGCCTTGTACATTTTTTAAAAGGGCCCCCCCATCCCTCCTTTGGGCCCTGCTGAAATGGTTTGGTTTTGGGGTGGGGCCAGGCGAGGTGGACCTTTTTTTCTTCTTTTACTCTTAAGCAGTCGATGGAGGGGGCAGAAACCAAGAAAGTAGCCCTTTCCAAAGGGGTTCGGGGAAAATGCCCGTAAACTTCCCGGCTGCCCTTTTTGAAATTTAAAAATGGTTCTTCCAATGGGTTTGTTTTGGGGGTCCACCCAAAAAAGGGGGTTTAACTTTTTCTCCAGGGGAACATCCCCCCATTCATCCCTACTGCACCAGCATTCCATAAATTTTGGGGATCATCATTTGGTTTTTCAGGTTTCCAAAAGTTTCCCCAATTTTTTCCCGCTGAAAAGCCCCAGCTGGTGATTGAAAGTAGCTTAGAGCAGCTGGCATTTCTTTCTGGGTAAGTAAAAGCCAAATTAACAGTCGTTGCATATGGGGGTTTGGGGTGAGATGGGAAGGCCCTTACCGAAATTCCATTAAAAAGGAAGCAGCTTTTTTGAAAACTTGCCCCAATAGGATGTCTTCTGATTCCGTTCCCCTTTAGAACTACATTGAGATCTATGAAAGGGTAGCCCCCGAGGGGACAAGCGAGATTTTCAACCCAGTGTTGAAGTTTTGCTAAAAGGTCCCGGGGCCACACCGGTCAAAAACGTAATGTCCCTCTAAAACAAGGCCCGACTTTGATTCATCCAAGGCTGGTGCCATTGGGGGGAAAAATTTAAAACAGATCAGCAGCAGAGTAAAACCCCCTTTCCCCGAAGATATTGGATCACAAAAAGTGAGTGGTAGTCAAAAAACCCCTTTATTTGTCTTGGTTATTTTCTCAAGGGTCTTCCCGTGATTGGCAGGAGTGACACGGTTTTTGGGTTTCTGATTTCTTCTGCTCTTCTTTTTGTGAACAGGGACACATTCCTTTCTTTCCCCCTAAAAGGGCCATTTACACTGACCAGGCAGGGGTTTTAAAGATGCAGGGAGGTGCCAGCTGGTTTTACATCTTCAAAATCTTGGGCCCCTTGCCTTTTCTTGGGCCCAAGGCGGGAAAAAATGCACCTCCTCCCGCCTTTTTCACCACCAAAAAGTTTTGACACAGTTCTTGGAGCTAACCCCAAAGGGGGGTTTTGCTGGGTCGGGAAATTGCATTTTGGAGCAAAGGGGGTTAGCAAAGAGGTCCCCTTCTCTTGGCTACTAGTGAAATTTTGGGCCCATCCCGTCAATTTTTAGAGGTGGAATAAAATTCATCAGGCAGAAACTTTCTGTCCTTGACCCCCGGGCCACCAGGGGGCCTACTACCCTTTAAACTTTCTTTTGTCCTTCCCCATTTTGTTTGGGCCCACCGAACATCCCATATTTTAGGCTTGCATGCGGGGTTCCCTTTTTGGTAGTAGGATTTTCTTATACCTTCCCATTCCCTTTTTCCCCTTTAGGGAACTTCCCCTTTGAAAAAAACCAAAGGGTGATCGAGGCCCTTACATATTGCCCCGGAAGGAATTGTTTTTTGTTGTAAAATTAAGGGGTTTTCCAGTGAAGGCTTTCACTTGGTTGTCAACATCCCCCTTTGGAAAAGCATTCCCGTTCCGGGGGTTTGGGGGAGCAGGCAAAGGGGGGTGGCCAAACCTCTTTCCCTTTGCCAGGTTGTGCGGGGGATTTTACCCGTTCTGTTGGGATCCTAAGTGTCAAAAAAAAAGCCTTGTGGTCCCGACGATCCAACAACTGGGGGTTGAAAATGGCTTCCCTTTTGCCAGATCTCACTACTTTGGGGAGGGTTGAGTAGGGAAAAAAAAAAAGTTTTCATGTAAAAAACCCGCAAGAAGGCCCAAAGTCCCCCTGTATAAGGTGCTGGGTTTATCACCAAAAATTATAAATATTTCTGACAGTTTGGGTTTGGGAGAAGGGGTCAGTATTTTCCAAATTTTGGGGGATAGGGTCTGCATTTTTTTGAGGGCTGTCATTGACATGCTAGCAGAGGTACTAAATGTTTTTAAGAAACGAAAACATCTTTCAAGATGTGTAGGGGGCAACATCAATGTGTTGGGGATGGAAAATTTTTGAAACACAAACACCCCCTCCCTTGGGCCCTTTTCCTTCTTCTTCTCTCCAGGGGTGTAGCCAGCAATTTTTAAAAAATTTTTTGGGGTCCTGTCTCCAAAAAGTTTAAAAAAACAACCATCATTCGGGACGTGGGGTGCCAAAACCATGGGTGGGGTCTCCCAAAATTGTTGAAAAATCCTAAATTTTGGCCCCCCAAGGACTTTATGACGGGTTCCCCTGATGAAGTGGTCAGCTTTAGGTGGTGGGTATTTGGGAATGTAAAAGGGGCCTGCCCCTTGGGGAGGAGGGGAGGGTGCCCGGGGGTGGGTGTAGGTCTGTGGTCTTGATAAGGCGCAATCCCCCCTGCTGGGGTGGGATTTGGGTTTAAGGGGGCATTGAGGGTTCCCCTTTTAAAGTCCCGCTGGTTTGTTCCCGAGCAGGTCTCAAACAGGTGGCCCTGTCCCTTTCCTTTTTTTTCCGGGGCCTGGTCCTCCTTTTGTCCTTTTTTGTAGCAGTAAATTTACCCCTGGTATCTCGGGCCCGTTGTTGGGTGTGCCCCTTTCCTGAAACGGAGCACAGCCCGGTGCCTGGGAGGGGGGACTGGGGTTGCCCCCCTAGGGTTTTTCCAAATTTTTTCAGGGTTCTGCCCGCCCGGAAAATGTGATGGGGGGGGGCGGCTGTGATGTCTTCTCCCTCCCGTCCCCCTCCAACCTCTGCCCGTCCTCACCGTTCGACAGATGTGTCCTGCTGTTCTGTACTTCGGCGCAGTAGGTGATCAGGTGCAGTGATAGTTCCCTGATCATTAACTCCACCGTTCTCTGGTGGAGAAACTCCTGGCTCAGAACTTGCTGACGAAGCACTGCTACCAGATTCTAGAATAGTATCGGCAGGTGTGCTGACAGGTGTAGGATCAGAGATGGTATGTGCACTGTCAAGTAGACTGGCAGTAGCTGAAGCAGAGATGTCAGGTGTAGGAGAATTAACAGATCCAAGGCTTCCCACGTTGCTGGGAAGAGGATTTGTTCCCTCTGTGGTGGTCAGAGGAATTGTGTTAGGATTCCCAAAGGTAGTGTTTTGAACTCTGTCAGTCTGTGGGACCTTAGCGATGACAGAATTCCACTCTCTCTCTCTCTCTCTCTCTCTCTCTCTCTCTCTCTCTCTCTCTCTCTCTCTCTCTCTCTCTCTCTCTCTCTCTCTCTCTCTCTCTCTCTGTCTCTCTCTCTTTCTCTCTCTCTCCCATATTCACTGCTTAGCTCCCTTTTCTTGTCCCTTCTCCTCCCTACCCTCGTTCTCTTCCTAATCTCCAAATCGCAATCTATTTTTGACCTCTCCTGTCGTGTCGTATGTTCCAATTCTCTCTCTCTATCTCTCTCTTTCATTACTCCTTTCCCTTTCAGTCCTCTTTTCCTGTCTCCTCTTTATTCCTTTTTTCATCTTCCTCCTCTCTTCCCTCCTTTTCTTCTTCCTCTTCTCTCTCTTTATCTCCTGTTTCATCCTCTCATTCATCCTATTCTCCCTCCTCCTTCGCCTCTAATCTCCTGTCAGACCATTCTTTTTTGTCTCCCCCCCCCACCTCCTCTATCCTCATCACTTCCTTGGTTCCTCCCATCTTTCCTCATCCATTCATGTTAGTCACAGTTCCTCGTTTCTTCACCTCTTCTTACTACCCATTCTATTCCTTTATCTAATTTTTGTTTACCACTTCGCATCTTTGGTTCTTTTATCTTGAATTTTTTCTTTCATTAAAGTGTGTATATCCCACTCCTTATATTATTAATTTTCTCATCCCCTTAATCTTCCTTTTCATTATTCTACTTACATCTTTCTTCCCCATTTCAGCCCTGTCCTTTAGGGCTCTCACTCTATCTTCAACTTTCCTCTTATTATTCTATCCTCATCTTTACCCCCCACTTTTCTATTACTATTCTATTTCTTTTATTCTTCCTAATCTAGCCCCTCAGTTGTATTCACCCCAATTCTAGCGTCATTTTCTTATGCCCCCATTCTAACTCTATTTCTTCTCCACACTTTTCTTCTCTTAAAGAGGCAAACACCGAGATGGCCCCAAATTTCTTAGATTTTATCATTCTCTCTCTCTCTCTCTCTCTCTCTCTCTCTCTCTCTCTCTCTCTCTCTCTCTCTCTCTCATAATCACTGCTTAGCTCTCCTTTCCTGTTTCCTAATGACCCTTCTCCTTCCTTTGTTCTCTATTAAATCCCCTATATCGCACTCTCTTTTTTGACCTCTCCTTTCGTATCATACGTTCTAATTCTTTGTCTCCTTCCTTCTCTCTCTCTCATGGCTTCTGCACTACAACTTATTCCAACCTTGCCGAAAACCCGTTTGAAATTCCTCTTCGTTCACTAAAGACGAACACGCCTCACCCAGAGCCACTCTGGCGTGATCTGCACTCGCAAAGGACCTTTTCGAATTCGCCTGACCTTCCTCCGTCTCTGTAAAAAAAATGCAGAAGGTAAAGACACAGTGACTTTACACTCGGTCTTTTGCTCGCGTTAGCTTTTGCGAGAAGAAAGAACACACGTTACCGGAGAAGCCATTATTGGCTCAACGTTTCGCTCTGTGAAGACGAGAAACAGACATGTGCATCACCCAGGCATCTTTATTTTCGGCAATAATGATACTTAAGTGTTCCCCTTGTGTTTGACTCATCTCATCTTGTCGGTCCTGTATGCCATTTATAATATATTAAAAAAGTGTTAAAACCGTATGGGTTAAAGATCCTCTGTACATAGAGAGCTACACGATGGTAGTACGTTATGTGGATCTTCAGTGATGTGTCAAAAATCCTAGAATTGGCCTGGTACTCAAGGCTCTCGTCTCACACCCTGAGTGTCCGTGGTTTGATCTCCGGCAGGGTGGTAACATTGGGCGTGTTGTCTTACACCTGCTGTCCATGTTCACCTATCAAGTAGATACCTATGTGTTAGTCGACTGGTGTGGTTCGCATTCTGGGGGACAAGATTAAAAGACCCCAGTGGAATTAAGGCAGACAGCCCAGCCTTCTGATGTTACATAGTGAGGATGGGGAGTTTGAGGAGCTCAGACCAGCAGACCCTCTCGTGCCACAAACTGGCAAACATCATACCGTATATCTCCTTCGCTTTATAAGTGTGTCATCCCCTTATTTTTCAATAAAGAAACCCAGGTGTTGCACATTAGTCTTATTGATATTTTTCAGCACTAATGCAGCAGCGAGTATATTTTACCTTTAATGAGTTCCTAGAGTTTTTTTCTGCTCCCGGAGCCCGGCCATGGGCTAGACTCGTCTGGTATTTACCTAGTCAACCAGGCTATTGCTCTTGGTGGCCCGCAGCCCAACATATCCATTACAGCATGGTTAATCTGGCACCTAGTTTCCTCTTGACGACTTATACACTTTTCTGCTCATTATTTTTTCACTGTATGAACGCTATTCTAGTCTTTGTTTATCTTGTACGAGACTTGCACTAAACTGTGTATAGTGTACATACATTCTGGTGTTGGGAATCAATGCTAAACTACAGAATTCAAGTGAGTGTACTTTAATTTCTCATTTTAAAGATTAAGACACATGTCCAACAGTTGGGTATCTTTACTGATGAAACGTTTCGCCTACGCAGTAGGCTTTTTCAGTCAAATACTGAAGAATCCTACTGGGTAGGCGAAACATTTCGTCAATAAAGATACCCAAATGTTTCGCATGTGTCTTAATCTTCAACTTGTCGTTATTTTATACCATTTTCATTTTGATAAGCTGGTTAATAGAACCATCAGGTACCCCAGACCCTTGGAGACGTACATGTGTTTGTGAGTGTCCCATATATTGCGAGGCGCTATGATGAAGCTTAGCCGGTGCCCTTATAAGTCCTGCCCTAAGCTGAATCTCAATCCTCTTATGTGTACATCCGGCTCTAAGCTGATACTTAGCTTAAGCTAGCTGAAACCTAGCTTATGTTTCAATTCGGCGCTACAAACAGCCCGTTTACGCTGTCGTTGTCGATAATCTATATCTAAATACTATTAATATTGGTAGAATTACCAACAGTATATCTAAATATAGGTTAATTCGCTTTATAATAATCTAACCTAATCTATCTTAAATAAATAAATAATGACATGATTGCAAACAAACCACAGCAAACTCGTCGGTCTGGAGGTTTATAACTCACTCACCGCGAGTTCAGTCCCCGCCTGAACTATGGTTTGATAAATATTTTGTGAATGCATAGATCGGGTAGAAATCAACGAACTACGGTGTGATTCAAGTCCTGTTTGGAGGGCAGGTTGGCTAAATTATTGTTAAGATATTTCTGCTTCTGGCTAAAACAAAAATGGAAAAATAAAAAAAAATGGGACATGAAGACGTAATTTTATTTAAAAGAAAGAGAGAGAGAGAGAGAGAGAGAGAGAGAGAGAGAGAGAGAGGGAAGTGGAGACACAGCATCTCCATATTTAAATCAGATGTAAAGATTAAAGAAAACTCTATTCTGATTTATCAAGCCCCCAAAAAAATGGGAACGAATAAGACGCTTCACGAACGGAAGATAGAAAGAAAGAATCAACTCTTCTTATGTTCTCGTATTTTAGATAGGACTGAATATCCGCCATTGCCATAACGGTTCAGATTTCTTTAGTTTTCATGCGCATCTCGATTTTAAAATTCTGGGAGCGTCTCTGCCTCGATAGCTCGGCTGCAACGATGAACATTGAAGTGACATGCCTGTTAAATCCAGGGGAAGTACGTGACAGATTGTAATTTGTTGGAGATGATTCTGGGTGCTGGTAGTGGTGGTGGCTGATGATTGTGGTGGTTGGATGGTATCTTACTCCTGTGAGTACTTGGTATGAGTGATGGTACGCTTGCTGGTGCTGGTAATGATGGTAGTAGTGGTAGTAGTGGTGGTGGTGGTTGATGATTGTGGTGATTGGATGGTATCTTACTCCTGTGAGTAGTTGGTATGAGTGATGGTACTTTTGCTATTGTTGGCAGTTTGTCTGGGATAGCGTTCTACATAGGAGAGAGAAGCTTACGACGACGTTTCGGTCCGACTTGGACCATTTACAAAGTTACACTGACACAAAAGAGTGAGGAAGCCAATATATATAAGCGAAGGGGACAGGAACGGGACCAAGAGAGGAAGAAAAAGAAGTAGTGATAGTGTTTTTAACCACGTCGGTCAACAAGTCTCTCTATCTTAAAAATCACGAAAGTGTAAAATTAAAAGGTAAAAATATATGAAGTCAGACGTAACACAATCGAACACTAAACTATCGTAGTTTTCGAATATCTTCATCATCGCATGGGACCTGTAAACTCGTGTTCAGTAACAACAGGAAGATTTAATCGGGATATTATCTTTAGGTCTTGGTAAAGGAAGGGGTAATGGGTTTACTGAGCAGTAAATATTAGAGTAAAACCTCTCGGATATTTATTTGACAATACTGACTTGAAAATTGTATTCTGGGGACGTGACTCTTGCTAGAGTACGGGAGGGATGGAGACTTTCTCTCTCTCTCTCTCTCTCTCTCTCTCTCTCTCTCTCTCTCTCTCTCTCTCTCTCTCTCTCTCTCTCTCTCTCTCACTCACTTTACACAGGGTTTGACAAGGTTATTAAGGATCCCTAGCTATAATGACAAGCTATTTATACGTTAAGGATTCCTCACTTTATTGACAAGCTAAGAGCTGTTACCTACATCAACAAATTTGAAAGCATTTTTATTGTTATGAGACATACAAGTAGGGAACAGGATGAAGATGGAGCCATCTGTGGGCCAGCATTTTCATCTGATCAACTGACTTTGTCTCTCTCTCTCTCTCTCGCTCTCTCTCTATTTCTCTCTCTCTCTCTCTCTCTCTCTCTCTCTCTCTCTCTCTCTCTCTCTCTCTCTCTCTCTCTCTCTCTCTCTCTCTCTCTCTCTCTCTCTCTGATTATACTTTTCAGTGTCATAATCTCCCACTCGTTCCAGCGACCAGTTACGCTCAGATCATAACAAACAGCCATTATTGGACCATCACGGGAGGTAATTCTCCCACAAACCAGGAAACCAGCAGTTTCATCACCAAGTTTTGATAAATGGGAAGGAGCCAAACCCCTTCCATCCCCCCACCATCTCTTATGTCCTCCATTCCTCTTCTGTCCAACCCACCTTCCTCTCTGTTCTCTTCCCTTTGCTATCCACCATTTGTTTGCCCTCTTTCTTCCGTTCTTCTTCCACTTACTCTCCCTCCCCATTTTTTTTTTATTTTTTCTCTCTCCACTCATCGTCTGGTTTTCTCATTATTATTTCCTCTTCTACTTCCTCTGTTTCAGCTCTCTTCATTCCCTTTGTCTTTTCTCCTCTCATTCCCCTCTCTTAACACTCTCTCCTATCCTTGTTTCATTTCTTATCAGTTTCCTCCTCCTGTTCTTCCTCCTCCTTCCTTCCTTCCTTCCTTCCTTCCATCTGCATTACTGTACATCAGAACCCAGCATTAGCAAACAAGGTTTCTCGAGAGTACATAAAACATAAGAGGAATAACCTGGTTATTGCTAAGTAATCACTGCTTTTACCTATTCCTCTCTCTCTCTCTCTCTCTCTCTCTCTCTCTCTCTCTCTCTCTCTCTCTCTCTCTCTCTCATAACTTCTCTCCTTTCTTCATCTTTCCGTCTCTTCACATCCTGTCGTTTTCTATGTGTCTGTCAGTATTAATCACTAACTATTTAAATATGCACGTATTCATGCTGGTAAATGTATGCACTCATGCTTGCATTTATTTGTATGTACTGTATTTTCCGGTACATAACGCCACAACAGAAAGATCATAACGGTAAATTAGTAATCATATCCAAAGGCTAATTATCCTTTTACTTCACGCTAAAGCGTGTTACTATTATTATAATCAAGGGGAAGCGCTAAACCCGTAGGATTATACAGCACCTTGGGGGGGGGGATGTGGAAGGTATTCAGGTTTAATTCAGGGAACTGGAGAACAGATCCAATTCCTTATATCAAGAGCCCCTCAACAGCATCAAGGAACCTTCCTTGAGGGGTCCCTAGAGCGTAACGCAAAATGTCCTTGATCCTGACCTTGAGCAATAAGGCGCTGACTGATTTTTTAAGACATTTTGTGGGAGAAAAGCGCGCCTTATATGCTGGTGTATGTTATTTTATTAAGTCATCTTGTTCTATATGCAAGCTGCTTAATGGTTAGTAGAAGGCTAGTAAATTAAAAGAAAGATGTCAATGGAATCTTCAGGCATAGGGCAGCATCATTAGTCAGGGCGAAAATGTACACATAATCATAGCTCTCAGGGAAGAGCTGCATATTTCGATCTGTGTTTCAGATTCTCTTCAGTTGATCTGTGTAATAAGTGTATTAATATAGAGGGATTCTAAATATATCAATAGACTAATGAACTAAATGTGTCTCCATATTACCAGCCAAGACCCCACTACAGAGGGATCACCTAGACGAATAATAATAATAATAATAATAATAATAATAATAATAATAATAATAAATAATCTTTATTTCTACATGATACAACTTATACAGATCTAGCTGACATCAGTGACATACTACATATAAAGCCCATAGTTATGCAGAGCATTTCTGGCAACTTAAGCTAATCTTGTCCCCCAGGATGTAACCCACACCAGTCGACTAACACCCAGGTACCTGCTTGCTGCTGGGTAAACAGGGACAGCAGGTGTAAGGAAACACTACCAGTGTTTCCATCCGTTCCGGGTAGTACAATAGGGAAGGAAGCTACTGAAATAATATAACGAGATCAAATGAGCAGACAACGTAGGTCTGAAGCTTGGCCACCCGGCTATTAAACAACTAGAGAATCAGTGTTTGCCAATGGTCCTTCACTACCTAGCTGTTTCATTCCCTCGGATTAATTCCCTGCATAACACTCGTACTTGGTACTTATACTAAAGCGAACGGGCAGCTCCACTGTACATACACACAAGACATCGCCGCCGCACACAAGCTACAAATACATACATGAGAATATAGGTTAATAACTTTAAGGAAATGAAAATTAATATCTGATGTATGTAGCAAACCCGCAGTTTCTTTCCTCTTCTGTAACCTTTTATCTCACCCTCTATTCATTTCTCTCCCTCTCTTACCCACCTTTCATTTCCTTTCCCCACACCCTGTTTCATTTTCATATATATATATATATAATCAAAGTGAGTATATATATATATATATATATATATATATATATATATATATATATATATATATATATATATATATATATATATATATTTTTTTTAACAAGTCGGTCGTCTCCCACTCTTAAAAATTAAAATTAAGTCCTTTCTAAAATTTTCTCTTATGCGTTTAAAGATATATATATTTTTTTATTGATGTTAATGTAAAAACTAATAATTTTGTACCAAAAGAACCTTACCAAAGGAAACTTACTTAACCTTATTATAACAAGCACAATTTAATTTAGCCTAATCCAACTAAATATATTTCAGGTAAGTTTACAATAATTCATTAATAAACGAACACAATGGAATATATTTTTTTTCCGTTAAGTTCAGAATGATTTTTGTGAAATTACTGGATACATATATTTTCTCTTGCCATATCGGCAAGAGCAGTGTTGCTATTTAAGCCAAAATCGCAAGTTTTACCTATTCGGCACGACATATGAGTATGTGTGTGTGTGTGTGTGTGTGTGTGTGTGTGTGTGTGTGTGTGTGTGTGTGTGTGTGTGTGTGTGTGTGTGTGTGTATGTGTGTAATAAACCTTAAGTTAACAAGGTAGTTACGTTCCTGAAACGGCGTGTAATTAAAAAACTTGTTAAGTGAACTAAATAACATATAGGAAAAATAAGGTTACGTTCATTGAACGAAGCAATAATACAAAATGCCTTATCTTGAAGCTTGGTAACTTGTCAAGTCTCAAAATTATTCAAGTTTTCCATTCTTTACATCATAAATGTCGTTACTTGTTGATTTGGAAATGTAATATGACCCTGCACAATTCTTGTTTAAACATATGATAGGCAGTTCCACAACTATCACCTGTCACAGCTGTCATCTGCCACCACCACAACCATAATCACCTGTAAAAATCCCTTATATAACTGGCCATTAGACAAGATGTTTTACTAAATATGAGTCTAGCTATCCCAAAAAATATGAAAAAATATCAAAATAACAAAAAACTTCTTAGGTGATCACTGTGCCCTGTTGTTATTGTTTATTTAAGGGCTGCGATAACTCAACAGGCTCTAAGTCCATCACACTTCTGTTATTGTTTGGTTTAAGGGTTGCGACATCCCGGGGGTCTCTTTGCCCATCTCACTGCTGTGACATTGACTACCAGTAAGTATCATCCATTCATTTCATCTTCATAGCTTCATTTAAATAACAACTGTAAATACAGAATAACTTCTCACGCTTTTTAGTGATGAAAATAAGAGTTGGAAGGAGCAGAGGGAGAAAGGTTGATCAGGCTTTCATCTCCCGGGAGGCCGGTCAAAGACTTGGGCCACGAGAACTTTAACCCCGGAACAACCTCCAGGTGGAATGCAGGTAGGGATGAGCCGAGGTGAATATTGCTGACAACTTAACACTTCATGATTTACCACAGAATACGAGTTTATTAACTAAACTAATGCACATTGCACATGAAGTAGATACTGTATAAACATTACATCCAGGTTCCTCTCATTTTTTGTTCTTGATTATATAAATGAGGAGAAATACAGTACATATAGATAGTTGTGTATTCTCTCTCTCTCAGACAGGTGCAGAACATGTGAACCCAGAATATGAGGAATGGGTGAGGTTTGAACCCATGGCAAGTGAGTCCTAAAACTCACAGGCCAATGCGTTAACCACTTGGCCAGCTGGCTCTAATAAGAGGGTACTTGTGATACAGTTCGCCACATCCACGCTGGTGTGGGATTTATCTGAAAAATCCTGTATTTGTGGCCACAGTGGTGGCCCATTCTAACCTCCCTATGGGATATAGAAATATAACTAGTTGGATGAATCTTATTAGAGGCATCTGGCCCAGTAGTTAACACACTGGCCTGTGAGTTTTGGGCTCACTTGCCAGGGATTCAAACCCTCACCCCTTCTCTTTTTTTTGTTCACAGTCGTCTTAAGACGATAAAAAAAATTAACAACCCATCTGATGTATATTCCCTATGTACTGATTATGCAAATGAAAGTTTATAAAGTATAAATAAATTTTGGAGTGCCTCTCAAATTTGTATAAAAACATTATTACCAATACCCTCACATGTTAACCTTGATGAAGAAAAATACATGACAACACTGCATGTACTGAGTGTTAGTAAGAAAACAGCTAATTTAATAACATGTTTTAGACCTGTCACTCTCGTAATGATAAACAGTTTATACATAAACATCGTATAAAAGTGGTATAATGTAAATTCCAAGTACAAGCATTTAAGGTGGCCCATAATTCGTTTGGCAGCTCACTCAGTTCACACCTAGCAGCAAGTAGGTACCTGGGTGTTAGTCGACTGATCAGAGTCGCATCCTGGGTACAAAATTAAAGTGCACCGAAAAGCTCTACGTAACTAAATACTTTCTATATGGTATGTCACTGATGTCATCTAGGTCTGTATAAGCTGTGTCTTGTACTTGTAGAAAGAAAGATTATTATTATTATTATTATTATTATTATTATTATTATTATTATTATTATTATTATTATTATTATTATGGAGGTGCCATAAAATCATCCCTTCAATTTCTCGTAAATTTACAGCACTTCTCGCGCTCTATTATCAATGAATAATATAATCAACATTTATAAAAATTCGCCTAGGGGCAAGTAAATGACTTAAAAACACAAAATAAATAGTTACAGAGAACTTATCAGTTACTAGCCCTCCTTTACCGCCTTTCAACTATTTTCCCCTAAATTTACTCCATGCTAAATTTGTGGGAAAATATACCTCGATTTTTCAACGGTTTTATCGCGAAAAAGAGTTAACAGTTAGCGAATATATACAAATTATGTATTACTTCATTCACAGAACAAAGTGGTTTTTAAGTGGTATTGTATTTGCTTAAAACTAATATGTTCTACGGATGCTTTAATATATATATATATATATATATATATATATATATATATATATATATATATATATATATATATATATATATATATATATATATATATATACTAACAGGCAAACGAACTTTCTGTTCGTTTGCCTTTTAGTATGACTGTCTGTGTGTCTGTCTCTTCGTAACATTTATATTTGCTTTGATCTTCTGTACACATGCTAAGGGAATGAAACAAAATTCATAAATGGGTAATTTAAATATATTTTTAGATATCATAACATTTAATGTGATTTTAAGAGACATGTTTATCTTTTGAGCATGTGTGTGCGTGCATGTACTCACCTAGTTGTGGCTGGAGGAGTCGATTCACAGCTCCTGGCTCCGCCTCTTCACTATGTGTGTGTGTGTGTTTAGCGTGTATAAAATTTTAGAGGATAGAGAAAGAAAAGAATGTTCATGAATTCGATATCTAATTACTTCTGGTAAACGCGTTTTCTACTGTCTCTCTCCTCACCCGCCTTTTAGACAGGGGCCGTCGCTGTGATAAAATAACACACACATAAAATGTCATTCTGAAACACAGGTGATTCAGTTATTCGAAAATAGCAACTCCCACTCCCAGTCCACCTAAAACCTTACAGCCTGGCTGACTAGAATTATACGGTGCTTAGTTCCACAACGAAGGCTGGCACCCAGGAGTCATTACCTACAGTCTGTGCAGCTGCGAATTACCTACAGTCTGTGCAGCTGCGGATTACCTACAGTCTGTGCAGCTGCGGATTACCTACAGTCTGTGCAGCTGCGGATTACCTACAGTCTGTGCAGCTGCGAGTTACCTACAGTCTGTGCAGCTGTGATCTTCCGTTTCCTCCTGCCTCACATTTGTCATTATAATTAGGCGATCCTAGAATTTATAAGGGTTGTCTGTCTGTCTTTCTGTCTGTATGAGAGCGAGAGCAATATATATATATATATATATATATATATATATATATATATATATATATATATATATATATATATTATATATATATATATATATTCAGAGAGAGAGAGAGAAAGAGAGAGACAATTCGAAAATAGTGAGAAATTGTGAGAATATTTTGAGGGTCTTCCAGCAGAAGATAAAAGAGTAAAATCCTGAGGGAAATCAAGGACAGGTCCGGTTAGTCTTCATTTAGTGAGTCGGGAAGGATTTCCCGAGTAATGCTACCTAAGCTGACTTATACCGAATAATGCCACCACTTCGAATACCTAAACCAGCTCATTACATTGTGACAGTGATACATGGGACATTGAGTGCATGGGCGGAATGTGATAGCAAATGCGAGACTTTGAATACTTGGGAGTGCATGTGATGTTAGGGAAGAGCGTGGGAGAGTGCAGGTATGTGAGAAGGTGGGTAGAATGTGAGAGCGTGGGAGAGTGCAGGTATGTGAAGACGTAGGGAATATGTGAGAGCGTGAAAGAGTGTCTTAAAGCGTAGGAGAGCATCTCAGAGCTTGGGAGAGCATCTGGCAGCGTGGGAGAGCATCTGGGAGCGTGGGAGAGCATCTCGGAGCGTGGGAGAGCATCTCAGAGCGCGGAAGAGCATCTTAGATCGTGGGAGGGCATCTCAGAGAGGCACCAAGAGCAAGGAATGCCTCAAACTCCACCAGCTGGCACCAGTACAAGTCACTGCAAAATCCGGCCCATTAGGCTTCACTTACAAGATTACTCCCGAGCATAAACCGACCCTAACACAACTATTCCTGCTCTGTCTCTTGCCTTTATGGCTTCCTAATAGGAGGCCCACCTAATGGATTTCTATTAATTCCGACTTACGTAACGGGTATCTGCACAGCGGGAGAAATTACCGGAAAATGGGAATCCAAGATAGGGAAATGAGATTACACGAACCATAACTTCAAGTCAAGAGGAATGAAGCAGTCGCGGGGTGTTGTAGACATGTCCATTGTGGTGCTCTGGGTCTGAGTCCCTGTCTGTAAATTTATAATTAATTGGCGTAGTGATTTATAAATGCAATAATTAATAATAATAATAATAATAATAATAATAATAATAATAATAATAATAATAATAATAATAATAATAATAATAATAATAATAATAATAATAATAATAATAATAATAATAATAATAATAATAATAATAATAATAATAATAGTAATAATAATGATAATAATAATAATAATAATAATAATAATAATAATAATAATAATAATAATAATAATAATAATAGTAATAATAATAATAATAATAATAATAATAATAATAATAATAATAATAATAATAGTAATAATAATGATAATAATAATAATAATAATAATAATAATAATAATAATAATAATAATAATAATAATAATAATAATAATAATAATAATAATAATAATAATAATAATAATAATAATAATAATAATAATAATAATAATAATAATAATAATAATAATAATAATAATAATAATAACAATAATATACGAGGCGACTAAAATACAAGCAGCAAGGGGCTATAAACCCTCCTGAATAAATTACTACAAATAAAGAGGTTAAACTTTATTTTCCCTTTAGATCTCCCTTCTTCAGTGGGAGACGGAATGAGCTTAGGAAGAAAATAATAAAATCGTTATAATTACAGTAAATATTTAAAAAAAAAATTACAATACCACAAAAGTAATGTAAAGCGAAAAATATTTTGGAACTGTTATATCATGCCAAATTTTTTGACATTTCACGTTCACTCAAAAAATGTAACTTCTTTTAAGAATCCCTAAAAAAAATTAATTAATTCCTCATGTAAAGTGTGATCGATGCCACCTTGCAGAACCTAAGAAAATGCTCAGAATTTAAGGTCATAAACAACACAGATAGAGCATTAGAAAGCTGCAGAAGCAAATGCTCTGTTTAAGGATGATAGGTGTTCAAGGATGAACACCTATCAATGAGCCTGAGGAACCTAAGGGATTACCCACCACCTACCAAGGGTGAGGGACTCATCACCAGTGTTATAATCACCTGTATTCGACTGATGAAGCCTATTGTGTACAGGCGGAACGTTTCGGCAAGATATCCAGGTATTGTACCTGTGACTTATTCATCAATGTCAGGTCAGCATACTGGCTAGATATTTTCTTCTAGAATCTGAATTTATTATTATTATTATTATTATTATTATTATTATTATTATTATTATTATTATTATTATTATGTTATAGCTGTTATTATTATTATTATTAATATTATTTTATTATTATTATTATTATTATTATTATTATTATTATTATTATTATTATTATTATTATTATTATTATTTTATTATTATTATTATTATTATTATTATTATTATTATTATTATTATTATTATTATTATTATTAACATCAGGAAGAAGCACTAAACCTATTGGAGCCATTTAGCGTCTGGGAAATAGAAGATAAATAGCCCTGATTCATGACCAGGGAGGCTAGTTCCAATTCCCCGGATAATGAGCTCTTCACCAGCCTTAAGACAGTTCCATTCAATGTTCGAAAAAAATTGCTTACAAATCAGTGGACGTATGTAAGAAAATTAAATCAAACTGTATAAATAATACTTTTGGTAATTGACCTGATTTCCTGACAACGTTTGGTCTATAGGTGATCATCTGACGGAGGCTAGTGTCAGGAGACATTTTTCTTGTTCCATGAGAAAATAAGACCATAATGGGTAAAAAAGAAATTAAAGTCATGGGTCAACGTCCCCGCGGCTCGGTCTGAGACCAAGCCTCATGGTGGATCAGGGTCTGATCAACAAGGCTGTTACTGCTGGCCGCACGCAAGCTAACGTACGAACCACAGCCCGGTTGGTCAGGTACTGACTTTAGGTGCTTGTTCAGTGCCTTCTTGAAGACATCCAGGGGTCTATTGGTAATCCCCCTTATGTATGCTGCGAGGCAATTGAACAGTCTTGGGTCCCGGACACTTATTCTGTTGTCTAGAGAGTATAAACAAGAATGAGTCGCTGTTACTTAATACATGGTTATCGCTCATACTAGAGAGCAACAATGGTAAACATTTATGACTCAAGAAATCGTAATGACACGATTGCAAACAAACCATACCCCCGGCCGGGATTGAACCCGCGACGGGCTGGAGTTTTGAGACTCTATGACCGTGAGTTCAATCCCGGCCGGGGGTATGGTTTGTAAACATTTATGCGGTGTATTACTTTTAAATATGAAATAAATCGCTTTAACAAGAGCATTTTGAATATAGTGACTAATAATTCCTAACCCCAATATGCACACTTTAAATATAATTAGTAACATTAAAGGTCCCACCGCAACATGTTTTTAGCAACAGCACTCCACGTTAAACGCATACCGGGAAGGTATAATAAACGAGAGGTGTAAAGTATTCGTGATAACCAACCCCCTACTGAAAATACTTAATAACAATAATAAGGCCGTAACTGAAGCAGTAATTCCGTCACGAGTGTTGTAAGTAAGAAAGTGCCTCACTGAAGCCATCATGCTTGGGACCCGACATAAAAGGTAATGTCAGACTCAAACTAGTGCTTAATACCAGTCCATTGGACTGCTACTCTGGGGACCATTTTCTACTCCATTACTAGATTGGACATCGGGCAGGAGGAGGAGGAGGCAAAGGTCTCTTAACCTGACCTCCAGACTCCTGCACAATAAACCATACATGAAAGGGGCAAGGGGAGGTGACAAGTTTGAAGCAAATATATATATATATATATATATATATATATATATATATATATATATATATATATATATATATATATATATATATATATATATATATATATATATATATATATATATATATATATATATATATATATATATATATATATATATATATATATATATATATATATATATATATATATATATATATATATATATTTATATATATATATATTTATATATTTATATATTTTATATATATATATATATATATATATATATATATATATATATATATATATATATATATATATATATATATATATATATATATATATATATATATATATATATATATGAGTCCCTTTAAAATAGATCCGTTTTCTAGTGGTGCGAAAATTCCTACGACAATTACCTGGCATGAAAAGTGTTTTATATCATATCACAGTCTGATCGAATTTTTGATAATTGCCATGTTACGTTCTTTAGGCTGCTACTACAATATCAATGCTTGTGGGCTGGATGTCTCCTTATGCTATAATATTCAATCTTCCTGGCTATGGGTATTGATATGTCTGGGGGGCACTTCCTGCCTCTATCCTCTCTGCCTCATTCCAGCAAAGGCGCTGCATGTGATCTTATGTGCATGGACCTCCTTCTCTTTTCTGCAACATTGCAAGCTCCTAATGATGTGCTGATTGCAACACGAGAGGCCTAGAGCTTTACATCAAATGGGATGCAAAATAATAGTAATATTATTGGCAATTATGTGTCAATAACACCAGGATCAATTACAACACAAAATTAATTACATCATAAACAGAAAAATACTGAAAGAGCAATAAATCTGAGGCAAAATATAAGTAACACCAATAAACAAAAGAAAAGTTTCAAGTTTCTCCAGAACATCGACAAGACGGCTACCTAAGTCTCCTCCTCCTCTACCCTCTCCAGGGAACTTTTCTATACCAATACCAGTGAGATACACCACAGGCCCTGACAATATTGGTCAAGTTGTCATTGAGGACAAAATTCAATCCACTTTCTGGCGACAACTTCTTGAATATATTGCAACTGTCAGATGAAGTCGGGGAGGGGGGTTAAAGGGGAGAGTGAGGGGAGGGTCATGGGGAATGCGGATGTGAAGGAAGGGGGTTGTGGAACGGAGGATGCAAGTTGAGCAATGATCAGGTTTTGTTAGTTTTTTTTTTTTAGTTTTTTTTTTTTAATTATTTAGTGAGAGGTTGTTTGAGTTTGTTTTGCTGGTTTGTTAATTGGATGATTCGTGCAACGTGTTACACTGTCAGTGTTTCCTTTTTTTTGTCTGTGTGTGTGTCTCTGTTTGCCTCTCTGTCTGTCTGTCTGTCTGTCTGTCTGTCTGTCTGTCTGTCTGTCTGTCTGTCTGTCTGTCTGTCTGTCTGTCTGTCTGTCTGTCTGTCTGTCTCTCTGTCTCTCTCTCTGTCTCTCTCTCTGTCTCTCTCTCTCTCTCTCTCTCTCTCTCTGTCTCTCTCTCTCTCTCTCTCTCTCTCTCTCTCTCTCTCTCTCTCTCTCTCTCTCTCTCTCTCTCTCTCTCTCTCTCTCTCTCTCTCTCTCTCTCTCTCTCTCTCTCTCCCCCCCTCTCTCTCTCTCTCTCATATATATATATATATATATATATATATATATATATATATATATATATATATATATATATATATATATATATATATATATATATATACGTATATATATATACGTATATATATATATATATATATATATATATATATATATATATATATATATATATATATATATATATATATATATATATATATATATATATATATATATATATATATATATATATATATACAAATATATATATATATATATATATATATATATGTATATATATATATATATATATATATATATATATATATATATATATATATATATATATATATATATATATATGGGATAAGAGGAATAAATAAATATAACGTATGAGAGAGAGCATTAATGCAGGAAATTATAAATTCAACATTTGTTGGCATTCACACCTTTAAAATATGTGAGCAAGACTTGTAACTCTTTATATTTAGATAAAATAACCGAAGAATTATCATGTAGGTTTAATTAAATAAGTTGAACAAATTAATATATAGATGTAAACAATCCTCATAACCGATTTTGAAACATGTAAGTGTAAATTCGTGTCATTTTGATGACGGAAAGAGTTCTGTCTCTTGTCTTTAAAAAATTATTTTGTCGATAGTATCATTGCTGAATCAAGTTGTATTAACTCTCATTGGAAAAAAACAGTGTTATAAGCTCAGGGGTGTCGACACTGGATTCAGTAATTATCAGAAATATTGAAAAATCTTTGATTATCACCACTGGAATATTTATTAAACGTGTTTCTCTATATATCAGTGAGCTAAGCAAATGCATTCTTTTAATTTGTTCCAGTTACATTCGAATTTATTCCTTGTGTGTATACGTCACTGAATCCTGTTTTACTTTAATATATAAGTTAAGGTGGAGTTGAATGATAGCTCTGGGCCTTTCGTGTTACGATCAACACATCATCAGGAGCTTTCAGCGTTCAAAAACAGAGTACAAATGCCAGGAAGGTCCGTTCATGTGAATGGTTCTTCCTGTAGTTATTTTGCGTCTTGTGTCACTCGTTCGCGACACAAGTTGCAAAATATATGTATTTGTGTGTGCGTGAGTGACTCCACACATTCATACACACATACATACATGCATTTATTCATACATACATACAAACATTCATACATACATACAAACATTCATACATACATACATACATTCATACATACATTCATACATACATACATACATACATACATACATACATACATACATACATACATACATACATACATACATACATACATACATACATACATACGTACATACATGAAGACACAGATGAATCACAGGGATGTTAGGAAGTATTTCTTCAGTCACAGAGTAGTCAGGAAGTGGAATAGTTTGGGAAGCGATGTAGTGGAGGCAGGATCCATACATAGCTTTAAGCAGAGGTATGATAAAGCTTATGGTGCAGGGAGAGTGACCCAATAGAGACTAGTGAAGAGGCGGCGCCAGGAGCTATGAATCGACCCCTGCAACCACAACTAGGTGAGTACAACTAGGTGAGTACATACATATCCACACATAGGTTAGGTAAGGTTCATCAGGAAACAGACCAAGTGTTTCCTGACGCGGGTCTTAGATGATGACCTGCCGTTGGAGCTTTTGGTCATCTGACCGAGGCCTTCTGCTGGCTTACCGGTCCACCCCTTTAAAAATTATGGTCATAGTTATAACCATATTTTTTATCCACACATTACAAAATGTTTAAAGGACCAAGGGGCATATTACAAGTCTCAGACATTTAAAGGAGTACTCCGTCACCCCAATAACCTTGTCTGTCACTCTTCCTGTCTCCTTCAGGATTATGACAGCTGGTTAACTGTCTGATATGCCCTGTTAAACGACAGATGTTGCAATTTTCATTGGAAAAAACGTTTCGCTCCGTGTAGAGTTTTATGACTGAAGCGAAACGCTGGAGAGCCTTTTTATTCGTCAGTGTTGTCGGCAGTTTGCCCTTAGACGCCTGACATATATATGGAGAAAAATTTCTTGAGGAAGCTAAAAGGAATGTTATTTAATGTTTAATGTAGTCTCTGATAGAACTATCTCACTTTGCTTCTAGTTACATTGTATTAAATCCATTGTAACGCTACACAATATATAACAAAATCCAGTGGCTCTCTATACCTCTAATTAATTACATAGCATGCAATGAAATGCATCGAAAAATGTAATTCTAACTTTAATGTCACTTTGCTGTCAGTTTAATGTAATAAAATTTAGTGTAATGTAACAAAATATAATTACAATTTTAGCATCGTTTCTCTTTTGTTTTCTCTTCACATAATGATATTTAATATCCCTCTAAGTAATGAAAAGATTAATATCTCACTTCAGTTCCAAGTTTTCCATTAAATATCATACAATATAAAAACAGTTCAATTTAATATGACAAATTTAATATGACAAATAAAATTACTATTTGGACGACCTGTGAAAATCTGTATGGTTATTGTTTTATTTGCTATATTTGATTAATAAGACACGTGAGCAATATCTGGGTGTGGAAAGAGACAAATAAAGTATGATGGGATTTTTTTTGTTGACAAATAAAGGTCAGTAAAGACTAGTATTATAGTACATTCGTGTTTCGTGTTCCATCATGTCGGTATTTTATACCATTTGCCTCCAGCATCTGGGCATTTTTATTGAGAGATTTTTCTCCCACAAGGGGGCTTTATCAATCTAGCAAGAGAACGGAGTATTTTATAGCGACGTCAGTGAACTAGGTGGTGTGACGCATCAGTAGTGGACGACCTCACACATCTACAACACTATATTTACAAAGCTGTATCTACAGTACATCTATAATATCATATCTATGACTTATTCACTCTTTGTACAGCAGCCTGTGCAGTGCATGCACTCAGCCTTAGGTTTGCTCTCCCTATGCTCTCACGGGAAGTTTGACCCTTGCTGTCAGTATTGAGTTACTGAAGGGAGATGTCACGCATAGTGTAGGGAACGTGCTGCTGCCAGCAATTATATGAGAAACATATGAGTAAGCTGACGTGGACCTCTGTGGTGTAGACAAGAATGGAGTGAAACGCATGTTTCTGAGGTTGTCGTCAGCTGAAACTTAATAGGAAGTTAATGTGCAACAGGTGGATGTTTTCAAATGATACACCTAGGTACGCAAAGTCCCCTTTGAAACTGATGAAACAGATGTTCACCAGGCATTAGCCTGCTTTCGTACTGTATACATGTGACGAAACAGAGCAAGTGGCTAACTGGAGCATTTGCTCGATTCCCAGAAAGGATACATTTCCACCAAGATGTTGAAATATGCAAAACAACCACTGTGAAAATAGTGAATATCCGAATGCATTCGTGATGTCTCACGAAAGCCCTTGGAAGTTCACTATTTTTTCACAGTGGCATTTATCACCTGTTTACTGTGACTTTATTACAGGTTGAAATATTTCGTGCCATCCTTTGTTTTCTTGATAGCATTTGTAACACAAGAGCTGGTGCCATGTGTAGCACCAGCGTGCCTGCAGGACATATGACAGCCATGATCATCTAACAGTGGAATTTCCCCGTCGGATGGCGTTGCCCAATGCTCGCAGTCAGCATCATTGAGGGAAGCCGGAGCTTTGAAGCCGCAGCATGGATTATGCCCAGGAGGATCGTGCTGAGGAGGTGATAGTGACGGAATGTAAGGCTGTGGTGGAAGTAGGTTTCCCTGAGAAAGACGGTGCTGTGGCCAGTCTTCCTCTGGCAATGAGAGAGGATTTGCATCGAAGGCTGAAGTATTGGGTGAAATGTTGGACAATGGATTACTGAAATGTTTCGGTCGCCGGGAAAAGAAGGTTCTTCTGTGGATGTCGATAAGTCTGAGGTTCTGAGGGTAAAGTCACAGAACGCCACTAATACCTCTATACTTAATGAAGATCCTGTGTTGTAGTGGGGAAGAGGAGTCCCACTTGCGTCTTATTTAATACGACACAAAATGCTGGTTATGGCCTTTTATTGTGAAGGCGCTTCGTCCATCAGGTGAACTGATAAAGTCCCTTATTAACAAAGCGTCTTCACAATTAAATACCCTACCCCGTATTTTATGTCATATTTACATGCTGTCGGTATAGCCTACAATTGCATTAGCTCGTTCCTGTTGTTCATGTGTATGCGTGTACCGCAGAAGGCGATGTAAGGGTGAAAATTTTTTTTGTCTAAGGGTTCTATCGGTCTTAGACATTGTCGCCAGACTGAAAAAAGAAACTATGTAGTACCTAAGAAGGTTACACCATAAGCGGTGAACTAATTCGTGTTCGTTTGAAAGATGTGCGTTGTACGACAGAGGTGGTGCCGGCACACACGTATGTTTAAGGATTATGGAGCAAGGAAAGACACTATATACTGTATGTCACATCGTGCCTGAGCGTAGGTTCAGTACAATCCGTGTTAGCAGTATTCTCAGTAAATACCAACAGCCTGATTGGTAAATGACTGAGTCATGAAGAACTTAATTTGTACTGTTTGCACTCAATAACCCATACAGGTCTAGGGCGTCATGAAATACGGTACAAAGCTGACAATATGGCAGTGACTGCAGAGATGGTGTGGGATTCAGTGACGGTGCTTCATAGAGCTTACTGGAAATTGAATATCAGGGTTCAGGCGGACGAGAAAGCTGTGGTGGAACTTGCGAGCTGGTGGGAGGCAAATAAATACAGAGGACAGTGATGATGGGGTAGTGGTACGAGGTGGCGAAGCTTGCGTTACGCAAGTTTTATGTGAGGATTTAAAGTAAAAGGTTCATTTATGTAGATCGGTTGTGCCAATGTTACCGAAAAAGGGATGCTCAGTTGGTGTACCGAGTGGATGACATCGGACAGGCAGTTTTGATCCTGACTTTGTCTAATGAGCGGAATGAGGCAGTCTGAAGTTTGCACTGGGATTACTTATAATCGCAAGAGAATGATAGGGAGGCGTTGGGAGATGCTATTGAGGAAGAAGCGGTTTCTCAAATGTCAACGATGACAACCAGAAAGACCCCGGGAACCGATGGGATCTCCATTGAGTTTCATGTGTAGCAATGGAGGTTGCATACCCGGTCTTCGGGAATGCAGACGATACAACAATCTTGATAAATCACAAGTTAAATTGGAAGTATGTACTGATATCTGGGAGGGTGACAGGGATGAGAGTAACTGTTTAAATCCAAGATCTTGTTTTTTGAGAGGGGGCTGAACGTCAGGAGTCGGATAGACAAATCATTACGGAGATGAAGAAATGTTGGATTATGGATACAGATGACGATGGGGGATGCGAGACGAGGGTCGTAAATTCCGAAAGGAATTCTTAACTGCCTGAGGAAATTCCGCCCTTGTCGCTTCATTATCTTACAGAACGTGTTACTGCAGTTGCGTAGAGTCGTGCATTTTATGTGGTTAATGTTTATCCTGTGGCACGTGACATGTTACCGGAGATCCAGAGAAGGATTTTTTTTTGGTATTTGTGGTCATAGGAGTGATTGGTTGAGAAGGGAAACAGCAACTTTTCCGGTGGAAAGGCGCAGTTTAGATCTTGTTGATTTGTGCAAGCGTGTGTTATATATGTATGTCAAGAGAATCGTCAAGCATATAGGGAATGGGTGCCTAGATAAAATGTATGGTGTGTAAAGTAGGAGTAGTATTCTTCGGAAGGCGGAAAACCTGATAGTTTTGCGGATAATACAGGTGATGATGTCAGTGGCAGAGCCGAGCAAGATGAAGATCCAGGCTTCATATGCTGTTTTATTAGGGAGAATCAGGGCTCTAGTAGAGTCTGTATGTTGTTCGTATAACTGCACCTGTATCTGAGAGGATTCATGAAGCTGAGCATCTCCCAGGCTGAAAGATAGGTTCACCCGAGAAAAGGTTTTTCTCGTCCTACCAGCATGGGCGATGTTGTTTCGGAATGTGGTGGTTGATGGCTATTACAGAAACTGGAGGGGCAGACAAGAGTATCCAAGGAGTCCATTTTTTTGAGCAGTTGGAAGGGTTGCATAACTGGTTGGCTCAGGAATTAACATTGGTGACAGGAAGAAGAATGTCAGTGTTATGGACATTGAGTTTGGACTTCGGAGAGCTGTCAGCAGTCGCGATGCGACCAGTTGCGTACGTAGTTGTTAATACACCGAGTGTTTAATTATTAAGGATACTGTATTTAATATGAGTATTAAGCGCCCCCATATCTTAGAGGCATAGTTTTGTAATTCTCTGAGTAAGAATAAATCTCCGATGATGGGTATTTTAGGTGGTATTTTACGACGTGGTACATAGGATTAGCACTAGGAAAGTGTTGGCGTTATAACCATGGTAGGGCCCATGCCTTGAAAAATATGAGACCCCAGTATTGGGTGTGTCGTCGTGGTATGCAGGTCGTTCTGGGTGGTATATGAGAAGTGGCGTGCATGGGAACTGTGTCTTTTACGGCATGTGATCCTGGTATGCAATCTTCTAAATAAGTTCCAATAGATAGTGTTTCTGGTACTGGCTGTGTAGTATGTCATTCCTTTTGGACCCACTTGTATAATAGTGTTCTGTAAACTGTGTCCCGTGAATGTGAATTGTCATTGATCTGTGTGGCTGGTGGGAGGCTACTGTGTTTACTTATAACTCAGAGAGTGACGGGTCAAACCATGTAGTTATTTACGCTCTTGTTTCATGTTTAATGTTATATGCTACAA